>NW_028125884.1:0-389521 GCF_965194825.1 Balaenoptera physalus
AAATTAAAACAACAAACTAGGAGTAATGAGACATAAACTTATGGGGGGTTTTCCTGGCACGTTCCATTCAAATTTACAACCTATACAAACGACTTCCAGAATGGTTCTGCTGCCCTAGTACCCAGATTTGGGAATGGAGAAATGCTGCATCCTTGTGGCCGTTTCCCACAACAGCAGCTTTAAACCCACTGCAAAAGGTCACTAAATATTCACCAATTGCAGTTCTGTAAATGACACCTGCCCTCCAAAAAATCCTGAGGCCGAAAATCGACCAAAAAATTCTAGAGTGCAACCTTCCAAAAAGAAAAATTGAAGAGGTATATTATACTCACACATTTTTTCTTTTTTCTTTTAACAGAAAAGAAAAAGGTGTGGAGAAATGATGCATTGTAGGAATTTTTACAGACATGTAAACCCAAATTACAAAAACCTATCAGCTCACACCAGTCAGAATGGCCATCAACAAAAATGCTGCAAACAATAAATGCTGACGTGATTGTGGAGAAATGCGTACCCTCGATTCTAAGGGGGAAGTGGTAAGAGCCACTAATGAAAGCACAATTGAGGTGCCTTGAAAAGGTAAACGTTGAGCTACCATACCAGTCAATCAATCATACCCACTGCTGGGTCTACCACCTGAGAAAATGAAAATCAAAAATCACAGGCTGGCAAACCTGCACTCCAGCAATATTTACCATAGGCAACACTTGGAAGCAACGAAAATGTCCATCAACAGAGGAATGCACCAAGAAGAAGTGGTCCATGTACACAATGGAATATTAGCTATGGAAAACATTGAAGCACTGCTCTTTGAGGCACCATAGATGAGCCTGGAGATAATCACAAAACATGAAGTAGGTCGGAACGCAAAAGACCTATATTATCACTTATGGCATTATCTAATAACTGACGCAGATGAACATATTTCCAAAGAGAAAGACACTCACAGGCTTAGAAAACAAACTATGCTCATCGAAAAGGAAAGGAGCGGGGAAATCGAGAAATGAAGATTAGTGTTACTATACATATACAAATACATAGTATATACATGTATCAAAAAGACCGAACATATAGCAAGGGAGGTCGACAGAACACTGGAATATTTTACATGGGAAGAGGATCTGTACATTAATAGACATACATAATGTGTAAATGAACCAGATTGTGTACACCTAGGACAAACAATATTCTAAACTTTACCCAGATTAAAAAAATTTTAAAACCAAGAAGAAGTAATGAGACATAAACTTATGGGGATTTCTCCTGGCAAATTCCATTCTAATTTACAACCTAGGACAATGACTTCCAGAAAGGCTCTGCTGCCCTAGTACCCAGATTGGGGAATGGAGAAATGCTACCTCCTTGTGGCCGTTTCCCACAACAGCAGCTTTGAACCCACTGCAAAAGGTGACTAAATTTTCACCAACTTGCATTTCTGTAAATGGCACCTGCCTTCCAGAAAATTTCTGGGGTCAAAAATCGACCAGAAACTTCAGAAGAGGGCAACCAGCGAAGAAGACAATTTCAAGAGCTATATTGTACTCACGTTTTTTTCTTTTAAGAGAAAAGAAAAAGGTATAGGAATATGATGAATTTTAAAAATTTTAATGACATGCATACCCATGTTACAAAAACCTATCAGCTCACAGCAGTCAGAATGGCCATTAGGAATAATGCTGCAAAAAATAAACGGTGAAGGGAGTGTGGAGAAATGCGTACCCTCGGTTGTAAGGGGGGGCATGTAAAGAGCCACTAATGAAAACACAATGTAGGTGCTTTGAAAAGGGAAACATTGAGCTACCAGTCAATCAATCACAACCACTGCTTGGCCTACCACCTGAGAAAATGAGAATCAAAAAGTCACAGGCTGGCAAACCTGTACGCCAGCAAGATTTACCATAGCCAGCACTTGGAAGCAATGAAAATGTCCATCAACCGAGGAATGCACCAAGAAGAAGTGGTCCACGTACACAATGGAATATTACTGTAATAATAAATATAAATTAAATTTAAAAACAAACAAAAGCAAGGAGACATCAACATTTGTGGGTTTATCCGGGCACATTGCACTCTCACTTATAACCGAAGAACACCACAGGCCGGTAGGTCTGTTTCCCTAGTACCAGCATGGGAAACGTAGAAAGGCTGCCGCTCTCTGGCCGTTACCTGCAAAAGCAGGTTTAAAGCCTGAGCTAATGGTCACTTCATGTGAACAAGTACTGCAGGGCTGTAAATGAAACCTGCCCTCAAAATGTCTTGAGGGAGATAATGGCCAAAATATTTCAAATGGTGACACATACTTTAAGAAAACACTTTGAAGAAATAAGCTCTAATCACAGCTGGAAAAATAAAAAGGACATGTCTTAAAGCTCAAATTCAACCATTATGAGACACATGCAAATTCAACCACAAAGAGGTATCAGCTCACACCACTCAGAATAATCATCAGCAAAAACTTCAAAGAATAAATCCTGAAGGTGCTGGGAAGAAATACATGCCCTCCACTTTAAGTGGGACGTAACCTGGAAAGAGCCACTAAGGAGAACAGAACAGAGGTGCCTTTAAAAGGTAAACACTGAGCTACCATATGATCCAGCAGACCTATTCCTGGACCTATAAACTAAGAAGACAGAATTGGAAGGACACAGCCACGCAAATCTGCATTGCATACTATTACAATAGCCAAGATATGGAAGTAACCAAAAAGCCCATCGACAGATGGGTGGAAAAAGAAGAACTGCTACCTGTACAGATGGAATATGAGCTAGTGAAAAAATGAAACAATGCCATTTGCAGCACCATAGATGAGTCTAGAAGTAATCACGCAACTTGGAGTAAGTGAGAAAGCGAAAGACACATATACTATCATATCACATATAGGGGTTACCTAAAGAATGATACAAACAAAGATATTTCCACAGACAAACACTATCATAGATACATTAAAAAAAACTTATGGTTGACCAAATGGAAAGGTGTGAGGATTGGATACATTACCATATTGAGGTTAACAGAGAGATACAAACACAAGTGAAATATATAATCACCAAAGACCTATGCAATACCAAGAGAAGACTACTCAACATTGTGTCATAACCTACATGGGAAAAGGATCCGAAGAAGAATAGATATATGTATATGTGTGAAAGAACCACATCTTGCACACCTAGAGCAAACAAAACATTGTATTCAAGTTTGCTGTGATAAATAATAAAAATTAAGTTAAAAATACCAACAAGAAGTAATGAGACATAAAGAGCTTTTTCCTCGCACATTCCATTCTAATTTACAACCTAGAACACCACTTCCAGTAAGGCTCTGTTGCCCTAGTAACCAGATTTGGTAAAGGAGAAATGCTGCCGCCTTGTGGCCAATTCCCGCCAGAGCAGCTTTTAACCCACAGCTAATGGTCACTTACCATTCACAAGGACTCAGGGCTGTAAAGGACACCTGCCCTCAAAATTGTGCTGAGGTAGGGAATGGATAAAAATTTCAAAACAGGCAAAATTTGCAAGAAGATAGTATGAAGAGGTATGTTTTACTCACTCTCTTTTTAAAGAAAGGAAAATGGATAAAAGCTCAGCCTCAGGAAGTATTAGACTCATGCAATCTAATCTACAAAAAGTTTTCAACTCACACCAGTCGACTGACCATTGGAAAAAAGACTACAAACAATAAATGCCTAAGAGGTTTTAGAGAAATGTGTACCCTCTAGCTGCTGGTGAGATGTAAAAGGGTTAGACGCTAATAATGAGAACAGAAAGGAGCTGCGTTTAAAAGTAAAAATTGAGGTACCATTCAATCCAGCAGGTGCACCAATGGGCCTCTCACCTGAGAAGACCAGAATGAAGAAGACCCGGGCTGCAAAAGCTGCACTGCAGCCTGATTCACAATAGACAAGGCAGTGAAGCAACCAAAATGTCCATCAACAGATGAAAGGATAAAGAAGAAGTGGTCCATGTACACAATGAATACTAGCCATGGAAAACAATGAAACACTGCTCTTTGAGGCACCATAGATGATCTTGGAGATAATCACAGAACATGAGGTAAGTCGGAAAGCAAAAGTCCTATATCCTACGATATCACTTATAGGCGTTATCTAAAAACTGACACAAATGAACATATTTCCACAGAGAAAGTCAATCACAGACTTATTAAAAAAACTATGCTTATCTAAAAGGAAAGGTGAGGGGAATGGATAAATGAAGATTAGCCTTACCATATGTATACAAATACATATTATATACATATATCAAAAAGACTGACCAAATAGCAAGGAAGGTTTACGGAACACTCTGTAATAATTTACACGGGAAGAGGATCTCTACATAAATAGGTATATAGACTATGTAGATGAACCAGAGTGTGTACACCTTGGGCAAGCAACATTCTAACCATTAGGCTAATTGAAAAAAATTAAAACAACAAACTAGGAGTAATGAGACATAAACTTATGGGGGGTTTTCCTGGCACGTTCCATTCAAATTTACAACCTATACAAACGACTTCCAGAATGGTTCTGCTGCCCTAGTACCCAGATTTGGGAATGGAGAAATGCTGCATCCTTGTGGCCGTTTCCCACAACAGCAGCTTTAAACCCACTGCAAAAGGTCACTAAATATTCACCAATTGCAGTTCTGTAAATGACACCTGCCCTCCAAAAAATCCTGAGGCCGAAAATCGACCAAAAAATTCTAGAGTGCAACCTTCCAAAAAGAAAAATTGAAGAGGTATATTATACTCACACATTTTTTCTTTTTTCTTTTAACAGAAAAGAAAAAGGTGTGGAGAAATGATGCATTGTAGGAATTTTTACAGACATGTAAACCCAAATTACAAAAACCTATCAGCTCACACCAGTCAGAATGGCCATCAACAAAAATGCTGCAAACAATAAATGCTGACGTGATTGTGGAGAAATGCGTACCCTCGATTCTAAGGGGGAAGTGGTAAGAGCCACTAATGAAAGCACAATTGAGGTGCCTTGAAAAGGTAAACGTTGAGCTACCATACCAGTCAATCAATCATACCCACTGCTGGGTCTACCACCTGAGAAAATGAAAATCAAAAATCACAGGCTGGCAAACCTGCACTCCAGCAATATTTACCATAGGCAACACTTGGAAGCAACGAAAATGTCCATCAACAGAGGAATGCACCAAGAAGAAGTGGTCCATGTACACAATGGAATATTAGCTATGGAAAACATTGAAGCACTGCTCTTTGAGGCACCATAGATGAGCCTGGAGATAATCACAAAACATGAAGTAGGTCGGAACGCAAAAGACCTATATTATCACTTATGGCATTATCTAATAACTGACGCAGATGAACATATTTCCAAAGAGAAAGACACTCACAGGCTTAGAAAACAAACTATGCTCATCGAAAAGGAAAGGAGCGGGGAAATCGAGAAATGAAGATTAGTGTTACTATACATATACAAATACATAGTATATACATGTATCAAAAAGACCGAACATATAGCAAGGGAGGTCGACAGAACACTGGAATATTTTACATGGGAAGAGGATCTGTACATTAATAGACATACATAATGTGTAAATGAACCAGATTGTGTACACCTAGGACAAACAATATTCTAAACTTTACCCAGATTAAAAAAATTTTAAAACCAAGAAGAAGTAATGAGACATAAACTTATGGGGATTTCTCCTGGCAAATTCCATTCTAATTTACAACCTAGGACAATGACTTCCAGAAAGGCTCTGCTGCCCTAGTACCCAGATTGGGGAATGGAGAAATGCTACCTCCTTGTGGCCGTTTCCCACAACAGCAGCTTTGAACCCACTGCAAAAGGTGACTAAATTTTCACCAACTTGCATTTCTGTAAATGGCACCTGCCTTCCAGAAAATTTCTGGGGTCAAAAATCGACCAGAAACTTCAGAAGAGGGCAACCAGCGAAGAAGACAATTTCAAGAGCTATATTGTACTCACGTTTTTTTCTTTTAAGAGAAAAGAAAAAGGTATAGGAATATGATGAATTTTAAAAATTTTAATGACATGCATACCCATGTTACAAAAACCTATCAGCTCACAGCAGTCAGAATGGCCATTAGGAATAATGCTGCAAAAAATAAACGGTGAAGGGAGTGTGGAGAAATGCGTACCCTCGGTTGTAAGGGGGGGCATGTAAAGAGCCACTAATGAAAACACAATGTAGGTGCTTTGAAAAGGGAAACATTGAGCTACCAGTCAATCAATCACAACCACTGCTTGGCCTACCACCTGAGAAAATGAGAATCAAAAAGTCACAGGCTGGCAAACCTGTACGCCAGCAAGATTTACCATAGCCAGCACTTGGAAGCAATGAAAATGTCCATCAACCGAGGAATGCACCAAGAAGAAGTGGTCCACGTACACAATGGAATATTACTGTAATAATAAATATAAATTAAATTTAAAAACAAACAAAAGCAAGGAGACATCAACATTTGTGGGTTTATCCGGGCACATTGCACTCTCACTTATAACCGAAGAACACCACAGGCCGGTAGGTCTGTTTCCCTAGTACCAGCATGGGAAACGTAGAAAGGCTGCCGCTCTCTGGCCGTTACCTGCAAAAGCAGGTTTAAAGCCTGAGCTAATGGTCACTTCATGTGAACAAGTACTGCAGGGCTGTAAATGAAACCTGCCCTCAAAATGTCTTGAGGGAGATAATGGCCAAAATATTTCAAATGGTGACACATACTTTAAGAAAACACTTTGAAGAAATAAGCTCTAATCACAGCTGGAAAAATAAAAAGGACATGTCTTAAAGCTCAAATTCAACCATTATGAGACACATGCAAATTCAACCACAAAGAGGTATCAGCTCACACCACTCAGAATAATCATCAGCAAAAACTTCAAAGAATAAATCCTGAAGGTGCTGGGAAGAAATACATGCCCTCCACTTTAAGTGGGACGTAACCTGGAAAGAGCCACTAAGGAGAACAGAACAGAGGTGCCTTTAAAAGGTAAACACTGAGCTACCATATGATCCAGCAGACCTATTCCTGGACCTATAAACTAAGAAGACAGAATTGGAAGGACACAGCCACGCAAATCTGCATTGCATACTATTACAATAGCCAAGATATGGAAGTAACCAAAAAGCCCATCGACAGATGGGTGGAAAAAGAAGAACTGCTACCTGTACAGATGGAATATGAGCTAGTGAAAAAATGAAACAATGCCATTTGCAGCACCATAGATGAGTCTAGAAGTAATCACGCAACTTGGAGTAAGTGAGAAAGCGAAAGACACATATACTATCATATCACATATAGGGGTTACCTAAAGAATGATACAAACAAAGATATTTCCACAGACAAACACTATCATAGATACATTAAAAAAAACTTATGGTTGACCAAATGGAAAGGTGTGAGGATTGGATACATTACCATATTGAGGTTAACAGAGAGATACAAACACAAGTGAAATATATAATCACCAAAGACCTATGCAATACCAAGAGAAGACTACTCAACATTGTGTCATAACCTACATGGGAAAAGGATCCGAAGAAGAATAGATATATGTATATGTGTGAAAGAACCACATCTTGCACACCTAGAGCAAACAAAACATTGTATTCAAGTTTGCTGTGATAAATAATAAAAATTAAGTTAAAAATACCAACAAGAAGTAATGAGACATAAAGAGCTTTTTCCTCGCACATTCCATTCTAATTTACAACCTAGAACACCACTTCCAGTAAGGCTCTGTTGCCCTAGTAACCAGATTTGGTAAAGGAGAAATGCTGCCGCCTTGTGGCCAATTCCCGCCAGAGCAGCTTTTAACCCACAGCTAATGGTCACTTACCATTCACAAGGACTCAGGGCTGTAAAGGACACCTGCCCTCAAAATTGTGCTGAGGTAGGGAATGGATAAAAATTTCAAAACAGGCAAAATTTGCAAGAAGATAGTATGAAGAGGTATGTTTTACTCACTCTCTTTTTAAAGAAAGGAAAATGGATAAAAGCTCAGCCTCAGGAAGTATTAGACTCATGCAATCTAATCTACAAAAAGTTTTCAACTCACACCAGTCGACTGACCATTGGAAAAAAGACTACAAACAATAAATGCCTAAGAGGTTTTAGAGAAATGTGTACCCTCTAGCTGCTGGTGAGATGTAAAAGGGTTAGACGCTAATAATGAGAACAGAAAGGAGCTGCGTTTAAAAGTAAAAATTGAGGTACCATTCAATCCAGCAGGTGCACCAATGGGCCTCTCACCTGAGAAGACCAGAATGAAGAAGACCCGGGCTGCAAAAGCTGCACTGCAGCCTGATTCACAATAGACAAGGCAGTGAAGCAACCAAAATGTCCATCAACAGATGAAAGGATAAAGAAGAAGTGGTCCATGTACACAATGAATACTAGCCATGGAAAACAATGAAACACTGCTCTTTGAGGCACCATAGATGATCTTGGAGATAATCACAGAACATGAGGTAAGTCGGAAAGCAAAAGTCCTATATCCTACGATATCACTTATAGGCGTTATCTAAAAACTGACACAAATGAACATATTTCCACAGAGAAAGTCAATCACAGACTTATTAAAAAAACTATGCTTATCTAAAAGGAAAGGTGAGGGGAATGGATAAATGAAGATTAGCCTTACCATATGTATACAAATACATATTATATACATATATCAAAAAGACTGACCAAATAGCAAGGAAGGTTTACGGAACACTCTGTAATAATTTACACGGGAAGAGGATCTCTACATAAATAGGTATATAGACTATGTAGATGAACCAGAGTGTGTACACCTTGGGCAAGCAACATTCTAACCATTAGGCTAATTGAAAAAAATTAAAACAACAAACTAGGAGTAATGAGACATAAACTTATGGGGGGTTTTCCTGGCACGTTCCATTCAAATTTACAACCTATACAAACGACTTCCAGAATGGTTCTGCTGCCCTAGTACCCAGATTTGGGAATGGAGAAATGCTGCATCCTTGTGGCCGTTTCCCACAACAGCAGCTTTAAACCCACTGCAAAAGGTCACTAAATATTCACCAATTGCAGTTCTGTAAATGACACCTGCCCTCCAAAAAATCCTGAGGCCGAAAATCGACCAAAAAATTCTAGAGTGCAACCTTCCAAAAAGAAAAATTGAAGAGGTATATTATACTCACACATTTTTTCTTTTTTCTTTTAACAGAAAAGAAAAAGGTGTGGAGAAATGATGCATTGTAGGAATTTTTACAGACATGTAAACCCAAATTACAAAAACCTATCAGCTCACACCAGTCAGAATGGCCATCAACAAAAATGCTGCAAACAATAAATGCTGACGTGATTGTGGAGAAATGCGTACCCTCGATTCTAAGGGGGAAGTGGTAAGAGCCACTAATGAAAGCACAATTGAGGTGCCTTGAAAAGGTAAACGTTGAGCTACCATACCAGTCAATCAATCATACCCACTGCTGGGTCTACCACCTGAGAAAATGAAAATCAAAAATCACAGGCTGGCAAACCTGCACTCCAGCAATATTTACCATAGGCAACACTTGGAAGCAACGAAAATGTCCATCAACAGAGGAATGCACCAAGAAGAAGTGGTCCATGTACACAATGGAATATTAGCTATGGAAAACATTGAAGCACTGCTCTTTGAGGCACCATAGATGAGCCTGGAGATAATCACAAAACATGAAGTAGGTCGGAACGCAAAAGACCTATATTATCACTTATGGCATTATCTAATAACTGACGCAGATGAACATATTTCCAAAGAGAAAGACACTCACAGGCTTAGAAAACAAACTATGCTCATCGAAAAGGAAAGGAGCGGGGAAATCGAGAAATGAAGATTAGTGTTACTATACATATACAAATACATAGTATATACATGTATCAAAAAGACCGAACATATAGCAAGGGAGGTCGACAGAACACTGGAATATTTTACATGGGAAGAGGATCTGTACATTAATAGACATACATAATGTGTAAATGAACCAGATTGTGTACACCTAGGACAAACAATATTCTAAACTTTACCCAGATTAAAAAAATTTTAAAACCAAGAAGAAGTAATGAGACATAAACTTATGGGGATTTCTCCTGGCAAATTCCATTCTAATTTACAACCTAGGACAATGACTTCCAGAAAGGCTCTGCTGCCCTAGTACCCAGATTGGGGAATGGAGAAATGCTACCTCCTTGTGGCCGTTTCCCACAACAGCAGCTTTGAACCCACTGCAAAAGGTGACTAAATTTTCACCAACTTGCATTTCTGTAAATGGCACCTGCCTTCCAGAAAATTTCTGGGGTCAAAAATCGACCAGAAACTTCAGAAGAGGGCAACCAGCGAAGAAGACAATTTCAAGAGCTATATTGTACTCACGTTTTTTTCTTTTAAGAGAAAAGAAAAAGGTATAGGAATATGATGAATTTTAAAAATTTTAATGACATGCATACCCATGTTACAAAAACCTATCAGCTCACAGCAGTCAGAATGGCCATTAGGAATAATGCTGCAAAAAATAAACGGTGAAGGGAGTGTGGAGAAATGCGTACCCTCGGTTGTAAGGGGGGGCATGTAAAGAGCCACTAATGAAAACACAATGTAGGTGCTTTGAAAAGGGAAACATTGAGCTACCAGTCAATCAATCACAACCACTGCTTGGCCTACCACCTGAGAAAATGAGAATCAAAAAGTCACAGGCTGGCAAACCTGTACGCCAGCAAGATTTACCATAGCCAGCACTTGGAAGCAATGAAAATGTCCATCAACCGAGGAATGCACCAAGAAGAAGTGGTCCACGTACACAATGGAATATTACTGTAATAATAAATATAAATTAAATTTAAAAACAAACAAAAGCAAGGAGACATCAACATTTGTGGGTTTATCCGGGCACATTGCACTCTCACTTATAACCGAAGAACACCACAGGCCGGTAGGTCTGTTTCCCTAGTACCAGCATGGGAAACGTAGAAAGGCTGCCGCTCTCTGGCCGTTACCTGCAAAAGCAGGTTTAAAGCCTGAGCTAATGGTCACTTCATGTGAACAAGTACTGCAGGGCTGTAAATGAAACCTGCCCTCAAAATGTCTTGAGGGAGATAATGGCCAAAATATTTCAAATGGTGACACATACTTTAAGAAAACACTTTGAAGAAATAAGCTCTAATCACAGCTGGAAAAATAAAAAGGACATGTCTTAAAGCTCAAATTCAACCATTATGAGACACATGCAAATTCAACCACAAAGAGGTATCAGCTCACACCACTCAGAATAATCATCAGCAAAAACTTCAAAGAATAAATCCTGAAGGTGCTGGGAAGAAATACATGCCCTCCACTTTAAGTGGGACGTAACCTGGAAAGAGCCACTAAGGAGAACAGAACAGAGGTGCCTTTAAAAGGTAAACACTGAGCTACCATATGATCCAGCAGACCTATTCCTGGACCTATAAACTAAGAAGACAGAATTGGAAGGACACAGCCACGCAAATCTGCATTGCATACTATTACAATAGCCAAGATATGGAAGTAACCAAAAAGCCCATCGACAGATGGGTGGAAAAAGAAGAACTGCTACCTGTACAGATGGAATATGAGCTAGTGAAAAAATGAAACAATGCCATTTGCAGCACCATAGATGAGTCTAGAAGTAATCACGCAACTTGGAGTAAGTGAGAAAGCGAAAGACACATATACTATCATATCACATATAGGGGTTACCTAAAGAATGATACAAACAAAGATATTTCCACAGACAAACACTATCATAGATACATTAAAAAAAACTTATGGTTGACCAAATGGAAAGGTGTGAGGATTGGATACATTACCATATTGAGGTTAACAGAGAGATACAAACACAAGTGAAATATATAATCACCAAAGACCTATGCAATACCAAGAGAAGACTACTCAACATTGTGTCATAACCTACATGGGAAAAGGATCCGAAGAAGAATAGATATATGTATATGTGTGAAAGAACCACATCTTGCACACCTAGAGCAAACAAAACATTGTATTCAAGTTTGCTGTGATAAATAATAAAAATTAAGTTAAAAATACCAACAAGAAGTAATGAGACATAAAGAGCTTTTTCCTCGCACATTCCATTCTAATTTACAACCTAGAACACCACTTCCAGTAAGGCTCTGTTGCCCTAGTAACCAGATTTGGTAAAGGAGAAATGCTGCCGCCTTGTGGCCAATTCCCGCCAGAGCAGCTTTTAACCCACAGCTAATGGTCACTTACCATTCACAAGGACTCAGGGCTGTAAAGGACACCTGCCCTCAAAATTGTGCTGAGGTAGGGAATGGATAAAAATTTCAAAACAGGCAAAATTTGCAAGAAGATAGTATGAAGAGGTATGTTTTACTCACTCTCTTTTTAAAGAAAGGAAAATGGATAAAAGCTCAGCCTCAGGAAGTATTAGACTCATGCAATCTAATCTACAAAAAGTTTTCAACTCACACCAGTCGACTGACCATTGGAAAAAAGACTACAAACAATAAATGCCTAAGAGGTTTTAGAGAAATGTGTACCCTCTAGCTGCTGGTGAGATGTAAAAGGGTTAGACGCTAATAATGAGAACAGAAAGGAGCTGCGTTTAAAAGTAAAAATTGAGGTACCATTCAATCCAGCAGGTGCACCAATGGGCCTCTCACCTGAGAAGACCAGAATGAAGAAGACCCGGGCTGCAAAAGCTGCACTGCAGCCTGATTCACAATAGACAAGGCAGTGAAGCAACCAAAATGTCCATCAACAGATGAAAGGATAAAGAAGAAGTGGTCCATGTACACAATGAATACTAGCCATGGAAAACAATGAAACACTGCTCTTTGAGGCACCATAGATGATCTTGGAGATAATCACAGAACATGAGGTAAGTCGGAAAGCAAAAGTCCTATATCCTACGATATCACTTATAGGCGTTATCTAAAAACTGACACAAATGAACATATTTCCACAGAGAAAGTCAATCACAGACTTATTAAAAAAACTATGCTTATCTAAAAGGAAAGGTGAGGGGAATGGATAAATGAAGATTAGCGTTACCATATGTATACAAATACATATTATATACATATATCAAAAAGACTGACCAAATAGCAAGGAAGGTTTACTGAACACTCTGTAATAATTTACACGGGAAGAGGATCTCTACATAAATAGGTATATAGACTAAGTAGATGAACCAGAGTGTGTACACCTTGGGCAAGCAGCATTCTAACCATTAGGCTAATTGAAAAAAAATTAAAACAACAAACTAGGAGTAATGAGACATAAACTTATGGGGGGTTTTCCTGGCACGTTCCATTCAAATTTACAACCTATACAAACGACTTCCAGAATGGTTCTGCTGCCCTAGTACCCAGATTTGGGAATGGAGAAATGCTGCATCCTTGTGGCCGTTTCCCACAACAGCAGCTTTAAACCCACTCCAAAAGGTCACTAAATATTCACCAATTGCAGTTCTGTAAATGACACCTGCCCTCCAAAAAATCCTGAGGCCGAAAATCGACCAAAAAATTCTAGAGTGCAAACTTCCAAAAAGAAAAATTGAAGAGGTATATTATACTCACACATTTTTTCTTTTTTCTTTTAACAGAAAAGAAAAAGGTGTGGAGAAATGATGAATTGTAGGAATTTTTACAGACATGTAAACCCAAATTACAAAAACCTATCAGCTCACACCAGTCAGAATGGCCATCAACAAAAATGCTGCAAACAATAAATGCTGACGTGATTGTGGAGAAATGCGTACCCTCGATTCTAAGGGGGAAGAGGTAAGAGCCACTAATGAAAGCACAATTGAGGTGCCTTGAAAAGGTAAACGTTGAGCTACCATACCAGTCAATCAATCATACCCACTGCTGGGTCTACCACCTGAGAAAATGAAAATCAAAAATCACAGGCTGGCAAACCTGCACTCCAGCAATATTTACCATAGGCAACACTTGGAAGCAACGAAAATGTCCATCAACAGAGGAATGCACCAAGAAGAAGTGGTCCATGTACACAATGGAATATTAGCTATGGAAAACATTGAAGCACTGCTCTTTGAGGCACCATAGATGAGCCTGGAGATAATCACAAAACATGAAGTAGGTCGGAAAGCAAAAGACCTATATTATCACTTATGGCATTATCTAATAACTGACACAGATGAACATATTTCCAAAGAGAAAGACACTCACAGGCTTAGAAACAAACTATGCTCATCGAAAAGGAAAGGAGGGGGGAAATCGAGAAATGAAGATTAGTGTTACTATACATATACAAATACATAGTATATACATGTATCAAAAAGACCGAACATATAGCAAGGGAGGTCGACGGAACACTGTAATATTTTATATGGGAAGAGGATCTGTACATTAATAGACATACATAATGTATAAATGAACCAGATTGTGTACACCTAGGACAAACAATATTCTAAACTATACCCAGATTAAAAAAATTTTAAAACCAAGAAGAAATAATGAGACATAAACTTATGGGGATTTCTCCTGGCAAATTCCATTCTAATTTACAACCTAGGACAATGACTTCCAGAATGGCTCTGCTGCCCTAGTACCCAGATTGGGGAATGGAGAAATGCTACCTTCTTGTGGCCGTTTCCCACAACAGCAGCTTTGAACCCACTGCAAAAGGTCACTAAATTTTCACCAACTTGCATTTCTGTAAATGGCACCTGCCTTCCAGAAAATTTCTGGGGTCAAAAATCGACCAAAAACTTCAGAAGAGGGCAACCAGCGAAGAAGACAATTTCAAGAGGTATATTGTACTCACGTTTTTTTCTTTTAAGAGAAAAGAAAAAGGTATAGGAATATGATGAATTTTAAAAATTTTAATGACATGCATACCCATGTTACAAAAACCTATCAGCTCACAGCAGTCAGAATGGCCATTAGGAATAATGCTGCAAAAAATAAACGGTGAAGGGAATGTGGAGAAATGCGTACCCTCGGTTGTAAGGGGGGGCATGTAAAGAGCCACTAATGAAAACACAATGTAGGTGCTTTGAAAAGGGAAACATTGAGCTACCAGTCAATCAATCACAACCACTGCTTGGCCTACCACCTGAGAAAATGAGAATCAAAAAGTCACAGGCTGGCAAACCTGTACGCCAGCAAGATTTACCATAGCCAGCACTTGGAAGCAATGAAAATGTCCATCAACCGAGGAATGCACCAAGAAGAAGTGGTCCACGTACACAATGGAATATTACTGTAATAATAAATATAAATTAAATTTAAAAACAAACAAAAGCAAGGAGACATCAACATTTGTGGGTTTATCCGGGCACATTGCACTCTCATTTATAACCGAAGAACACCACTGGCCGGTAGGTCTGTTTCCCTAGTACCAGCATGGGAAACGTAGAAAGGCTGCCGCTCTCTGGCCGTTACCTGCAAAAGCAGGTTTAAAGCCTGAGCTAATGGTCACTTCATGTGAACAAGTACTGCAGGGCTGTAAATGAAACCTGCCCTCAAAATGTCTTGAGGGAGATAATGGCCAAAATATTTCAAATGGTGACACATACTTTAAGAAAACACTTTGAAGAAATAAGCTCTAATCACAGCTGGAAAAATAAAAAGGACATGTCTTAAAGCTCAAATTCAACCATTATGAGACACATGCAAATTCAACCACAAAGAGGTATCAGCTCACACCACTCAGAATAATCATCAGCAAAAACTACAAAGAATAAATCCTGAAGGTGCTGGGAAGAAATACATGCCCTCCACTTTAAGTGGGACGTAACCTGGAAAGAGCCACTAAGGAGAACAGAACAGAGGTGCCTTTAAAAGGTAAACACTGAGCTACCATATGATCCAGCAGACCTATTCCTGGACCTATAAACTAAGAAGACAGAATTGGAAGGACACAGCCACGCAAATCTGCATTGCATACTATTACAATAGCCAAGATATGGAAGTAACCAAAAAGCCCATCGACAGATGGGTGGAAAAAGAAGAACTGCTATCTGTACAGATGGAATATGAGTTAGTGAAAAAATGAAACAATGCCATTTGCAGCACCATAGATGAGTCTAGAAGTAATCACGCAACTTGGAGTAAGTGAGAAAGCGAAAGACACATATACTATCATATCACATATAGGGGTTACCTAAAGAATGATACAAACAAAGATATTTCCACAGACAAACACTATCATAGATACATTAAAAAAAACTTATGGTTGACCAAATGGAAAGGTGTGAGGATTGGATACATTACCATATTGAGGTTAACAGAGAGATACAAACACAAGTGAAATATATAATCACCAAAGACCTATGCAATACCAAGAGAAGACTACTCAACATTGTGTCATAACCTACATGGGAAAAGGATCCGAAGAAGAATAGATATATGTATATGTGTGAAAGAACCACATCTTGCACACCTAGAGCAAACAAAACATTGTATTCAAGTTTGCTGTGATAAATAATAAAAATTAAGTTAAAAATACCAACAAGAAGTAATGAGACATAAACTTAAAGAGCTTTTTCCTCGCACATTCCATTCTAATTTACAACCTAGAACACCACTTCCAGTAAGGCTCTGTTGCCCTAGTAACCAGATTTGGTAAAGGAGAAATGCTGCCGCCTTGTGGCCAATTCCCGCCAGAGCAGCTTTTAACCCACAGCTAATGGTCACTTACCATTCACAAGGACTCAGGGCTGTAAAGGACACCTGCCCTCAAAATTGTGCTGAGGTAGGGAATGGATAAAAATTTCAAAACAGGCAAAATTTGCAAGAAGATAGTATGAAGAGGTATGTTTTACTCACTCTCTTTTTAAAGAAAGGAAAATGGATAAAAGCTCAGCCTCAGGAAGTATTAGACTCATGCAATCTAATCTACAAAAAGTTTTCAACTCACACCAGTCGACTGACCATTGGAAAAAAGACTACAAACAATAAATGCCTAAGAGGTTTTAGAGAACTGTGTACCCTCTAGCTGCTGGTGAGATGTAAAAGGGTTAGACGCTAATAATGAGAACAGAAAGGAGCTGCGTTTAAAAGTAAAAATTGAGGTACCATTCAATCCAGCAGGTGCACCAATGGGCCTCTCACCTGAGAAGACCAGAATGAAGAAGACCCGGGCTGCAAAAGCTGCACTGCAGCCTGATTCACAATAGACAAGGCAGTGAAGCAACCAAAATGTCCATCAACAGATGAAAGGATAAAGAAGAAGTGGTCCATGTACACAATGAATACTAGCCATGGAAAACAATGAAACACTGCTCTTTGAGGCACCATAGATGATCTTGGAGATAATCACAGAACATGAGGTAAGTCGGAAAGCAAAAGTCCTATATCCTACGATATCACTTATAGGCGTTATCTAAAAACTGACACAAATGAACATATTTCCACAGAGAAAGTCAATCACAGACTTATTAAAAAAACTATGCTTATCTAAAAGGAAAGGTGAGGGGAATGGATAAATGAAGATTAGCCTTACCATATGTATACAAATACATATTATATACATATATCAAAAAGACTGACCAAATAGCAAGGAAGGTTTACGGAACACTCTGTAATAATTTACACGGGAAGAGGATCTCTACATAAATAGGTATATAGACTATGTAGATGAACCAGAGTGTGTACACCTTGGGCAAGCAACATTCTAACCATTAGGCTAATTGAAAAAAATTAAAACAACAAACTAGGAGTAATGAGACATAAACTTATGGGGGGTTTTCCTGGCACGTTCCATTCAAATTTACAACCTATACAAACGACTTCCAGAATGGTTCTGCTGCCCTAGTACCCAGATTTGGGAATGGAGAAATGCTGCATCCTTGTGGCCGTTTCCCACAACAGCAGCTTTAAACCCACTGCAAAAGGTCACTAAATATTCACCAATTGCAGTTCTGTAAATGACACCTGCCCTCCAAAAAATCCTGAGGCCGAAAATCGACCAAAAAATTCTAGAGTGCAACCTTCCAAAAAGAAAAATTGAAGAGGTATATTATACTCACACATTTTTTCTTTTTTCTTTTAACAGAAAAGAAAAAGGTGTGGAGAAATGATGAATTGTAGGAATTTTTACAGACATGTAAACCCAAATTACAAAAACCTATCAGCTCACACCAGTCAGAATGGCCATCAACAAAAATGCTGCAAACAATAAATGCTGACGTGATTGTGGAGAAATGCGTACCCTCGATTCTAAGGGGGAAGTGGTAAGAGCCACTAATGAAAGCACAATTGAGGTGCCTTGAAAAGGTAAACGTTGAGCTACCATACCAGTCAATCAATCATACCCACTGCTGGGTCTACCACCTGAGAAAATGAAAATCAAAAATCACAGGCTGGCAAACCTGCACTCCAGCAATATTTACCATAGGCAACACTTGGAAGCAACGAAAATGTCCATCAACAGAGGAATGCACCAAGAAGAAGTGGTCCATGTACACAATGGAATATTAGCTATGGAAAACATTGAAGCACTGCTCTTTGAGGCACCATAGATGAGCCTGGAGATAATCACAAAACATGAAGTAGGTCGGAAAGCAAAAGACCTATATTATCACTTATGGCATTATCTAATAACTGACACAGATGAACATATTTCCAAAGAGAAAGACACTCACAGGCTTAGAAAACAAACTATGCTCATCGAAAAGGAAAGGAGGGGGGAAATCGAGAAATGAAGATTAGTGTTACTATACATATACAAATACATAGTATATACATGTATCAAAAAGACCGAACATATAGCAAGGGAGGTCGACGGAACACTGTAATATTTTATATGGGAAGAGGATCTGTACATTAATAGACATACATAATGTATAAATGAACCAGATTGTGTACACCTAGGACAAACAATATTCTAAACTATACCCAGATTAAAAAAATTTTAAAACCAAGAAGAAATAATGAGACATAAACTTATGGGGATTTCTCCTGGCAAATTCCATTCTAATTTACAACCTAGGACAATGACTTCCAGAATGGCTCTGCTGCCCTATTACCCAGATTGGGGAATGGAGAAATGCTACCTCCTTGTGGCCGTTTCCCACAACAGCAGCTTTGAACCCACTGCAAAAGGTGACTAAATTTTCACCAACTTGCATTTCTGTAAATGGCACCTGCCTTCCAGAAAATTTCTGGGGTCAAAAATCGACCAAAAACTTCAGAAGAGGGCAACCAGCGAAGAAGACAATTTCAAGAGCTATATTGTACTCACGTTTTTTTCTTTTAAGAGAAAAGAAAAAGGTATAGGAATATGATGAATTTTAAAAATTTTAATGACATGCATACCCATGTTACAAAAACCTATCAGCTCACAGCAGTCAGAATGGCCATTAGGAATAATGCTGCAAAAAATAAACGGTGAAGGGAGTGTGGAGAAATGCGTACCCTCGGTTGTAAGGGGGGGCATGTAAAGAGCCACTAATGAAAACACAATGTAGGTGCTTTGAAAAGGGAAACATTGAGCTACCAGTCAATCAATCACAACCACTGCTTGGCCTACCACCTGAGAAAATGAGAATCAAAAAGTCACAGGCTGGCAAACCTGTACGCCAGCAAGATTTACCATAGCCAGCACTTGGAAGCAATGAAAATGTCCATCAACCGAGGAATGCACCAAGAAGAAGTGGTCCACGTACACAATGGAATATTACTGTAATAATAAATATAAATTAAATTTAAAAACAAACAAAAGCAAGGAGACATCAACATTTGTGGGTTTATCCGGGCACATTGCACTCTCATTTATAACCGAAGAACACCACTGGCCGGTAGGTCTGTTTCCCTAGTACCAGCATGGGAAACGTAGAAAGGCTGCCGCTCTCTGGCCGTTACCTGCAAAAGCAGGTTTAAAGCCTGAGCTAATGGTCACTTCATGTGAACAAGTACTGCAGGGCTGTAAATGAAACCTGCCCTCAAAATGTCTTGAGGGAGATAATGGCCAAAATATTTCAAATGGTGACACATACTTTAAGAAAACACTTTGAAGAAATAAGCTCTAATCACAGCTGGAAAAATAAAAAGGACATGTCTTAAAGCTCAAATTCAACCATTATGAGACACATGCAAATTCAACCACAAAGAGGTATCAGCTCACACCACTCAGAATAATCATCAGCAAAAACTACAAAGAATAAATCCTGAAGGTGCTGGGAAGAAATACATGCCCTCCACTTTAAGTGGGACGTAACCTGGAAAGAGCCACTAAGGAGAACAGAACAGAGGTGCCTTTAAAAGGTAAACACTGAGCTACCATATGATCCAGCAGACCTATTCCTGGACCTATAAACTAAGAAGACAGAATTGGAAGGACACAGCCACGCAAATCTGCATTGCATACTATTACAATAGCCAAGATATGGAAGTAACCAAAAAGCCCATCGACAGATGGGTGGACAAAGAAGAACTGCTACCTGTACAGATGGAATATGAGCTAGTGAAAAAATGAAACAATGCCATTTGCAGCACCATAGATGAGTCTAGAAGTAATCACGCAACTTGGAGTAAGTGAGAAAGCGAAAGACACATATACTATCATATCACATATAGGGGTTACCTAAAGAATGATACAAACAAAGATATTTCCACAGACAAACACTATCATAGATACATTAAAAAAAACTTATGGTTGACCAAATGGAAAGGTGTGAGGATTGGATACATTACCATATTGAGGTTAACAGAGAGATACAAACACAAGTGAAATATATAATCACCAAAGACCTATGCAATACCAAGAGAAGACTACTCAACATTGTGTCATAACCTACATGGGAAAAGGATCCGAAGAAGAATAGATATATGTATATGTGTGAAAGAACCACATCTTGCACACCTAGAGCAAACAAAACATTGTATTCAAGTTTGCTGTGATAAATAATAAAAATTAAGTTAAAAATACCAACAAGAAGTAATGAGACATAAACTTAAAGAGCTTTTTCCTCGCACATTCCATTCTAATTTACAACCTAGAACACCACTTCCAGTAAGGCTCTGTTGCCCTAGTAACCAGATTTGGTAAAGGAGAAATGCTGCCGCCTTGTGGCCAATTCCCGCCAGAGCAGCTTTTAACCCACAGCTAATGGTCACTTACCATTCACAAGGACTCAGGGCTGTAAAGGACACCTGCCCTCAAAATTGTGCTGAGGTAGGGAATGGATAAAAATTTCAAAACAGGCAAAATTTGCAAGAAGATAGTATGAAGAGGTATGTTTTACTCACTCTCTTTTTAAAGAAAGGAAAATGGATAAAAGCTCAGCCTCAGGAAGTATTAGACTCATGCAATCTAATCTACAAAAAGTTTTCAACTCACACCAGTCGACTGACCATTGGAAAAAAGACTACAAACAATAAATGCCTAAGAGGTTTTAGAGAACTGTGTACCCTCTAGCTGCTGGTGAGATGTAAAAGGGTTAGACGCTAATAATGAGAACAGAAAGGAGCTGCGTTTAAAAGTAAAAATTGAGGTACCATTCAATCCAGCAGGTGCACCAATGGGCCTCTCACCTGAGAAGACCAGAATGAAGAAGACCCGGGCTGCAAAAGCTGCACTGCAGCCTGATTCACAATAGACAAGGCAGTGAAGCAACCAAAATGTCCATCAACAGATGAAAGGATAAAGAAGAAGTGGTCCATGTACACAATGAATACTAGCCATGGAAAACAATGAAACACTGCTCTTTGAGGCACCATAGATGATCTTGGAGATAATCACAGAACATGAGGTAAGTCGGAAAGCAAAAGTCCTATATCCTACGATATCACTTATAGGCGTTATCTAAAAACTGACACAAATGAACATATTTCCACAGAGAAAGTCAATCACAGACTTATTAAAAAAACTATGCTTATCTAAAAGGAAAGGTGAGGGGAATGGATAAATGAAGATTAGCCTTACCATATGTATACAAATACATATTATATACATATATCAAAAAGACTGACCAAATAGCAAGGAAGGTTTACGGAACACTCTGTAATAATTTACACGGGAAGAGGATCGCTACATAAATAGGTATATAGACTATGTAGATGAACCAGAGTGTGTACACCTTGGGCAAGCAACATTCTAACCATTAGGCTAATTGAAAAAAATTAAAACAACAAACTAGGAGTAATGAGACATAAACTTATGGGGGGTTTTCCTGGCACGTTCCATTCAAATTTACAACCTATACAAACGACTTCCAGAATGGTTCTGCTGCCCTAGTACCCAGATTTGGGAATGGAGAAATGCTGCATCCTTGTGGCCGTTTCCCACAACAGCAGCTTTAAACCCACTGCAAAAGTCACTAAATATTCACCAATTGCAGTTTTGTAAATGACACCTGCCCTCCAAAAAATCCTGAGGCCGAAAATCGACCAAAAAATTCTAGAGTGCAACCTTCCAAAAAGAAAAATTGAAGAGGTATATTATACTGACACATTTTTTCTTTTTTCTTTTAACAGAAAAGAAAAAGGTGTGGAGAAATGATGAATTGTAGGAATTTTTACAGACATGTAAACCCAAATTACAAAAACCTATCAGCTCACACCAGTCAGAATGGCCATCAACAAAAATGCTGCAAACAATAAATGCTGACGTGATTGTGGAGAATGCGTACCCTCGATTCTAAGGGGGAAGTGGTAAGAGCCACTAATGAAAGCAAAATTGAGGTGCCTTGAAAAGGTAAACGTTGAGCTACCATACCAGTCAATCAATCATACCCACTGCTGGGTCTACCACCTGAGAAAATGAAAATCAAAAATCACAGGCTGGCAAACCTGCACTCCAGCAATATTTACCATAGGCAACACTTGGAAGCAACGAAAATGTCCATCAACAGAGGAATGCACCAAGAAGAAGTGGTCCATGTACACAATGGAATATTAGCTATGGAAAACATTGAAGCACTGCTCTTTGAGGCACCATAGATGAGCCTGGAGATAATCACAAAACATGAAGTAGGTAGGAAAGCAAAAGACCTATATTATCACTTATGGCATTATCTAATAACTGACACAGATGAACATATTTCCAAAGAGAAAGACACTCACAGGCTTAGAAAACAAACTATGCTCATCGAAAAGGAAAGGAGCGGGGAAATCGAGAAATGAAGATTAGTGTTACTATACATATACAAATACATAGTATATACATGTATCAAAAAGACCGAACATATAGCAAGGGAGGTCGACAGAACACTGTAATATTTTACATGGGAAGAGGATCTGTACATTAATAGACATACATAATGTGTAAATGAACCAGATTGTGTACACCTAGGACAAACAATATTCTAAACTTTACCCAGATTAAAAAAATTTTAAAACCAAGAAGAAGTAATGAGACATAAACTTATGGGGATTTCTCCTGGCAAATTCCATTCTAATTTACAACCTAGGACAATGACTTCCAGAAAGGCTCTGCTGCCCTAGTACCCAGATTGGGGAATGGAGAAATGCTACCTCCTTGTGGCCGTTTCCCACAACAGCAGCTTTGAACCCACTGCAAAAGGTGACTAAATTTTCACCAACTTGCATTTCTGTAAATGGCACCTGCCTTCCAGAAAATTTCTGGGGTCAAAAATCGACCAAAAACTTCAGAAGAGGGAAACCTTCCTAAGAAGACAATTTCAAGAGCTATATTGTACTCACGGTTTTTTCTTTTAAGAGAAAAGAAAAAGGAATAGGAATATGGTGAATTTTAAAAATTTTAATGACATGCATACCCATATTACAAAAACCTATCAGCTCACAGCAGTCAGAATGGCCATTAGGAATAATGCTGCAAAAAATAAACGGTGAAGGGAGTGTGGAGAAATGCGTACCCTCGGTTGTAAGGGGGGGCATGTAAAGAGCCACTAATGAAAACACAATGTAGGTGCTTTGAAAAGGGAAGCATTGAGCTACCAGTCAATCAATCACAACCACTGCTTGGCCTATCACCTGAGAAAATGAGAATCAAAAAGTCACAGGCTGGCAAACCTGTACGCCAGCAAGATTTACCATAGCCAGCACTTGGAAGCAATGAAAATGTCCATCAACCGAGGAATGCACCAAGAAGAAGTGGTCCACGTACACAATGGAATATTACTCTAATAATAAATATAAATTAAATTTAAAAACAAACAAAAGCAAGGAGACATCAACATTTGTGGGTTTATCCGGGCACATTGCACTCTCATTTATAACCGAAGAACACCACTGGCCGGTAGGTCTGTTTCCCTAGTACCAGCATGGGAAACGTAGAAAGGCTGCCACTCTCTGGCCGTTACCTGCAAAAGCAGGTTTAAAGCCTGAGCTAATGGTCACTTCATGTGAACAAGTACTGCAGGGCTGTAAATGAAACCTGCCCTCAAAATGTCTTGAGGGAGATAATGGCCAAAATATTTCAAATAGTGACACATACTTTAAGAAAACACTTTGAAGAAATAAGCTCTAATCACAGCTGGAAAAATAAAAAGGACATGTCTTAAAGCTCAATTTCAACGCATTATGAGACACATGCAAATTCAACCACAAAGAGGTATCAGCTCACACCACTCAGAATAATCATCAGCAAAAACTACAAAGAATAAATCCTGAAGGTGCTGGGAAGAAATACATGCCCTCCACTTTAAGTGGGACGTAACCTGGAAAGAGCCACTAAGGAGAACAGAACAGAGGTGCCTTTAAAAGGTAAACACTGAGCTACCATATGATCCAGCAGACCTATTCCTGGACCTATAAACTAAGAAGACAGAATTGGAAGGACACAGCCACGCAAATCTGCATTGCATACAATTACAATAGCCAAGATATGGAAGTAACCAAAAAGCCCATCGGCAGATGGGTGGACAAAGAAGAACTGCTACCTGTACAGATGGAATATGAGCTAGTGAAAAAATGAAACAATGCCATTTGCAGCACCATAGATGAGTCTAGAAGTAATCACGCAACTTGGAGTAAGTGAGAAAGCGAAAGACACATATACTATCATATCACATATAGGGGTTACCTAAAGAATGATACAAACAAAGATATTTCCACAGACAAACACTATCATAGATACATTAAAAAAAACTTATGGTTGACCAAATGGAAAGGTGTGAGGATTGGATACATTACCATATTGAGGTTAACAGAGAGATACAAACACAAGTGAAATATATAATCACCAAAGACCTATGCAATACCAAGAGAAGACTACTCAACATTGTGTCATAACCTACATGGGAAAAGGATCCGAAGAAGAATAGATATATGTATATGTGTGAAAGAACCACATCTTGCACACCTAGAGCAAACAAAACATTGTATTCAAGTTTGCTGTGATAAATAATAAAAATTAAGTTAAAAATACCAACAAGAAGTAATGAGACATAAACTTAAAGAGCTTTTTCCTCGCACATTCCATTCTAATTTACAACCTAGAACACCACTTCCAGTAAGGCTCTGTTGCCCTAGTAACCAGATTTGGTAAAGGAGAAATGCTGCCGCCTTGTGGCCAATTCCCGCCAGAGCAGCTTTTAACCCACAGCTAATGGTCACTTACCATTCACAAGGACTCAGGGCTGTAAAGGACACCTGCCCTCAAAATTGTGCTGAGGTAGGGAATGGATAAAAATTTCAAAACAGGCAAAATTTGCAAGAAGATAGTATGAAGAGGTATGTTTTACTCACTCTCTTTTTAAAGAAAGGAAAATGGATAAAAGCTCAGCCTCAGGAAGTATTAGACTCATGCAATCTAATCTACAAAAAGTTTTCAACTCACACCAGTCGACTGACCATTGGAAAAAAGACTACAAACAATAAATGCCTAAGAGGTTTTAGAGAACTGTGTACCCTCTAGCTGCTGGTGAGATGTAAAAGGGTTAGACGCTAATAATGAGAACAGAAAGGAGCTGCGTTTAAAAGTAAAAATTGAGGTACCATTCAATCCAGCAGGTGCACCAATGGGCCTCTCACCTGAGAAGACCAGAATGAAGAAGACCCGGGCTGCAAAAGCTGCACTGCAGCCTGATTCACAATAGACAAGGCAGTGAAGCAACCAAAATGTCCATCAACAGATGAAAGGATAAAGAAGAAGTGGTCCATGTACACAATGAATACTAGCCATGGAAAACAATGCAACACTGCTCTTTGAGGCACCATAGATGATCTTGGAGATAATCACAGAACATGAGGTAAGTCGGAAAGCAAAAGTCCTATATCCTACGATATCACTTATAGGCGTTATCTAAAAACTGACACAAATGAACATATTTCCACAGAGAAAGTCAATCACAGACTTATTAAAAAAACTATGCTTATCTAAAAGGAAAGGTGAGGGGAATGGATAAATGAAGATTAGCGTTACCATATGTATACAAATACATATTATATACATATATCAAAAAGACTGACCAAATAGCAAGGAAGGTTTACGGAACACTCTGTAATAATTTACACGGGAAGAGGATCTCTACATAAATAGGTATATAGACTATGTAGATGAACCAGAGTGTGTACACCTTGGGCAAGCAACATTCTAACCATTAGGCTAATTGAAAAAAATTAAAACAACAAACTAGGAGTAATGAGACATAAACTTATGGGGGGTTTTCCTGGCACGTTCCATTCAAATTTACAACCTATACAAACGACTTCCAGAATGGTTCTGCTGCCCTAGTACCCAGATTTGGGAATGGAGAAATGCTGCATCCTTGTGGCCGTTTCCCACAACAGCAGCTTTAAACCCACTGCAAAAGTCACTAAATATTCACCAATTGCAGTTTTGTAAATGACACCTGCCCTCCAAAAAATCCTGAGGCCGAAAATCGACCAAAAAATTCTAGAGTGCAACCTTCCAAAAAGAAAAATTGAAGAGGTATATTATACTGACACATTTTTTCTTTTTTCTTTTAACAGAAAAGAAAAAGGTGTGGAGAAATGATGAATTGTAGGAATTTTTACAGACATGTAAACCCAAATTACAAAAACCTATCAGCTCACACCAGTCAGAATGGCCATCAACAAAAATGCTGCAAACAATAAATGCTGACGTGATTGTGGAGAAATGCGTACCCTCGATTCTAAGGGGGAAGTGGTAAGAGCCACTAATGAAAGCAAAATTGAGGTGCCTTGAAAAGGTAAACGTTGAGCTACCATACCAGTCAATCAATCATACCCACTGCTGGGTCTACCACCTGAGAAAATGAAAATCAAAAATCACAGGCTGGCAAACCTGCACTCCAGCAATATTTACCATAGGCAACACTTGGAAGCAACGAAAATGTCCATCAACAGAGGAATGCACCAAGAAGAAGTGGTCCATGTACACAATGGAATATTAGCTATGGAAAACATTGAAGCACTGCTCTTTGAGGCACCATAGATGAGCCTGGAGATAATCACAAAACATGAAGTAGGTAGGAAAGCAAAAGACCTATATTATCACTTATGGCATTATCTAATAACTGACACAGATGAACATATTTCCAAAGAGAAAGACACTCACAGGCTTAGAAAACAAACTATGCTCATCGAAAAGGAAAGGAGCGGGGAAATCGAGAAATGAAGATTAGTGTTACTATACATATACAAATACATAGTATATACATGTATCAAAAAGACCGAACATATAGCAAGGGAGGTCGACAGAACACTGTAATATTTTACATGGGAAGAGGATCTGTACATTAATAGACATACATAATGTGTAAATGAACCAGATTGTGTACACCTAGGACAAACAATATTCTAAACTTTACCCAGATTAAAAAAATTTTAAAACCAAGAAGAAGTAATGAGACATAAACTTATGGGGATTTCTCCTGGCAAATTCCATTCTAATTTAAAACCTAGGACAATGACTTCCAGAAAGGCTCTGCTGCCCTAGTACCCAGATTGGGGAATGGAGAAATGCTACCTCCTTGTGGCCGTTTCCCACAACAGCAGCTTTGAACCCACTGCAAAAGGTGACTAAATTTTCACCAACTTGCATTTCTGTAAATGGCACCTGCCTTCCAGAAAATTTCTGGGGTCAAAAATCGACCAAAAACTTCAGAAGAGGGAAACCTTCCTAAGAAGACAATTTCAAGAGCTATATTGTACTCACGGTTTTTTCTTTTAAGAGAAAAGAAAAAGGAATAGGAATATGGTGAATTTTAAAAATTTTAATGACATGCATACCCATATTACAAAAACCTATCAGCTCACAGCAGTCAGAATGGCCATTAGGAATAATGCTGCAAAAAATAAACGGTGAAGGGAGTGTGGAGAAATGCGTACCCTCGGTTGTAAGGGGGGGCATGTAAAGAGCCACTAATGAAAACACAATGTAGGTGCTTTGAAAAGGGAAGCATTGACCTACCAGTCAATCAATCACAACCACTGCTTGGCCTATCACCTGAGAAAATGAGAATCAAAAAGTCACAGGCTGGCAAACCTGTACGCCAGCAAGATTTACCATAGCCAGCACTTGGAAGCAATGAAAATGTCCATCAACCGAGGAATGCACCAAGAAGAAGTGGTCCACGTACACAATGGAATATTACTGTAATAATAAATATAAATTAAATTTAAAAACAAACAAAAGCAAGGAGACATCAACATTTGTGGGTTTATCCGGGCACATTGCACTCTCACTTATAACCGAAGAACACCACTGGCCGGTAGGTCTGTTTCCCTAGTACCAGCATGGGAAACGTAGAAAGGCTGCCGCTCTCTGGCCGTTACCTGCAAAAGCAGGTTTAAAGCCTGAGCTAATGGTCACTTCATGTGAACAAGTACTGCAGGGCTGTAAATGAAACCTGCCCTCAAAATGTCTTGAGGGAGATAATGGCCAAAATATTTCAAATGGTGACACATACTTTAAGAAAACACTTTGAAGAAATAAGCTCTAATCACAGCTGGAAAAATAAAAAGGACATGTCTTAAAGCTCAATTTCAACGCATTATGAGACACATGCAAATTCAACCACAAAGAGGTATCAGCTCACACCACTCAGAATAATCATCAGCAAAAACTACAAAGAATAAATCCTGAAGGTGCTGGGAAGAAATACATGCCCTCCACTTTAAGTGGGACGTAACCTGGAAAGAGCCACTAAGGAGAACAGAACAGAGGTGCCTTTAAAAGGTAAACACTGAGCTACCATATGATCCAGCAGACCTATTCCTGGACCTATAAACTAAGAAGACAGAATTGGAAGGACACAGCCACGCAAATCTGCATTGCATACTATTACAATAGCCAAGATATGGAAGTAACCAAAAAGCCCATCGGCAGATGGGTGGACAAAGAAGAACTGCTACCTGTACAGATGGAATATGAGCTAGTGAAAAAATGAAACAATGTCATTTGCAGCACCATAGATGAGTCTAGAAGTAATCACGCAACTTGGAGTAAGTGAGAAAGCGAAAGACACATATACTATCATATCACATATAGGGGTTACCTAAAGAATGATACAAACAAAGATATTTCCACAGACAAACACTATCATAGATACATTAAAAAAAACTTATGGTTGACCAAATGGAAAGGTGTGAGGATTGGATACATTACCATATTGAGGTTAACAGAGAGATACAAACACAAGTGAAATATATAATCACCAAAGACCTATGCAATACCAAGAGAAGACTACTGAACATTGTGTCATAACCTACATGGGAAAAGGATCCAAAGAAGAATAGATATATGTATATGTGTGAAAGAACCACATCTTGCACACCTAGAGCAAACAAAACATTGTATTCAAGTTTGCTGTGATAAATAATAAAAATTAAGTTAAAAATACCAACAAGAAGTAATGAGACATAAACTTAAAGAGCTTTTTCCTCGCACATTCCATTCTAATTTACAACCTAGAACACCACTTCCAGTAAGGCTCTGTTGCCCTAGTAACCAGATTTGGTAAAGGAGAAATGCTGCCGCCTTGTGGCCAATTCCCGCCAGAGCAGCTTTTAACCCACAGCTAATGGTCACTTACCATTCACAAGGACTCAGGGCTGTAAAGGACACCTGCCCTCAAAATTGTGCTGAGGTAGGGAATGGATAAAAATTTCAAAACAGGCAAAATTTGCAAGAAGATAGTATGAAGAGGTATGTTTTACTCACTCTCTTTTTAAAGAAAGGAAAATGGATAAAAGCTCAGCCTCAGGAAGTATTAGACTCATGCAATCTAATCTACTAAAAGTTTTCAACTCACACCAGTCGACTGACCATTGGAAAAAAGACTACAAACAATAAATGCCTAAGAGGTTTTAGAGAACTGTGTACCCTCTAGCTGCTGGTGAGATGTAAAAGGGTTAGACGCTAATAATGAGAACAGAAAGGAGCTGCGTTTAAAAGTAAAAATTGAGGTACCATTCAATCCAGCAGGTGCACCAATGGGCCTCTCACCTGAGAAGACCAGAATGAAGAAGACCCGGGCTGCAAAAGCTGCACTGCAGCCTGATTCACAATAGACAAGGCAGTGAAGCAACCAAAATGTCCATCAACAGATGAAAGGATAAAGAAGAAGTGGTCCATGTACACAATGAATACTAGCCATGGAAAACAATGAAACACTGCTCTTTGAGGCACCATAGATGATCTTGGAGATAATCACAGAACATGAGGTAAGTCGGAAAGCAAAAGTCCTATATCCTACGATATCACTTATAGGCGTTATCTAAAAACTGACACAAATGAACATATTTCCACAGAGAAAGTCAATCACAGACTTATTAAAAAAACTATGCTTATCTAAAAGGAAAGGTGAGGGGAATGGATAAATGAAGATTAGCGTTACCATATGTATACAAATACATATTATATACATATATCAAAAAGACTGACCAAATAGCAAGGAAGGTTTACGGAACACTCTGTAATAATTTACACGGGAAGAGGATCTCTACATAAATAGGTATATAGACTAAGTAGATGAACCAGAGTGTGTACACCTTGGGCAAGCAACATTCTAACCATTAGGCTAATTGAAAAAAAATTAAAACAACAAACTAGGAGTAATGAGACATAAACTTATGGGGGTTTTCCTGGCACGTTCCATTCAAATTTACAACCTATACAAACGACTTCCAGAATGGTTCTGCTGCCCTAGTACCCAGATTTGGGAATGGAGAAATGCTGCATCCTTGTGGCCGTTTCCCACAACACCAGCTTTAAACCCACTCCAAAAGGTCACTAAATATTCACCAATTGCAGTTCTGTAAATGACACCTGCCCTCCAAAAAATCCTGAGGCCGAAAATCGACCAAAAAATTCTAGAGTGCAAACTTCCAAAAAGAAAAATTGAAGAGGTATATTATACTCACACATTTTTTCTTTTTTCTTTTAACAGAAAAGAAAAAGGTGTGGAGAAATGATGCATTGTAGGAATTTTTACAGACATGTAAACCCAAATTACAAAAACCTATCAGCTCACACCAGTCAGAATGGCCATCAACAAAAATGCTGCAAACAATAAATGCTGACGTGATTGTGGAGAAATGCGTACCCTCGATACTAAGGGGGAAGTGGTAAGAGCCACTAATGAAAGCACAATTGAGGTGCCTTGAAAAGGTAAACGTTGAGCTACCATACCAGTCAATCAATCATACCCACTGCTGGGTCTACCACCTGAGAAAATGAAAATCAAAAATCACAGGCTGGCAAACCTGCACTCCAGCAATATTTACCATAGGCAACACTTGGAAGCAACGAAAATGTCCATCAACAGAGGAATGCACCAAGAAGAAGTGGTCCATGTACACAATGGAATATTAGCTATGGAAAACATTGAAGCACTGCTCTTTGAGGCACCATAGATGAGCCTGGAGATAATCACAAAACATGAAGTAGGTCGGAACGCAAAAGACCTATATTATCACTTATGGCATTATCTAATAACTGACGCAGATGAACATATTTCCAAAGAGAAAGACACTCACAGGCTTAGAAAACAAACTATGCTCATCGAAAAGGAAAGGAGCGGGGAAATCGAGAAATGAAGATTAGTGTTACTATACATATACAAATACATAGTATATACATGTATCAAAAAGACCGAACATATAGCAAGGGAGGTCGACAGAACACTGGAATATTTTACATGGGAAGAGGATCTGTACATTAATAGACATACATAATGTGTAAATGAACCAGATTGTGTACACCTAGGACAAACAATATTCTAAACTTTACCCAGATTAAAAAAATTTTAAAACCAAGAAGAAGTAATGAGACATAAACTTATGGGGATTTCTCCTGGCAAATTCCATTCTAATTTACAACCTAGGACAATGACTTCCAGAAAGGCTCTGCTGCCCTAGTACCCAGATTGGGGAATGGAGAAATGCTACCTCCTTGTGGCCGTTTCCCACAACAGCAGCTTTGAACCCACTGCAAAAGGTGACTAAATTTTCACCAACTTGCATTTCTGTAAATGGCACCTGCCTTCCAGAAAATTTCTGGGGTCAAAAATCGACCAAAAACTTCAGAAGAGGGAAACCTTCCTAAGAAGACAATTTCAAGAGCTATATTGTACTCACGGTTTTTTCTTTTAAGAGAAAAGAAAAATGAATAGGAATATGGTGAATTTTAAAAATTTTAATGACATGCATACCCATATTACAAAAACCTATCAGCTCACAGCAGTCAGAATGGCCATTAGGAATAATGCTGCAAAAAATAAACGGTGAAGGGAGTGTGGAGAAATGCGTACCCTCGGTTGTAAGGGGGGGCATGTAAAGAGCCACTAATGAAAACACAATGTAGGTGCTTTGAAAAGGGAAGCATTGACCTACCAGTCAATCAATCACAACCACTGCTTGGCCTATCACCTGAGAAAATGAGAATCAAAAAGTCACAGGCTGGCAAACCTGTACGCCAGCAAGATTTACCATAGCCAGCACTTGGAAGCAATGAAAATGTCCATCAACCGAGGAATGCACCAAGAAGAAGTGGTCCACGTACACAATGGAATATTACTGTAATAATAAATATAAATTAAATTTAAAAACAAACAAAAGCAAGGAGACATCAACATTTGTGGGTTTATCCGGGCACATTGCACTCTCACTTATAACCGAAGAACACCACTGGCCGGTAGGTCTGTTTCCCTAGTACCAGCATGGGAAACGTAGAAAGGCTGCCGCTCTCTGGCCGTTACCTGCAAAAGCAGGTTTAAAGCCTGAGCTAATGGTCACTTCATGTGAACAAGTACTGCAGGGCTGTAAATGAAACCTGCCCTCAAAATGTCTTGAGGGAGATAATGGCCAAAATATTTCAAATGGTGACACATACTTTAAGAAAACACTTTGAAGAAATAAGCTCTAATCACAGCTGGAAAAATAAAAAGGACATGTCTTAAAGCTCAATTTCAACGCATTATGAGACACATGCAAATTCAACCACAAAGAGGTATCAGCTCACACCACTCAGAATAATCATCAGCAAAAACTACAAAGAATAAATCCTGAAGGTGCTGGGAAGAAATACATGCCCTCCACTTTAAGTGGGACGTAACCTGGAAAGAGCCACTAAGGAGAACAGAACAGAGGTGCCTTTAAAAGGTAAACACTGAGCTACCATATGATCCAGCAGACCTATTCCTGGACCTATAAACTAAGAAGACAGAATTGGAAGGACACAGCCACGCAAATCTGCATTGCATACTATTACAATAGCCAAGATATGGAAGTAACCAAAAAGCCCATTGGCAGATGGGTGGACAAAGAAGAACTGCTACCTGTACAGATGGAATATGAGCTAGTGAAAAAATGAAACAATGCCATTTGCAGCACCATAGATGAGTCTAGAAGTAATCACGCAACTTGGAGTAAGTGAGAAAGCGAAAGACACATATACTATCATATCACATATAGGGGTTACCTAAAGAATGATACAAACAAAGATATTTCCACAGACAAACACTATCATAGATACATTAAAAAAAACTTATGGTTGACCAAATGGAAAGGTGTGAGGATTGGATACATTACCATATTGAGGTTAACAGAGAGATACAAACACAAGTGAAATATATAATCACCAAAGACCTATGCAATACCAAGAGAAGACTACTGAACATTGTGTCATAACCTACATGGGAAAAGGATCCAAAGAAGAATAGATATATGTATATGTGTGAAAGAACCACATCTTGCACACCTAGAGCAAACAAAACATTGTATTCAAGTTTGCTGTGATAAATAATAAAAATTAAGTTAAAAATACCAACAAGAAGTAATGAGACATAAACTTAAAGAGCTTTTTCCTCGCACATTCCATTCTAATTTACAACCTAGAACACCACTTCCAGTAAGGCTCTGTTGCCCTAGTAACCAGATTTGGTAAAGGAGAAATGCTGCCGCCTTGTGGCCAATTCCCGCCAGAGCAGCTTTTAACCCACAGCTAATGGTCACTTACCATTCACAAGGACTCAGGGCTGTAAAGGACACCTGCCCTCAAAATTGTGCTGAGGTAGGGAATGGATAAAAATTTCAAAACAGGCAAAATTTGCAAGAAGATAGTATGAAGAGGTATGTTTTACTCACTCTCTTTTTAAAGAAAGGAAAATGGATAAAAGCTCAGCCTCAGGAAGTATTAGACTCATGCAATCTAATCTACTAAAAGTTTTCAACTCACACCAGTCGACTGACCATTGGAAAAAAGACTACAAACAATAAATGCCTAAGAGGTTTTAGAGAACTGTGTACCCTCTAGCTGCTGGTGAGATGTAAAAGGGTTAGACGCTAATAATGAGAACAGAAAGGAGCTGCGTTTAAAAGTAAAAATTGAGGTACCATTCAATCCAGCAGGTGCACCAATGGGCCTCTCACCTGAGAAGACCAGAATGAAGAAGACCCGGGCTGCAAAAGCTGCACTGCAGCCTGATTCACAATAGACAAGGCAGTGAAGCAACCAAAATGTCCATCAACAGATGAAAGGATAAAGAAGAAGTGGTCCATGTACACAATGAATACTAGCCATGGAAAACAATGAAACACTGCTCTTTGAGGCACCATAGATGATCTTGGAGATAATCACAGAACATGAGGTAAGTCGGAAAGCAAAAGTCCTATATCCTACGATATCACTTATAGGCGTTATCTAAAAACTGACACAAATGAACATATTTCCACAGAGAAAGTCAATCACAGACTTATTAAAAAAACTATGCTTATCTAAAAGGAAAGGTGAGGGGAATGGATAAATGAAGATTAGCGTTACCATATGTATACAAATACATATTATATACATATATCAAAAAGACTGACCAAATAGCAAGGAAGGTTTACGGAACACTCTGTAATAATTTACACGGGAAGAGGATCTCTACATAAATAGGTATATAGACTATGTAGATGAACCAGAGTGTGTACACCTTGGGCAAGCAACATTCTAACCATTAGGCTAATTGAAAAAAATTAAAACAACAAACTAGGAGTAATGAGACATAAACTTATGGGGGGTTTTCCTGGCACGTTCCATTCAAATTTACAACCTATACAAACGACTTCCAGAATGGTTCTGCTGCCCTAGTACCCAGATTTGGGAATGGAGAAATGCTGCATCCTTGTGGCCGTTTCCCACAACAGCAGCTTTAAACCCACTGCAAAAGGTCACTAAATATTCACCAATTGCAGTTCTGTAAATGACACCTGCCCTCCAAAAAATCCTGAGGCCGAAAATCGACCAAAAAATTCTAGAGTGCAACCTTCCAAAAAGAAAAATTGAAGAGGTATATTATACTCACACATTTTTTCTTTTTTCTTTTAACAGAAAAGAAAAAGGTGTGGAGAAATGATGCATTGTAGGAATTTTTACAGACATGTAAACCCAAATTACAAAAACCTATCAGCTCACACCAGTCAGAATGGCCATCAACAAAAATGCTGCAAACAATAAATGCTGACGTGATTGTGGAGAAATGCGTACCCTCGATTCTAAGGGGGAAGTGGTAAGAGCCACTAATGAAAGCACAATTGAGGTGCCTTGAAAAGGTAAACGTTGAGCTACCATACCAGTCAATCAATCATACCCACTGCTGGGTCTACCACCTGAGAAAATGAAAATCAAAAATCACAGGCTGGCAAACCTGCACTCCAGCAATATTTACCATAGGCAACACTTGGAAGCAACGAAAATGTCCATCAACAGAGGAATGCACCAAGAAGAAGTGGTCCATGTACACAATGGAATATTAGCTATGGAAAACATTGAAGCACTGCTCTTTGAGGCACCATAGATGAGCCTGGAGATAATCACAAAACATGAAGTAGGTCGGAACGCAAAAGACCTATATTATCACTTATGGCATTATCTAATAACTGACGCAGATGAACATATTTCCAAAGAGAAAGACACTCACAGGCTTAGAAAACAAACTATGCTCATCGAAAAGGAAAGGAGCGGGGAAATCGAGAAATGAAGATTAGTGTTACTATACATATACAAATACATAGTATATACATGTATCAAAAAGACCGAACATATAGCAAGGGAGGTCGACAGAACACTGGAATATTTTACATGGGAAGAGGATCTGTACATTAATAGACATACATAATGTGTAAATGAACCAGATTGTGTACACCTAGGACAAACAATATTCTAAACTTTACCCAGATTAAAAAAATTTTAAAACCAAGAAGAAGTAATGAGACATAAACTTATGGGGATTTCTCCTGGCAAATTCCATTCTAATTTACAACCTAGGACAATGACTTCCAGAAAGGCTCTGCTGCCCTAGTACCCAGATTGGGGAATGGAGAAATGCTACCTCCTTGTGGCCGTTTCCCACAACAGCAGCTTTGAACCCACTGCAAAAGGTGACTAAATTTTCACCAACTTGCATTTCTGTAAATGGCACCTGCCTTCCAGAAAATTTCTGGGGTCAAAAATCGACCAGAAACTTCAGAAGAGGGCAACCAGCGAAGAAGACAATTTCAAGAGCTATATTGTACTCACGTTTTTTTCTTTTAAGAGAAAAGAAAAAGGTATAGGAATATGATGAATTTTAAAAATTTTAATGACATGCATACCCATGTTACAAAAACCTATCAGCTCACAGCAGTCAGAATGGCCATTAGGAATAATGCTGCAAAAAATAAACGGTGAAGGGAGTGTGGAGAAATGCGTACCCTCGGTTGTAAGGGGGGGCATGTAAAGAGCCACTAATGAAAACACAATGTAGGTGCTTTGAAAAGGGAAACATTGAGCTACCAGTCAATCAATCACAACCACTGCTTGGCCTACCACCTGAGAAAATGAGAATCAAAAAGTCACAGGCTGGCAAACCTGTACGCCAGCAAGATTTACCATAGCCAGCACTTGGAAGCAATGAAAATGTCCATCAACCGAGGAATGCACCAAGAAGAAGTGGTCCACGTACACAATGGAATATTACTGTAATAATAAATATAAATTAAATTTAAAAACAAACAAAAGCAAGGAGACATCAACATTTGTGGGTTTATCCGGGCACATTGCACTCTCACTTATAACCGAAGAACACCACAGGCCGGTAGGTCTGTTTCCCTAGTACCAGCATGGGAAACGTAGAAAGGCTGCCGCTCTCTGGCCGTTACCTGCAAAAGCAGGTTTAAAGCCTGAGCTAATGGTCACTTCATGTGAACAAGTACTGCAGGGCTGTAAATGAAACCTGCCCTCAAAATGTCTTGAGGGAGATAATGGCCAAAATATTTCAAATGGTGACACATACTTTAAGAAAACACTTTGAAGAAATAAGCTCTAATCACAGCTGGAAAAATAAAAAGGACATGTCTTAAAGCTCAAATTCAACCATTATGAGACACATGCAAATTCAACCACAAAGAGGTATCAGCTCACACCACTCAGAATAATCATCAGCAAAAACTTCAAAGAATAAATCCTGAAGGTGCTGGGAAGAAATACATGCCCTCCACTTTAAGTGGGACGTAACCTGGAAAGAGCCACTAAGGAGAACAGAACAGAGGTGCCTTTAAAAGGTAAACACTGAGCTACCATATGATCCAGCAGACCTATTCCTGGACCTATAAACTAAGAAGACAGAATTGGAAGGACACAGCCACGCAAATCTGCATTGCATACTATTACAATAGCCAAGATATGGAAGTAACCAAAAAGCCCATCGACAGATGGGTGGAAAAAGAAGAACTGCTACCTGTACAGATGGAATATGAGCTAGTGAAAAAATGAAACAATGCCATTTGCAGCACCATAGATGAGTCTAGAAGTAATCACGCAACTTGGAGTAAGTGAGAAAGCGAAAGACACATATACTATCATATCACATATAGGGGTTACCTAAAGAATGATACAAACAAAGATATTTCCACAGACAAACACTATCATAGATACATTAAAAAAAACTTATGGTTGACCAAATGGAAAGGTGTGAGGATTGGATACATTACCATATTGAGGTTAACAGAGAGATACAAACACAAGTGAAATATATAATCACCAAAGACCTATGCAATACCAAGAGAAGACTACTCAACATTGTGTCATAACCTACATGGGAAAAGGATCCGAAGAAGAATAGATATATGTATATGTGTGAAAGAACCACATCTTGCACACCTAGAGCAAACAAAACATTGTATTCAAGTTTGCTGTGATAAATAATAAAAATTAAGTTAAAAATACCAACAAGAAGTAATGAGACATAAAGAGCTTTTTCCTCGCACATTCCATTCTAATTTACAACCTAGAACACCACTTCCAGTAAGGCTCTGTTGCCCTAGTAACCAGATTTGGTAAAGGAGAAATGCTGCCGCCTTGTGGCCAATTCCCGCCAGAGCAGCTTTTAACCCACAGCTAATGGTCACTTACCATTCACAAGGACTCAGGGCTGTAAAGGACACCTGCCCTCAAAATTGTGCTGAGGTAGGGAATGGATAAAAATTTCAAAACAGGCAAAATTTGCAAGAAGATAGTATGAAGAGGTATGTTTTACTCACTCTCTTTTTAAAGAAAGGAAAATGGATAAAAGCTCAGCCTCAGGAAGTATTAGACTCATGCAATCTAATCTACAAAAAGTTTTCAACTCACACCAGTCGACTGACCATTGGAAAAAAGACTACAAACAATAAATGCCTAAGAGGTTTTAGAGAACTGTGTACCCTCTAGCTGCTGGTGAGATGTAAAAGGGTTAGACGCTAATAATGAGAACAGAAAGGAGCTGCGTTTAAAAGTAAAAATTGAGGTACCATTCAATCCAGCAGGTGCACCAATGGGCCTCTCACCTGAGAAGACCAGAATGAAGAAGACCCGGGCTGCAAAAGCTGCACTGCAGCCTGATTCACAATAGACAAGGCAGTGAAGCAACCAAAATGTCCATCAACAGATGAAAGGATAAAGAAGAAGTGGTCCATGTACACAATGAATACTAGCCATGGAAAACAATGAAACACTGCTCTTTGAGGCACCATAGATGATCTTGGAGATAATCACAGAACATGAGGTAAGTCGGAAAGCAAAAGTCCTATATCCTACGATATCACTTATAGGCGTTATCTAAAAACTGACACAAATGAACATATTTCCACAGAGAAAGTCAATCACAGACTTATTAAAAAAACTATGCTTATCTAAAAGGAAAGGTGAGGGGAATGGATAAATGAAGATTAGCCTTACCATATGTATACAAATACATATTATATACATATATCAAAAAGACTGACCAAATAGCAAGGAAGGTTTACGGAACACTCTGTAATAATTTACACGGGAAGAGGATCTCTACATAAATAGGTATATAGACTATGTAGATGAACCAGAGTGTGTACACCTTGGGCAAGCAACATTCTAACCATTAGGCTAATTGAAAAAAATTAAAACAACAAACTAGGAGTAATGAGACATAAACTTATGGGGGGTTTTCCTGGCACGTTCCATTCAAATTTACAACCTATACAAACGACTTCCAGAATGGTTCTGCTGCCCTAGTACCCAGATTTGGGAATGGAGAAATGCTGCATCCTTGTGGCCGTTTCCCACAACAGCAGCTTTAAACCCACTGCAAAAGTCACTAAATATTCACCAATTGCAGTTTTGTAAATGACACCTGCCCTCCAAAAAATCCTGAGGCCGAAAATCGACCAAAAAATTCTAGAGTGCAACCTTCCAAAAAGAAAAATTGAAGAGGTATATTATACTGACACATTTTTTCTTTTTTCTTTTAACAGAAAAGAAAAAGGTGTGGAGAAATGATGAATTGTAGGAATTTTTACAGACATGTAAACCCAAATTACAAAAACCTATCAGCTCACACCAGTCAGAATGGCCATCAACAAAAATGCTGCAAACAATAAATGCTGACGTGATTGTGGAGAATGCGTACCCTCGATTCTAAGGGGGAAGTGGTAAGAGCCACTAATGAAAGCAAAATTGAGGTGCCTTGAAAAGGTAAACGTTGAGCTACCATACCAGTCAATCAATCATACCCACTGCTGGGTCTACCACCTGAGAAAATGAAAATCAAAAATCACAGGCTGGCAAACCTGCACTCCAGCAATATTTACCATAGGCAACACTTGGAAGCAACGAAAATGTCCATCAACAGAGGAATGCACCAAGAAGAAGTGGTCCATGTACACAATGGAATATTAGCTATGGAAAACATTGAAGCACTGCTCTTTGAGGCACCATAGATGAGCCTGGAGATAATCACAAAACATGAAGTAGGTCGGAACGCAAAAGACCTATATTATCACTTATGGCATTATCTAATAACTGACGCAGATGAACATATTTCCAAAGAGAAAGACACTCACAGGCTTAGAAAACAAACTATGCTCATCGAAAAGGAAAGGAGCGGGGAAATCGAGAAATGAAGATTAGTGTTACTATACATATACAAATACATAGTATATACATGTATCAAAAAGACCGAACATATAGCAAGGGAGGTCGACAGAACACTGTAATATTTTACATGGGAAGAGGATCTGTACATTAATAGACATACATAATGTGTAAATGAACCAGATTGTGTACACCTAGGACAAACAATATTCTAAACTTTACCCAGATTAAAAAAATTTTAAAACCAAGAAGAAGTAATGAGACATAAACTTATGGGGATTTCTCCTGGCAAATTCCATTCTAATTTACAACCTAGGACAATGACTTCCAGAAAGGCTCTGCTGCCCTAGTACCCAGATTGGGGAATGGAGAAATGCTACCTCCTTGTGGCCGTTTCCCACAACAGCAGCTTTGAACCCACTGCAAAAGGTGACTAAATTTTCACCAACTTGCATTTCTGTAAATGGCACCTGCCTTCCAGAAAATTTCTGGGGTCAAAAATCGACCAAAAACTTCAGAAGAGGGAAACCTTCCTAAGAAGACAATTTCAAGAGCTATATTGTACTCACGGTTTTTTCTTTTAAGAGAAAAGAAAAAGGAATAGGAATATGGTGAATTTTAAAAATTTTAATGACATGCATACCCATGTTACAAAAACCTATCAGCTCACAGCAGTCAGAATGGCCATTAGGAATAATGCTGCAAAAAATAAACGGTGAAGGGAGTGTGGAGAAATGCGTACCCTCGGTTGTAAGGGGGGGCATGTAAAGAGCCACTAATGAAAACACAATGTAGGTGCTTTGAAAAGGGAAACATTGAGCTACCAGTCAATCAATCACAACCACTGCTTGGCCTATCACCTGAGAAAATGAGAATCAAAAAGTCACAGGCTGGCAAACCTGTACGCCAGCAAGATTTACCATAGCCAGCACTTGGAAGCAATGAAAATGTCCATCAACCGAGGAATGCACCAAGAAGAAGTGGTCCACGTACACAATGGAATATTACTGTAATAATAAATATAAATTAAATTTAAAAACAAACAAAAGCAAGGAGACATCAACATTTGTGGGTTTATCCGGGCACATTGCACTCTCACTTATAACCGAAGAACACCACTGGCCGGTAGGTCTGTTTCCCTAGTACCAGCATGGGAAACGTAGAAAGGCTGCCGCTCTCTGGCCGTTACCTGCAAAAGCAGGTTTAAAGCCTGAGCTAATGGTCACTTCATGTGAACAAGTACTGCAGGGCTGTAAATGAAACCTGCCCTCAAAATGTCTTGAGGGAGATAATGGCCAAAATATTTCAAATGGTGACACATACTTTAAGAAAACACTTTGAAGAAATAAGCTCTAATCACAGCTGGAAAAATAAAAAGGACATGTCTTAAAGCTCAATTTCAACGCATTATGAGACACATGCAAATTCAACCACAAAGAGGTATCAGCTCACACCACTCAGAATAATCATCAGCAAAAACTACAAAGAATAAATCCTGAAGGTGCTGGGAAGAAATACATGCCCTCCACTTTAAGTGGGACGTAACCTGGAAAGAGCCACTAAGGAGAACAGAACAGAGGTGCCTTTAAAAGGTAAACACTGAGCTACCATATGATCCAGCAGACCTATTCCTGGACCTATAAACTAAGAAGACAGAATTGGAAGGACACAGCCACGCAAATCTGCATTGCATACTATTACAATAGCCAAGATATGGAAGTAACCAAAAAGCCCATCGGCAGATGGGTGGACAAAGAAGAACTGCTACCTGTACAGATGGAATATGAGCTAGTGAAAAAATGAAACAATGCCATTTGCAGCACCATAGATGAGTCTAGAAGTAATCACGCAACTTGGAGTAAGTGAGAAAGCGAAAGACACATATACTATCATATCACATATAGGGGTTACCTAAAGAATGATACAAACAAAGATATTTCCACAGACAAACACTATCATAGATACATTAAAAAAAACTTATGGTTGACCAAATGGAAAGGTGTGAGGATTGGATACATTACCATATTGAGGTTAACAGAGAGATACAAACACAAGTGAAATATATAATCACCAAAGACCTATGCAATACCAAGAGAAGACTACTCAACATTGTGTCATAACCTACATGGGAAAAGGATCCTAAGAAGAATAGATATATGTATATGTGTGAAAGAACCACATCTTGCACACCTAGAGCAAACAAAACATTGTATTCAAGTTTGCTGTGATAAATAATAAAAATTAAGTTAAAAATACCAACAAGAAGTAATGAGACATAAACTTAAAGAGCTTTTTCCTCGCACATTCCATTCTAATTTACAACCTAGAACACCACTTCCAGTAAGGCTCTGTTGCCCTAGTAACCAGATTTGGTAAAGGAGAAATGCTGCCGCCTTGTGGCCAATTCCCGCCAGAGCAGCTTTTAACCCACAGCTAATGGTCACTTACCATTCACAAGGACTCAGGGCTGTAAAGGACACCTGCCCTCAAAATTGTGCTGAGGTAGGGAATGGATAAAAATTTCAAAACAGGCAAAATTTGCAAGAAGATAGTATGAAGAGGTATGTTTTACTCACTCTCTTTTTAAAGAAAGGAAAATGGATAAAAGCTCAGCCTCAGGAAGTATTAGACTCATGCAATCTAATCTACAAAAAGTTTTCAACTCACACCAGTCGACTGACCATTGGAAAAAAGACTACAAACAATAAATGCCTAAGAGGTTTTAGAGAACTGTGTACCCTCTAGCTGCTGGTGAGATGTAAAAGGGTTAGACGCTAATAATGAGAACAGAAAGGAGCTGCGTTTAAAAGTAAAAATTGAGGTACCATTCAATCCAGCAGGTGCACCAATGGGCCTCTCACCTGAGAAGACCAGAATGAAGAAGACCCGGGCTGCAAAAGCTGCACTGCAGCCTGATTCACAATAGACAAGGCAGTGAAGCAACCAAAATGTCCATCAACAGATGAAAGGATAAAGAAGAAGTGGTCCATGTACACAATGAATACTAGCCATGGAAAACAATGAAACACTGCTCTTTGAGGCACCATAGATGATCTTGGAGATAATCACAGAACATGAGGTAAGTCGGAAAGCAAAAGTCCTATATCCTACGATATCACTTATAGGCGTTATCTAAAAACTGACACAAATGAACATATTTCCACAGAGAAAGTCAATCACAGACTTATTAAAAAAACTATGCTTATCTAAAAGGAAAGGTGAGGGGAATGGATAAATGAAGATTAGCGTTACCATATGTATACAAATACATATTATATACATATATCAAAAAGACTGACCAAATAGCAAGGAAGGTTTACGGAACACTCTGTAATAATTTACACGGGAAGAGGATCTCTACATAAATAGGTATATAGACTATGTAGATGAACCAGAGTGTGTACACCTTGGGCAAGCAACATTCTAACCATTAGGCTAATTGAAAAAAATTAAAACAACAAACTAGGAGTAATGAGACATAAACTTATGGGGGGTTTTCCTGCCACGTTCCATTCAAATTTACAACCTATACAAACGACTTCCAGAATGGTTCTGCTGCCCTAGTACCCAGATTTGGGAATGGAGAAATGCTGCATCCTTGTGGCCGTTTCCCACAACAGCAGCTTTAAACCCACTCCAAAAGGTCACTAAATATTCACCAATTGCAGTTCTGTAAATGACACCTGCCCTCCAAAAAATCCTGAGGCCGAAAATCGACCAAAAAATTCTAGAGTGCAACCTTCCAAAAAGAAAAATTGAAGAGGTATATTATACTCACACATTTTTTCTTTTTTCTTTTAACAGAAAAGAAAAAGGTGTGGAGAAATGATGAATTGTAGGAATTTTTACAGACATGTAAACCCAAATTACAAAAACCTATCAGCTCACACCAGTCAGAATGGCCATCAACAAAAATGCTGCAAACAATAAATGCTGACGTGATTGTGGAGAAATGCGTACCCTCGATTCTAAGGGGGAAGTGGTAAGAGCCACTAATGAAAGCACAATTGAGGTGCCTTGAAAAGGTAAACGTTGAGCTACCATACCAGTCAATCAATCATACCCACTGCTGGGTCTACCACCTGAGAAAATGAAAATCAAAAATCACAGGCTGGCAAACCTGCACTCCAGCAATATTTACCATAGGCAACACTTGGAAGCAACGAAAATGTCCATCAACAGAGGAATGCACCAAGAAGAAGTGGTCCATGTACTCAATGGAATATTAGCTATGGAAAACATTGAAGCACTGCTCTTTGAGGCACCATAGATGAGCCTGGAGATAATCACAAAACATGAAGTAGGTCGGAAAGCAAAAGACCTATATTATCACTTATGGCATTATCTAATAACTGACACAGATGAACATATTTCCAAAGAGAAAGACACTCACAGGCTTAGAAAACAAACTATGCTCATCGAAAAGGAAAGGAGCGGGGAAATCGAGAAATGAAGATTAGTGTTACTATACATATACAAATACATAGTATATACATGTATCAAAAAGACCGAACATATAGCAAGGGAGGTCGACAGAACACTGTAATATTTTACATGGGAAGAGGATCTGTACATTAATAGACATACATAATGTGTAAATGAACCAGATTGTGTACACCTAGGACAAACAATATTCTAAACTTTACCCAGATTAAAAAAATTTTAAAACCAAGAAGAAGTAATGAGACATAAACTTATGGGGATTTCTCCTGGCAAATTCCATTCTAATTTACAACCTAGGACAATGACTTCCAGAAAGGCTCTGCTGCCCTAGTACCCAGATTGGGGAATGGAGAAATGCTACCTCCTTGTGGCCGTTTCCCACAACAGCAGCTTTGAACCCACTGCAAAAGGTGACTAAATTTTCACCAACTTGCCTTTCTGTAAATGGCACCTGCCTTCCAGAAAATTTCTGGGGTCAAAAATCGACCAAAAACTTCAGAAGAGGGCAACCTTCCTAAGAAGACAATTTCAAGAGCTATATTGTACTCACGGTTTTTTCTTTTAAGAGAAAAGAAAAAGGAATAGGAATATGGTGAATTTTAAAAATTTTAATGACATGCATACCCATATTACAAAAACCTATCAGCTCACAGCAGTCAGAATGGCCATTAGGAATAATGCTGCAAAAAATAAACGGTGAAGGGAGTGTGGAGAAATGCGTACCCTCGGTTGTAAGGGGGGGGCATGTAAAGAGCCACTAATGAAAACACAATGTAGGTGCTTTGAAAAGGGAAACATTGAGCTACCAGTCAATCAATCACAACCACTGCTTGGCCTATCACCTGAGAAAATGAGAATCAAAAAGTCACAGGCTGGCAAACCTGTACGCCAGCAAGATTTACCATAGCCAGCACTTGGAAGCAATGAAAATGTCCATCAACCGAGGAATGCACCAAGAAGAAGTGGTCCACGTACACAATGGAATATTACTCTAATAATAAATATAAATTAAATTTAAAAACAAACAAAAGCAAGGAGACATCAACATTTGTGGGTTTATCCGGGCACATTGCACTCTCATTTATAACCGAAGAACACCACTGGCCGGTAGGTCTGTTTCCCTAGTACCAGCATGGGAAACGTAGAAAGGCTGCCGCTCTCTGGCCGTTACCTGCAAAAGCAGGTTTAAAGCCTGAGCTAATGGTCACTTCATGTGAACAAGTACTGCAGGGCTGTAAATGAAACCTGCCCTCAAAATGTCTTGAGGGAGATAATGGCCAAAATATTTCAAATGGTGACACATACTTTAAGAAAACACTTTGAAGAAATAAGCTCTAATCACAGCTGGAAAAATAAAAAGGACATGTCTTAAAGCTCAATTTCAACGCATTATGAGACACATGCAAATTCAACCACAAAGAGGTATCAGCTCACACCACTCAGAATAATCATCAGCAAAAACTACAAAGAATAAATCCTGAAGGTGCTGGGAAGAAATACATGCCCTCCACTTTAAGTGGGACGTAACCTGGAAAGAGCCACTAAGGAGAACAGAACAGAGGTGCCTTTAAAAGGTAAACACTGAGCTACCATATGATCCAGCAGACCTATTCCTGGACCTATAAACTAAGAAGACAGAATTGGAAGGACACAGCCACGCAAATCTGCATTGCATACTATTACAATAGCCAAGATATGGAAGTAACCAAAAAGCCCATCGGCAGATGGGTGGACAAAGAAGAACTGCTACCTGTACAGATGGAATATGAGCTAGTGAAAAAATGAAACAATGCCATTTGCAGCACCATAGATGAGTCTAGAAGTAATCACGCAACTTGGAGTAAGTGAGAAAGCGAAAGACACATATACTATCATATCACATATAGGGGTTACCTAAAGAATGATACAAACAAAGATATTTCCACAGACAAACACTATCATAGATACATTAAAAAAAACTTATGGTTGACCAAATGGAAAGGTGTGAGGATTGGATACATTACCATATTGAGGTTAACAGAGAGATACAAACACAAGTGAAATATATAATCACCAAAGACCTATGCAATACCAAGAGAAGACTACTCAACATTGTGTCATAACCTACATGGGAAAAGGATCCTAAGAAGAATAGATATATGTATATGTGTGAAAGAACCACATCTTGCACACCTAGAGCAAACAAAACATTGTATTCAAGTTTGCTGTGATAAATAATAAAAATTAAGTTAAAAATACCAACAAGAAGTAATGAGACATAAACTTAAAGAGCTTTTTCCTCGCACATTCCATTCTAATTTACAACCTAGAACACCACTTCCAGTAAGGCTCTGTTGCCCTAGTAACCAGATTTGGTAAAGGAGAAATGCTGCCGCCTTGTGGCCAATTCCCGCCAGAGCAGCTTTTAACCCACAGCTAATGGTCACTTACCATTCACAAGGACTCAGGGCTGTAAAGGACACCTGCCCTCAAAATTGTGCTGAGGTAGGGAATGGATAAAAATTTCAAAACAGGCAAAATTTGCAAGAAGATAGTATGAAGAGGTATGTTTTACTCACTCTCTTTTTAAAGAAAGGAAAATGGATAAAAGCTCAGCCTCAGGAAGTATTAGACTCATGCAATCTAATCTACAAAAAGTTTTCAACTCACACCAGTCGACTGACCATTGGAAAAAAGACTACAAACAATAAATGCCTAAGAGGTTTTAGAGAACTGTGTACCCTCTAGCTGCTGGTGAGATGTAAAAGGGTTAGACGCTAATAATGAGAACAGAAAGGAGCTGCGTTTAAAAGTAAAAATTGAGGTACCATTCAATCCAGCAGGTGCACCAATGGGCCTCTCACCTGAGAAGACCAGAATGAAGAAGACCCGGGCTGCAAAAGCTGCACTGCAGCCTGATTCACAATAGACAAGGCAGTGAAGCAACCAAAATGTCCATCAACAGATGAAAGGATAAAGAAGAAGTGGTCCATGTACACAATGAATACTAGCCATGGAAAACAATGAAACACTGCTCTTTGAGGCACCATAGATGATCTTGGAGATAATCACAGAACATGAGGTAAGTCGGAAAGCAAAAGTCCTATATCCTACGATATCACTTATAGGCGTTATCTAAAAACTGACACAAATGAACATATTTCCACAGAGAAAGTCAATCACAGACTTATTAAAAAAACTATGCTTATCTAAAAGGAAAGGTGAGGGGAATGGATAAATGAAGATTAGCGTTACCATATGTATACAAATACATATTATATACATATATCAAAAAGACTGACCAAATAGCAAGGAAGGTTTACGGAACACTCTGTAATAATTTACACGGGAAGAGGATCTCTACATAAATAGGTATATAGACTATGTAGATGAACCAGAGTGTGTACACCTTGGGCAAGCAACATTCTAACCATTAGGCTAATTGAAAAAAATTAAAACAACAAACTAGGAGTAATGAGACATAAACTTATGGGGGGTTTTCCTGCCACGTTCCATTCAAATTTACAACCTATACAAACGACTTCCAGAATGGTTCTGCTGCCCTAGTACCCAGATTTGGGAATGGAGAAATGCTGCATCCTTGTGGCCGTTTCCCACAACAGCAGCTTTAAACCCACTCCAAAAGGTCACTAAATATTCACCAATTGCAGTTCTGTAAATGACACCTGCCCTCCAAAAAATCCTGAGGCCGAAAATCGACCAAAAAATTCTAGAGTGCAACCTTCCAAAAAGAAAAATTGAAGAGGTATATTATACTGACACATTTTTTCTTTTTTCTTTTAACAGAAAAGAAAAAGGTGTGGAGAAATGATGAATTGTAGGAATTTTTACAGACATGTAAACCCAAATTACAAAAACCTATCAGCTCACACCAGTCAGAATGGCCATCAACAAAAATGCTGCAAACAATAAATGCTGACGTGATTGTGGAGAAATGCGTACCCTCGATTCTAAGGGGGAAGTGGTAAGAGCCACTAATGAAAGCACAATTGAGGTGCCTTGAAAAGGTAAACGTTGAGCTACCATACCAGTCAATCAATCATACCCACTGCTGGGTCTACCACCTGAGAAAATGAAAATCAAAAATCACAGGCTGGCAAACCTGCACTCCAGCAATATTTACCATAGGCAACACTTGGAAGCAACGAAAATGTCCATCAACAGAGGAATGCACCAAGAAGAAGTGGTCCATGTACACAATGGAATATTAGCTATGGAAAACATTGAAGCACTGCTCTTTGAGGCACCATAGATGAGCCTGGAGATAATCACAAAACATGAAGTAGGTCGGAAAGCAAAAGACCTATATTATCACTTATGGCATTATCTAATAACTGACGCAGATGAACATATTTCCAAAGAGAAAGACACTCACAGGCTTAGAAAACAAACTATGCTCATCGAAAAGGAAAGGAGCGGGGAAATCGAGAAATGAAGATTAGTGTTACTATACATATACAAATACATAGTATATACATGTATCAAAAAGACCGAACATATAGCAAGGGAGGTCGACAGAACACTGTAATATTTTACATGGGAAGAGGATCTGTACATTAATAGACATACATAATGTGTAAATGAACCAGATTGTGTACACCTAGGACAAACAATATTCTAAACTTTACCCAGATTAAAAAAATTTTAAAACCAAGAAGAAGTAATGAGACATAAACTTATGGGGATTTCTCCTGGCAAATTCCATTCTAATTTACAACCTAGGACAATGACTTCCAGAAAGGCTCTGCTGCCCTAGTACCCAGATTGGGGAATGGAGAAATGCTACCTCCTTGTGGCCGTTTCCCACAACAGCAGCTTTGAACCCACTGCAAAAGGTGACTAAATTTTCACCAACTTGCCTTTCTGTAAATGGCACCTGCCTTCCAGAAAATTTCTGGGGTCAAAAATCGACCAAAAACTTCAGAAGAGGGCAACCTTCCTAAGAAGACAATTTCAAGAGCTATATTGTACTCACGGTTTTTTCTTTTAAGAGAAAAGAAAAAGGAATAGGAATATGGTGAATTTTAAAAATTTTAATGACATGCATACCCATATTACAAAAACCTATCAGCTCACAGCAGTCAGAATGGCCATTAGGAATAATGCTGCAAAAAATAAACGGTGAAGGGAGTGTGGAGAAATGCGTACCCTCGGTTGTAAGGGGGGGGCATGTAAAGAGCCACTAATGAAAACACAATGTAGGTGCTTTGAAAAGGGAAACATTGAGCTACCAGTCAATCAATCACAACCACTGCTTGGCCTATCACCTGAGAAAATGAGAATCAAAAAGTCACAGGCTGGCAAACCTGTACGCCAGCAAGATTTACCATAGCCAGCACTTGGAAGCAATGAAAATGTCCATCAACCGAGGAATGCACCAAGAAGAAGTGGTCCACGTACACAATGGAATATTACTCTAATAATAAATATAAATTAAATTTAAAAACAAACAAAAGCAAGGAGACATCAACATTTGTGGGTTTATCCGGGCACATTGCACTCTCATTTATAACCGAAGAACACCACTGGCCGGTAGGTCTGTTTCCCTAGTACCAGCATGGGAAACGTAGAAAGGCTGCCGCTCTCTGGCCGTTACCTGCAAAAGCAGGTTTAAAGCCTGAGCTAATGGTCACTTCATGTGAACAAGTACTGCAGGGCTGTAAATGAAACCTGCCCTCAAAATGTCTTGAGGGAGATAATGGCCAAAATATTTCAAATGGTGACACATACTTTAAGAAAACACTTTGAAGAAATAAGCTCTAATCACAGCTGGAAAAATAAAAAGGACATGTCTTAAAGCTCAATTTCAACGCATTATGAGACACATGCAAATTCAACCACAAAGAGGTATCAGCTCACACCACTCAGAATAATCATCAGCAAAAACTACAAAGAATAAATCCTGAAGGTGCTGGGAAGAAATACATGCCCTCCACTTTAAGTGGGACGTAACCTGGAAAGAGCCACTAAGGAGAACAGAACAGAGGTGCCTTTAAAAGGTAAACACTGAGCTACCATATGATCCAGCAGACCTATTCCTGGACCTATAAACTAAGAAGACAGAATTGGAAGGACACAGCCACGCAAATCTGCATTGCATACTATTACAATAGCCAAGATATGGAAGTAACCAAAAAGCCCATCGGCAGATGGGTGGACAAAGAAGAACTGCTACCTGTACAGATGGAATATGAGCTAGTGAAAAAATGAAACAATGCCATTTGCAGCACCATAGATGAGTCTAGAAGTAATCACGCAACTTGGAGTAAGTGAGAAAGCGAAAGACACATATACTATCATATCACATATAGGGGTTACCTAAAGAATGATACAAACAAAGATATTTCCACAGACAAACACTATCATAGATACATTAAAAAAAACTTATGGTTGACCAAATGGAAAGGTGTGAGGATTGGATACATTACCATATTGAGGTTAACAGAGAGATACAAACACAAGTGAAATATATAATCACCAAAGACCTATGCAATACCAAGAGAAGACTACTCAACATTGTGTCATAACCTACATGGGAAAAGGATCCGAAGAAGAATAGATATATGTATATGTGTGAAAGAACCACATCTTGCACACCTAGAGCAAACAAAACATTGTATTCAAGTTTGCTGTGATAAATAATAAAAATTAAGTTAAAAATACCAACAAGAAGTAATGAGACATAAACTTAAAGAGCTTTTTCCTCGCACATTCCATTCTAATTTACAACCTAGAACACCACTTCCAGTAAGGCTCTGTTGCCCTAGTAACCAGATTTGGTAAAGGAGAAATGCTGCCGCCTTGTGGCCAATTCCCGCCAGAGCAGCTTTTAACCCACAGCTAATGGTCACTTACCATTCACAAGGACTCAGGGCTGTAAAGGACACCTGCCCTCAAAATTGTGCTGAGGTAGGGAATGGATAAAAATTTCAAAACAGGCAAAATTTGCAAGAAGATAGTATGAAGAGGTATGTTTTACTCACTCTCTTTTTAAAGAAAGGAAAATGGATAAAAGCTCAGCCTCAGGAAGTATTAGACTCATGCAATCTAATCTACAAAAAGTTTTCAACTCACACCAGTCGACTGACCATTGGAAAAAAGACTACAAACAATAAATGCCTAAGAGGTTTTAGAGAACTGTGTACCCTCTAGCTGCTGGTGAGATGTAAAAGGGTTAGACGCTAATAATGAGAACAGAAAGGAGCTGCGTTTAAAAGTAAAAATTGAGGTACCATTCAATCCAGCAGGTGCACCAATGGGCCTCTCACCTGAGAAGACCAGAATGAAGAAGACCCGGGCTGCAAAAGCTGCACTGCAGCCTGATTCACAATAGACAAGGCAGTGAAGCAACCAAAATGTCCATCAACAGATGAAAGGATAAAGAAGAAGTGGTCCATGTACACAATGAATACTAGCCATGGAAAACAATGAAACACTGCTCTTTGAGGCACCATAGATGATCTTGGAGATAATCACAGAACATGAGGTAAGTCGGAAAGCAAAAGTCCTATATCCTACGATATCACTTATAGGCGTTATCTAAAAACTGACACAAATGAACATATTTCCACAGAGAAAGTCAATCACAGACTTATTAAAAAAACTATGCTTATCTAAAAGGAAAGGTGAGGGGAATGGATAAATGAAGATTAGCGTTACCATATGTATACAAATACATATTATATACATATATCAAAAAGACTGACCAAATAGCAAGGAAGGTTTACGGAACACTCTGTAATAATTTACACGGGAAGAGGATCTCTACATAAATAGGTATATAGACTATGTAGATGAACCAGAGTGTGTACACCTTGGGCAAGCAACATTCTAACCATTAGGCTAATTGAAAAAAATTAAAACAACAAACTAGGAGTAATGAGACATAAACTTATGGGGGGTTTTCCTGCCACGTTCCATTCAAATTTACAACCTATACAAACGACTTCCAGAATGGTTCTGCTGCCCTAGTACCCAGATTTGGGAATGGAGAAATGCTGCATCCTTGTGGCCGTTTCCCACAACAGCAGCTTTAAACCCACTCCAAAAGGTCACTAAATATTCACCAATTGCAGTTCTGTAAATGACACCTGCCCTCCAAAAAATCCTGAGGCCGAAAATCGACCAAAAAATTCTAGAGTGCAACCTTCCAAAAAGAAAAATTGAAGAGGTATATTATACTCACACATTTTTTCTTTTTTCTTTTAACAGAAAAGAAAAAGGTGTGGAGAAATGATGAATTGTAGGAATTTTTACAGACATGTAAACCCAAATTACAAAAACCTATCAGCTCACACCAGTCAGAATGGCCATCAACAAAAATGCTGCAAACAATAAATGCTGACGTGATTGTGGAGAAATGCGTACCCTCGATTCTAAGGGGGAAGTGGTAAGAGCCACTAATGAAAGCACAATTGAGGTGCCTTGAAAAGGTAAACGTTGAGCTACCATACCAGTCAATCAATCATACCCACTGCTGGGTCTACCACCTGAGAAAATGAAAATCAAAAATCACAGGCTGGCAAACCTGCACTCCAGCAATATTTACCATAGGCAACACTTGGAAGCAACGAAAATGTCCATCAACAGAGGAATGCACCAAGAAGAAGTGGTCCATGTACACAATGGAATATTAGCTATGGAAAACATTGAAGCACTGCTCTTTGAGGCACCATAGATGAGCCTGGAGATAATCACAAAACATGAAGTAGGTCGGAAAGCAAAAGACCTATATTATCACTTATGGCATTATCTAATAACTGACGCAGATGAACATATTTCCAAAGAGAAAGACACTCACAGGCTTAGAAAACAAACTATGCTCATCGAAAAGGAAAGGAGCGGGGAAATCGAGAAATGAAGATTAGTGTTACTATACATATACAAATACATAGTATATACATGTATCAAAAAGACCGAACATATAGCAAGGGAGGTCGACAGAACACTGTAATATTTTACATGGGAAGAGGATCTGTACATTAATAGACATACATAATGTGTAAATGAACCAGATTGTGTACACCTAGGACAAACAATATTCTAAACTTTACCCAGATTAAAAAAATTTTAAAACCAAGAAGAAGTAATGAGACATAAACTTATGGGGATTTCTCCTGGCAAATTCCATTCTAATTTACAACCTAGGACAATGACTTCCAGAATGGCTCTGCTGCCCTAGTACCCAGATTGGGGAATGGAGAAATGCTACCTCCTTGTGGCCGTTTCCCACAACAGCAGCTTTGAACCCACTGCAAAAGGTGACTAAATTTTCACCAACTTGCCTTTCTGTAAATGGCACCTGCCTTCCAGAAAATTTCTGGGGTCAAAAATCGACCAAAAACTTCAGAAGAGGGCAACCTTCCTAAGAAGACAATTTCAAGAGCTATATTGTACTCACGGTTTTTTTCTTTTAAGAGAAAAGAAAAAGGAATAGGAATATGGTGAATTTTAAAAATTTTAATGACATGCATACCCATATTACAAAAACCTATCAGCTCACAGCAGTCAGAATGGCCATTAGGAATAATGCTGCAAAAAATAAACGGTGAAGGGAGTGTGGAGAAATGCGTACCCTCGGTTGTAAGGGGGGGGCATGTAAAGAGCCACTAATGAAAACACAATGTAGGTGCTTTGAAAAGGGAAACATTGAGCTACCAGTCAATCAATCACAACCACTGCTTGGCCTATCACCTGAGAAAATGAGAATCAAAAAGTCACAGGCTGGCAAACCTGTACGCCAGCAAGATTTACCATAGCCAGCACTTGGAAGCAATGAAAATGTCCATCAACCGAGGAATGCACCAAGAAGAAGTGGTCCACGTACACAATGGAATATTACTCTAATAATAAATATAAATTAAATTTAAAAACAAACAAAAGCAAGGAGACATCAACATTTGTGCGTTTATCCGGGCACATTGCACTCTCATTTATAACCGAAGAACACCACTGGCCGGTAGGTCTGTTTCCCTAGTACCAGCATGGGAAACGTAGAAAGGCTGCCGCTCTCTGGCCGTTACCTGCAAAAGCAGGTTTAAAGCCTGAGCTAATGGTCACTTCATGTGAACAAGTACTGCAGGGCTGTAAATGAAACCTGCCCTCAAAATGTCTTGAGGGAGATAATGGCCAAAATATTTCAAATGGTGACACATACTTTAAGAAAACACTTTGAAGAAATAAGCTCTAATCACAGCTGGAAAAATAAAAAGGACATGTCTTAAAGCTCAATTTCAACGCATTATGAGACACATGCAAATTCAACCACAAAGAGGTATCAGCTCACACCACTCAGAATAATCATCAGCAAAAACTACAAAGAATAAATCCTGAAGGTGCTGGGAAGAAATACATGCCCTCCACTTTAAGTGGGACGTAACCTGGAAAGAGCCACTAAGGAGAACAGAACAGAGGTGCCTTTAAAAGGTAAACACTGAGCTACCATATGATCCAGCAGACCTATTCCTGGACCTATAAACTAAGAAGACAGAATTGGAAGGACACAGCCACGCAAATCTGCATTGCATACTATTACAATAGCCAAGATATGGAAGTAACCAAAAAGCCCATCGGCAGATGGGTGGACAAAGAAGAACTGCTACCTGTACAGATGGAATATGAGCTAGTGAAAAAATGAAACAATGCCATTTGCAGCACCATAGATGAGTCTAGAAGTAATCACGCAACTTGGAGTAAGTGAGAAAGCGAAAGACACATATACTATCATATCACATATAGGGGTTACCTAAAGAATGATACAAACAAAGATATTTCCACAGACAAACACTATCATAGATACATTAAAAAAAACTTATGGTTGACCAAATGGAAAGGTGTGAGGATTGGATACATTACCATATTGAGGTTAACAGAGAGATACAAACACAAGTGAAATATATAATCACCAAAGACCTATGCAATACCAAGAGAAGACTACTCAACATTGTGTCATAACCTACATGGGAAAAGGATCCTAAGAAGAATAGATATATGTATATGTGTGAAAGAACCACATCTTGCACACCTAGAGCAAACAAAACATTGTATTCAAGTTTGCTGTGATAAATAATAAAAATTAAGTTAAAAATACCAACAAGAAGTAATGAGACATAAACTTAAAGAGCTTTTTCCTCGCACATTCCATTCTAATTTACAACCTAGAACACCACTTCCAGTAAGGCTCTGTTGCCCTAGTAACCAGATTTGGTAAAGGAGAAATGCTGCCGCCTTGTGGCCAATTCCCGCCAGAGCAGCTTTTAACCCACAGCTAATGGTCACTTACCATTCACAAGGACTCAGGGCTGTAAAGGACACCTGCCCTCAAAATTGTGCTGAGGTAGGGAATGGATAAAAATTTCAAAACAGGCAAAATTTGCAAGAAGATAGTATGAAGAGGTATGTTTTACTCACTCTCTTTTTAAAGAAAGGAAAATGGATAAAAGCTCAGCCTCAGGAAGTATTAGACTCATGCAATCTAATCTACAAAAAGTTTTCAACTCACACCAGTCGACTGACCATTGGAAAAAAGACTACAAACAATAAATGCCTAAGAGGTTTTAGAGAAATGTGTACCCTCTAGCTGCTGGTGAGATGTAAAAGGGTTAGACGCTAATAATGAGAACAGAAAGGAGCTGCGTTTAAAAGTAAAAATTGAGGTACCATTCAATCCAGCAGGTGCACCAATGGGCCTCTCACCTGAGAAGACCAGAATGAAGAAGACCCGGGCTGCAAAAGCTGCACTGCAGCCTGATTCACAATAGACAAGGCAGTGAAGCAACCAAAATGTCCATCAACAGATGAAAGGATAAAGAAGAAGTGGTCCATGTACACAATGAATACTAGCCATGGAAAACAATGAAACACTGCTCTTTGAGGCACCATAGATGATCTTGGAGATAATCACAGAACATGAGGTAAGTCGGAAAGCAAAAGTCCTATATCCTACGATATCACTTATAGGCGTTATCTAAAAACTGACACAAATGAACATATTTCCACAGAGAAAGTCAATCACAGACTTATTAAAAAAACTATGCTTATCTAAAAGGAAAGGTGAGGGGAATGGATAAATGAAGATTAGCGTTACCATATGTATACAAATACATATTATATACATATATCAAAAAGACTGACCAAATAGCAAGGAAGGTTTACGGAACACTCTGTAATAATTTACACGGGAAGAGGATCTCTACATAAATAGGTATATAGACTATGTAGATGAACCAGAGTGTGTACACCTTGGGCAAGCAACATTCTAACCATTAGGCTAATTGAAAAAAATTAAAACAACAAACTAGGAGTAATGAGACATAAACTTATGGGGGGTTTTCCTGGCACGTTCCATTCAAATTTACAACCTATACAAACGACTTCCAGAATGGTTCTGCTGCCCTAGTACCCAGATTTGGGAATGGAGAAATGCTGCATCCTTGTGGCCGTTTCCCACAACAGCAGCTTTAAACCCACTCCAAAAGGTCACTAAATATTCACCAATTGCAGTTCTGTAAATGACACCTGCCCTCCAAAAAATCCTGAGGCCGAAAATCGACCAAAAAATTCTAGAGTGCAACCTTCCAAAAAGAAAAATTGAAGAGGTATATTATACTCACACATTTTTTCTTTTTTCTTTTAACAGAAAAGAAAAAGGTGTGGAGAAATGATGAATTGTAGGAATTTTTACAGACATGTAAACCCAAATTACAAAAACCTATCAGCTCACACCAGTCAGAATGGCCATCAACAAAAATGCTGCAAACAATAAATGCTGACGTGATTGTGGAGAAATGCGTACCCTCGATTCTAAGGGGGAAGTGGTAAGAGCCACTAATGAAAGCACAATTGAGGTGCCTTGAAAAGGTAAACGTTGAGCTACCATACCAGTCAATCAATCATACCCACTGCTGGGTCTACCACCTGAGAAAATGAAAATCAAAAATCACAGGCTGGCAAACCTGCACTCCAGCAATATTTACCATAGGCAACACTTGGAAGCAACGAAAATGTCCATCAACAGAGGAATGCACCAAGAAGAAGTGGTCCATGTACACAATGGAATATTAGCTATGGAAAACATTGAAGCACTGCTCTTTGAGGCACCATAGATGAGCCTGGAGATAATCACAAAACATGAAGTAGGTCGGAAAGCAAAAGACCTATATTATCACTTATGGCATTATCTAATAACTGACACAGATGAACATATTTCCAAAGAGAAAGACACTCACAGGCTTAGAAAACAAACTATGCTCATCGAAAAGGAAAGGAGCGGGGAAATCGAGAAATGAAGATTAGTGTTACTATACATATACAAATACATAGTATATACATGTATCAAAAAGACCGAACATATAGCAAGGGAGGTCGACAGAACACTGTAATATTTTACATGGGAAGAGGATCTGTACATTAATAGACATACATAATGTGTAAATGAACCAGATTGTGTACACCTAGGACAAACAATATTCTAAACTTTACCCAGATTAAAAAAATTTTAAAACCAAGAAGAAGTAATGAGACATAAACTTATGGGGATTTCTCCTGGCAAATTCCATTCTAATTTACAACCTAGGACAATGACTTCCAGAAAGGCTCTGCTGCCCTAGTACCCAGATTGGGGAATGGAGAAATGCTACCTCCTTGTGGCCGTTTCCCACAACAGCAGCTTTGAACCCACTGCAAAAGGTGACTAAATTTTCACCAACTTGCATTTCTGTAAATGGCACCTGCCTTCCAGAAAATTTCTGGGGTCAAAAATCGACCAAAAACTTCAGAAGAGGGCAACCTTCCTAAGAAGACAATTTCAAGAGCTATATTGTACTCACGGTTTTTTCTTTTAAGAGAAAAGAAAAAGGAATAGGAATATGGTGAATTTTAAAAATTTTAATGACATGCATACCCATATTACAAAAACCTATCAGCTCACAGCAGTCAGAATGGCCATTAGGAATAATGCTGCAAAAAATAAACGGTGAAGGGAGTGTGGAGAAATGCGTACCCTCGGTTGTAAGGGGGGGGCATGTAAAGAGCCACTAATGAAAACACAATGTAGGTGCTTTGAAAAGGGAAACATTGAGCTACCAGTCAATCAATCACAACCACTGCTTGGCCTATCACCTGAGAAAATGAGAATCAAAAAGTCACAGGCTGGCAAACCTGTACGCCAGCAAGATTTACCATAGCCAGCACTTGGAAGCAATGAAAATGTCCATCAACCGAGGAATGCACCAAGAAGAAGTGGTCCACGTACACAATGGAATATTACTCTAATAATAAATATAAATTAAATTTAAAAACAAACAAAAGCAAGGAGACATCAACATTTGTGGGTTTATCCGGGCACATTGCACTCTCATTTATAACCGAAGAACACCACTGGCCGGTAGGTCTGTTTCCCTAGTACCAGCATGGGAAACGTAGAAAGGCTGCCGCTCTCTGGCCGTTACCTGCAAAAGCAGGTTTAAAGCCTGAGCTAATGGTCACTTCATGTGAACAAGTACTGCAGGGCTGTAAATGAAACCTGCCCTCAAAATGTCTTGAGGGAGATAATGGCCAAAATATTTCAAATGGTGACACATACTTTAAGAAAACACTTTGAAGAAATAAGCTCTAATCACAGCTGGAAAAATAAAAAGGACATGTCTTAAAGCTCAATTTCAACGCATTATGAGACACATGCAAATTCAACCACAAAGAGGTATCAGCTCACACCACTCAGAATAATCATCAGCAAAAACTACAAAGAATAAATCCTGAAGGTGCTGGGAAGAAATACATGCCCTCCACTTTAAGTGGGACGTAACCTGGAAAGAGCCACTAAGGAGAACAGAACAGAGGTGCCTTTAAAAGGTAAACACTGAGCTACCATATGATCCAGCAGACCTATTCCTGGACCTATAAACTAAGAAGACAGAATTGGAAGGACACAGCCACGCAAATCTGCATTGCATACTATTACAATAGCCAAGATATGGAAGTAACCAAAAAGCCCATCGGCAGATGGGTGGACAAAGAAGAACTGCTACCTGTACAGATGGAATATGAGCTAGTGAAAAAATGAAACAATGCCATTTGCAGCACCATAGATGAGTCTAGAAGTAATCACGCAACTTGGAGTAAGTGAGAAAGCGAAAGACACATATACTATCATATCACATATAGGGGTTACCTAAAGAATGATACAAACAAAGATATTTCCACAGACAAACACTATCATAGATACATTAAAAAAAACTTATGGTTGACCAAATGGAAAGGTGTGAGGATTGGATACATTACCATATTGAGGTTAACAGAGAGATACAAACACAAGTGAAATATATAATCACCAAAGACCTATGCAATACCAAGAGAAGACTACTGAACATTGTGTCATAACCTACATGGGAAAAGGATCCAAAGAAGAATAGATATATGTATATGTGTGAAAGAACCACATCTTGCACACCTAGAGCAAACAAAACATTGTATTCAAGTTTGCTGTGATAAATAATAAAAATTAAGTTAAAAATACCAACAAGAAGTAATGAGACATAAACTTAAAGAGCTTTTTCCTCGCACATTCCATTCTAATTTACAACCTAGAACACCACTTCCAGTAAGGCTCTGTTGCCCTAGTAACCAGATTTGGTAAAGGAGAAATGCTGCCGCCTTGTGGCCAATTCCCGCCAGAGCAGCTTTTAACCCACAGCTAATGGTCACTTACCATTCACAAGGACTCAGGGCTGTAAAGGACACCTGCCCTCAAAATTGTGCTGAGGTAGGGAATGGATAAAAATTTCAAAACAGGCAAAATTTGCAAGAAGATAGTATGAAGAGGTATGTTTTACTCACTCTCTTTTTAAAGAAAGGAAAATGGATAAAAGCTCAGCCTCAGGAAGTATTAGACTCATGCAATCTAATCTACAAAAAGTTTTCAACTCACACCAGTCGACTGACCATTGGAAAAAAGACTACAAACAATAAATGCCTAAGAGGTTTTAGAGAACTGTGTACCCTCTAGCTGCTGGTGAGATGTAAAAGGGTTAGACGCTAATAATGAGAACAGAAAGGAGCTGCGTTTAAAAGTAAAAATTGAGGTACCATTCAATCCAGCAGGTGCACCAATGGGCCTCTCACCTGAGAAGACCAGAACGAAGAAGACCCGGGCTGCAAAAGCTGCACTGCAGCCTGATTCACAATAGACAAGGCAGTGAAGCAACCAAAATGTCCATCAACAGATGAAAGGATAAAGAAGAAGTGGTCCATGTACACAATGAATACTAGCCATGGAAAACAATGAAACACTGCTCTTTGAGGCACCATAGATGATCTTGGAGATAATCACAGAACATGAGGTAAGTCGGAAAGCAAAAGTCCTATATCCTACGATATCACTTATAGGCGTTATCTAAAAACTGACACAAATGAACATATTTCCACAGAGAAAGTCAATTACAGACTTATTAAAAAAACTATGCTTATCTAAAAGGAAAGGTGAGGGGAATGGATAAATGAAGATTAGCGTTACCATATGTATACAAATACATATTATATACATATATCAAAAAGACTGACCAAATAGCAAGGAAGGTTTACGGAACACTCTGTAATAATTTACACGGGAAGAGGATCTCTACATAAATAGGTATATAGACTATGTAGATGAACCAGAGTGTGTACAACTTGGAAAAGCAACATTCTAACCATTACGCCAATTGAAAAAATTAAAACAACAAACTAGGAGTAATGAGACATAAACTTATGGGGGGTTTTCCTGCCACATTCCATTCAAATTTACAACCTATACAAACGACTTCCAGAATGGTTCTGCTGCCCTAGTACCCAGATTTGGGAAGGGAGAAATGCTGCATCCTTGTGGCCGTTTCCCACAACAGCAGCTTTAAACCCACTGCAAAAGGTCACTAAATATTCACCAATTGCAGTTCTGTAAATGACACCTGCCCTCCAAAAAATCCTGAGGCCGAAAATCGACCAAAAAATTCCAGAGTGCACCCTTCCAAAAAGAAAATTTGAAGAGGTATATTATACTCACACATTTTTTCTTTTTTCTTTTAACAGAAAAGAAAAAGGTGTGGAGAAATGATGAATTGTAGGAATTTTTACAGACATGTAAACCCAAATTACAAAAACCTATCAGCTCACACCAGTCAGAATGGCCATCAACAAAAATGCTGCAAACAATAAATGCTGACGTGATTGTGGAGAAATGCGTACCCTCGATTCTAAGGGGGACGTGGTAAGAGCCACTAATGAAAGCACAATTGAGGTGCCTTGAAAAGGTAGATGTTGAGCTACCATACCAGTCAATCAATCATACCCACTGCTGGGTCTACCACCTGAGAAAATGAAAATCAAAAATCACAGGCTGGCAAACCTGCACTCCAGCAATATTTACCATAGGCAACACTTGGAAGCAACGAAAGTGTCCATCAACAGAGGAATGCACCAAGAAGAAGTGGTCCATGTACACAATGGAATATTAGCTATGGAAAACATTGAAGCACTGCTCTTTGAGGCACCATAGATGAGCCTGGAGATAATCACAAAACATGAAGTAGGTCGGAAAGCAAAAGACCTATATTATCACTTATGGCATTATCTAATAACTGACACAGATGAACATATTTCCAAAGAGAAAGACACTCACAGGCTTAGAAAACAAACTATGCTCATCGAAATGGAAAGGAGGGGGGAAATCGAGAAATGAAGATTAGTGTTACTATACATATACAAATACATAGTATATACATGTATCAAAAAGACCGAACATATAGCAAGGGAGGTCGACAGAACACTGTAATATTTTACATGGGAAGAGGATCTGTACATTAATAGACATACATAATGTATAAATGAACCAGATTGTGTACACCTAGGACAAACAATATTCCAAACTTTACCCAGATTAAAAAAAATTTAAAACCAAGAAGAAGTAATGAGACATAAACTTATGGGGATTTCTCCTGGCAAATTCCATTCTAATTTACAACCTAGGACAATGACTTCCTGAAAGGCTCTGCTGCCCTAGTACCCAGATTGGGGAATGGAGAAATGCTACCTCCTTGTGGCCGTTTCCCACAACAGCAGCTTTGAACCCACTGAAAAAGGTGACTAAATTTTCACCAACTTGCATTTCTGTAAATAGCACCTGCCTTCAAGAAAATTTCTGGGGTCAAAAATCGACGAAAAACTTCAGAAGAGGGCAACCTGCGAAGAAGACAATTTCAAGAGCTATATGGTACTCACGGTTTTTTCTTTAAAGAGAAAAGAAAAAGGCATAGGAATATGATGAATTTTAAAAATTTTAATGACATGCATACCCATATTACAAAAACCTATCAGCTCACAGCAGTCAGAATGGCCATTAGGAATAATGCTGCAAAAAATAAACGGTGAAGGGAGTGTGGAGAAATGCGTACCCTCGGTTGTAAGGGGGGGCATGTAAAGAGCCACTAATGAAAACACAATGTAGGTGCTTTGAAAAGGGAAACATTGAGCTACCAGTCAATCAATCACAACCACTGCTTGGCCTACCACCTGAGAAAATGAGAATCAAAAAGTCACAGGCTGGCAAACCTGTACGCCAGCAAGATTTACCATAGCCAGCACTTGGAAGCAATGAAAATGTCCATCAACCGAGGAATGCACCAAGAAGGAGTGGTCCACGTACACAATGGAATATTACCCTAATAATAAATATAAATTAAATTTAAAAACAAACAAAAGCAAGGAGACATCAACATTTGTGGGTTTATCCGGGCACATTGCACTCTCATTTATAACCGAAGAACACCACTGGCCGGTAGGTCTGTTTCCCTAGTACCAGCATGGGAAACGTAGAAAGGCTGCCGCTCTCTGGCCGTTACCTGCAAAAGCAGGTTTAAAGCCTGAGCTAATGGTCACTTCATGTGAACAAGTACTGCAGGGCTGTAAATGAAACCTGCCCTCAAAATGTCTTGAGGGAGATAATGGCCAAAATATTTCAAATGGTGACACATACTTTAAGAAAACACTTTGAAGAAATAAGCTCTAATCACAGCTGGAAAAATAAAAAGGACATGTCTTAAAGCTCAATTTCAACGCATTATGAGACACATGCAAATTCAACCACAAAGAGGTATCAGCTCACACCACTCAGAATAATCATCAGCAAAAACTACAAAGAATAAATCCTGAAGGTGCTGGGAAGAAATACATGCCCTCCACTTTAAGTGGGACGTAACCTGGAAAGAGCCACTAAGGAGAACAGAACAGAGGTGCCTTTAAAAGGTAAACACTGAGCTACCATATGATCCAGCAGACCTATTCCTGGACCTATAAACTAAGAAGACAGAATTGGAAGGACACAGCCACGCAAATCTGCATTGCATACTATTACAATAGCCAAGATATGGAAGTAACCAAAAAGCCCATCGGCAGATGGGTGGACAAAGAAGAACTGCTACCTGTACAGATGGAATATGAGCTAGTGAAAAAATGAAACAATGCCATTTGCAGCACCATAGATGAGTCTAGAAGTAATCACGCAACTTGGAGTAAGTGAGAAAGCGAAAGACACATATACTATCATATCACATATAGGGGTTACCTAAAGAATGATACAAACAAAGATATTTCCACAGACAAACACTATCATAGATACATTAAAAAAAACTTATGGTTGACCAAATGGAAAGGTGTGAGGATTGGATACATTACCATATTGAGGTTAACAGAGAGATACAAACACAAGTGAAATATATAATCACCAAAGACCTATGCAATACCAAGAGAAGACTACTGAACATTGTGTCATAACCTACATGGGAAAAGGATCCAAAGAAGAATAGATATATGTATATGTGTGAAAGAACCACATCTTGCACACCTAGAGCAAACAAAACATTGTATTCAAGTTTGCTGTGATAAATAATAAAAATTAAGTTAAAAATACCAACAAGAAGTAATGAGACATAAACTTAAAGAGCTTTTTCCTCGCACATTCCATTCTAATTTACAACCTAGAACACCACTTCCAGTAAGGCTCTGTTGCCCTAGTAACCAGATTTGGTAAAGGAGAAATGCTGCCGCCTTGTGGCCAATTCCCGCCAGAGCAGCTTTTAACCCACAGCTAATGGTCACTTACCATTCACAAGGACTCAGGGCTGTAAAGGACACCTGCCCTCAAAATTGTGCTGAGGTAGGGAATGGATAAAAATTTCAAAACAGGCAAAATTTGCAAGAAGATAGTATGAAGAGGTATGTTTTACTCACTCTCTTTTTAAAGAAAGGAAAATGGATAAAAGCTCAGCCTCAGGAAGTATTAGACTCATGCAATCTAATCTACAAAAAGTTTTCAACTCACACCAGTCGACTGACCATTGGAAAAAAGACTACAAACAATAAATGCCTAAGAGGTTTTAGAGAACTGTGTACCCTCTAGCTGCTGGTGAGATGTAAAAGGGTTAGACGCTAATAATGAGAACAGAAAGGAGCTGCGTTTAAAAGTAAAAATTGAGGTACCATTCAATCCAGCAGGTGCACCAATGGGCCTCTCACCTGAGAAGACCAGAATGAAGAAGACCCGGGCTGCAAAAGCTGCACTGCAGCCTGATTCACAATAGACAAGGCAGTGAAGCAACCAAAATGTCCATCAACAGATGAAAGGATAAAGAAGAAGTGGTCCATGTACACAATGAATACTAGCCATGGAAAACAATGAAACACTGCTCTTTGAGGCACCATAGATGATCTTGGAGATAATCACAGAACATGAGGTAAGTCGGAAAGCAAAAGTCCTATATCCTACGATATCACTTATAGGCGTTATCTAAAAACTGACACAAATGAACATATTTCCACAGAGAAAGTCAATTACAGACTTATTAAAAAAACTATGCTTATCTAAAAGGAAAGGTGAGGGGAATGGATAAATGAAGATTAGCGTTACCATATGTATACAAATACATATTATATACATATATCAAAAAGACTGACCAAATAGCAAGGAAGGTTTACGGAACACTCTGTAATAATTTACACGGGAAGAGGATCTCTACATAAATAGGTATATAGACTATGTAGATGAACCAGAGTGTGTACAACTTGGAAAAGCAACATTCTAACCATTACGCCAATTGAAAAAATTAAAACAACAAACTAGGAGTAATGAGACATAAACTTATGGGGGGTTTTCCTGCCACATTCCATTCAAATTTACAACCTATACAAACGACTTCCAGAATGGTTCTGCTGCCCTAGTACCCAGATTTGGGAAGGGAGAAATGCTGCATCCTTGTGGCCGTTTCCCACAACAGCAGCTTTAAACCCACTGCAAAAGGTCACTAAATATTCACCAATTGCAGTTCTGTAAATGACACCTGCCCTCCAAAAAATCCTGAGGCCGAAAATCGACCAAAAAATTCCAGAGTGCACCCTTCCAAAAAGAAAATTTGAAGAGGTATATTATACTCACACATTTTTTCTTTTTTCTTTTAACAGAAAAGAAAAAGGTGTGGAGAAATGATGAATTGTAGGAATTTTTACAGACATGTAAACCCAAATTACAAAAACCTATCAGCTCACACCAGTCAGAATGGCCATCAACAAAAATGCTGCAAACAATAAATGCTGACGTGATTGTGGAGAAATGCGTACCCTCGATTCTAAGGGGGACGTGGTAAGAGCCACTAATGAAAGCACAATTGAGGTGCCTTGAAAAGGTAGATGTTGAGCTACCATACCAGTCAATCAATCATACCCACTGCTGGGTCTACCACCTGAGAAAATGAAAATCAAAAATCACAGGCTGGCAAACCTGCACTCCAGCAATATTTACCATAGGCAACACTTGGAAGCAACGAAAGTGTCCATCAACAGAGGAATGCACCAAGAAGAAGTGGTCCATGTACACAATGGAATATTAGCTATGGAAAACATTGAAGCACTGCTCTTTGAGGCACCATAGATGAGCCTGGAGATAATCACAAAACATGAAGTAGGTCGGAAAGCAAAAGACCTATATTATCACTTATGGCATTATCTAATAACTGACACAGATGAACATATTTCCAAAGAGAAAGACACTCACAGGCTTAGAAAACAAACTATGCTCATCGAAATGGAAAGGAGGGGGGAAATCGAGAAATGAAGATTAGTGTTACTATACATATACAAATACATAGTATATACATGTATCAAAAAGACCGAACATATAGCAAGGGAGGTCGACAGAACACTGTAATATTTTACATGGGAAGAGGATCTGTACATTAATAGACATACATAATGTATAAATGAACCAGATTGTGTACACCTAGGACAAACAATATTCCAAACTTTACCCAGATTAAAAAAAATTTAAAACCAAGAAGAAGTAATGAGACATAAACTTATGGGGATTTCTCCTGGCAAATTCCATTCTAATTTACAACCTAGGACAATGACTTCCTGAAAGGCTCTGCTGCCCTAGTACCCAGATTGGGGAATGGAGAAATGCTACCTCCTTGTGGCCGTTTCCCACAACAGCAGCTTTGAACCCACTGAAAAAGGTGACTAAATTTTCACCAACTTGCATTTCTGTAAATAGCACCTGCCTTCAAGAAAATTTCTGGGGTCAAAAATCGACGAAAAACTTCAGAAGAGGGCAACCTGCGAAGAAGACAATTTCAAGAGCTATATGGTACTCACGGTTTTTTCTTTAAAGAGAAAAGAAAAAGGCATAGGAATATGATGAATTTTAAAAATTTTAATGACATGCATACCCATATTACAAAAACCTATCAGCTCACAGCAGTCAGAATGGCCATTAGGAATAATGCTGCAAAAAATAAACGGTGAAGGGAGTGTGGAGAAATGCGTACCCTCGGTTGTAAGGGGGGGCATGTAAAGAGCCACTAATGAAAACACAATGTAGGTGCTTTGAAAAGGGAAACATTGAGCTACCAGTCAATCAATCACAACCACTGCTTGGCCTACCACCTGAGAAAATGAGAATCAAAAAGTCACAGGCTGGCAAACCTGTACGCCAGCAAGATTTACCATAGCCAGCACTTGGAAGCAATGAAAATGTCCATCAACCGAGGAATGCACCAAGAAGGAGTGGTCCACGTACACAATGGAATATTACCCTAATAATAAATATAAATTAAATTTAAAAACAAACAAAAGCAAGGAGACATCAACATTTGTGGGTTTATCCGGGCACATTGCACTCTCATTTATAACCGAAGAACACCACTGGCCGGTAGGTCTGTTTCCCTAGTACCAGCATGGGAAACGTAGAAAGGCTGCCGCTCTCTGGCCGTTACCTGCAAAAGCAGGTTTAAAGCCTGAGCTAATGGTCACTTCATGTGAACAAGTACTGAAGGGCTGTAAATGAAACCTGCCCTCAAAATGTCTTGAGGGAGATAATGGCCAAAATATTTCAAATGGTGACACATACTTTAAGAAATCACTTTGAAGAAATAAGCTCTAATCACAGCTGGAAAAATAAAAAGGACATGTGTTAAAGCTCAATTTCAACGCATTATGAGACATATGCAAATTCAACCACAAAGAGGTATCAGCTCACACCACTCAGAATAATCATCAGCAAAAACTACAAAGAATAAATCCTGAAGGTGCTGGGAAGAAATACATGCCCTCCACTTTATGTGGGACGTAACCTGGAAAGAGCCTCTAAGGAGAACAGAACAGAGGTGCCTTTAAAAGGTAAACACTGAGCTACCATATGATCCAGCAGTCCTATTCCTGGACCTATAAACTAAGAAGACAGAATTGGAAGGACACAGCCACGCAAATCTGCATTGCATACTATTACAATAGCCAAGATATGGAAGTAACCAAAAAGCCCATCGACAGATGGGTGGACAAAGAAGAACTGCTACCTGAACAGATGGAATATGAGCTAGTGAAAAAATGAAACAATGCCATTTGCAGCACCATAGATGAGTCTAGATGTAATCACGCAACTTGGAGTAAGTGAGAAAGCGAAAGACACATATCCTATCATATCACATATAGGGGTTACCTAAAAAATGATACAAACAAAGATATTTCCAAAGACAAACACTATCATAGATTCATTAAAAAAAACTTATGGTTCACCAAATGGAAAGGTGTGAGGATTGGATACATTACCATATTGAGGGTAACAAAGAGGGACAAACACATGTAAAATATATAATCACCAAAGACTTATGCAATACCAAGAGAAGACTACTCAACATTGTGTCATAACCTACATGGGAAAAGGATCCGAAGAAGAATAGATATATGTATATGTGTGAAAGAACCACATCTTGCACACCTAGAAAAAACAAAACATTGTAATCTAGTTTGCTGTGATAAAAAATAAAAATTAAGTTAAAAATACCAACAAGAAGTAATGAGACATAAACAAAAAGGGCTTTTTCCTCGCACATTCCATTCTAATTTACAACCTAGAACACCACTTCCAGTAAGGCTCTGTTGCCCTAGTAACCAGATTTGGTAAAGGAAAATGCTGCCGCCTTGTGGCCGATTCCCGCAAGAGCAGCTTTTAACCCACAGCTAATGGTCACTTACCATTCACAAGGACTCAGGGCTGTAAAGGACACCTGCCCTCAAAATTCTGCTGAGGTAGGGAATGGATAAAAGAATTCAAAACAGGCAAAATATTCACGAAGATAGTATGAAGAGGTAAGTTTTACTCACTCTCTTTTTAAAGAAAGGAAAATGGATAAAAGCTCAGCCTCAGGAAGTATTAGACTCATGCAATCTAATCTACAAAAACTTTTCAACTCACACCAGTCGACTGACCATTGGCAAAAAGTCTACAAACAATAAATGCTTAAGAGGTTTTAGAGAACTGTGTACCCTCTAGCTGCTGGTGAGATGTAAGAGGGTTAAACGCTAATAATGAGAACATAAAGGAGCTGCGTTTAAAAGGAAAAATTGAGGTACCATTCAATCCAGCAGGCGCACCAATGGGCCTCTCACCTGAGAAGACCAGAATGAAGAAGACCAGGGCTGCAAAAGCTGCACTTCAGCCTTATTCACAATAGACAAGGCAGTGAAGCAACCAAAATGTCCATCAACAGATGAAAGGATAAAGAAGAAGTGGTCCATGTACACAATGAATACTAGCCATGGTAAACAATGAAACACTGCTCTTTGAGGCACCATAGATGATCTTGGAGATAATCACAGAACATGAGGTAAGTCGGAAAGCAAAAGTCCTATATCCTATGATATCACTTATAGGCGTTATCTAATAACTGACACAAATGAACATATTTCCACAGAGAAAGTCAATGACAGACTTATTAAAAAAAACTATGCTTATCTAAAAGGAAAGGTGGGGGGAATGGATAAATGAAGATTAGCGTTACCATATGTATACAAATACATATTATATACATATATCAAAAAGACTGACCAAATAGCAAGGAAGGTTTACGGAACACTCTGTAATAATTTACACGGGAAGAGGATCTCTACATAAATAGGTATATAGACTATGTAGATGAACCAGAGTGTGTACAACTTGGAAAAGCAACATTCTAACCATTACGCCAATTGAAAAAATTAAAACAACAAACTAGGAGTAATGAGACATAAACTTATGGGGGGTTTTCCTGCCACATTCCATTCAAATTTACAACCTATACAAACGACTTCCAGAATGGTTCTGCTGCCCTAGTACCCAGATTTGGGAAGGGAGAAATGCTGCATCCTTGTGGCCGTTTCCCACAACAGCAGCTTTAAACCCACTGCAAAAGGTCACTAAATATTCACCAATTGCAGTTCTGTAAATGACACCTGCCCTCCAAAAAATCCTGAGGCCGAAAATCGACCAAAAAATTCCAGAGTGCACCCTTCCAAAAAGAAAATTTGAAGAGGTATATTATACTCACACATTTTTTCTTTTTTCTTTTAACAGAAAAGAAAAAGGTGTGGAGAAATGATGAATTGTAGGAATTTTTACAGACATGTAAACCCAAATTACAAAAACCTATCAGCTCACACCAGTCAGAATGGCCATCAACAAAAATGCTGCAAACAATAAATGCTGACGTGATTGTGGAGAAATGCGTACCCTCGATTCTAAGGGGGACGTGGTAAGAGCCACTAATGAAAGCACAATTGAGGTGCCTTGAAAAGGTAGATGTTGAGCTACCATACCAGTCAATCAATCATACCCACTGCTGGGTCTACCACCTGAGAAAATGAAAATCAAAAATCACAGGCTGGCAAACCTGCACTCCAGCAATATTTACCATAGGCAACACTTGGAAGCAACGAAAGTGTCCATCAACAGAGGAATGCACCAAGAAGAAGTGGTCCATGTACACAATGGAATATTAGCTATGGAAAACATTGAAGCACTGCTCTTTGAGGCACCATAGATGAGCCTGGAGATAATCACAAAACATGAAGTAGGTCGGAAAGCAAAAGACCTATATTATCACTTATGGCATTATCTAATAACTGACACAGATGAACATATTTCCAAAGAGAAAGACACTCACAGGCTTAGAAAACAAACTATGCTCATCGAAATGGAAAGGAGGGGGGAAATCGAGAAATGAAGATTAGTGTTACTATACATATACAAATACATAGTATATACATGTATCAAAAAGACCGAACATATAGCAAGGGAGGTCGACAGAACACTGTAATATTTTACATGGGAAGAGGATCTGTACATTAATAGACATACATAATGTATAAATGAACCAGATTGTGTACACCTAGGACAAACAATATTCCAAACTTTACCCAGATTAAAAAAAATTTAAAACCAAGAAGAAGTAATGAGACATAAACTTATGGGGATTTCTCCTGGCAAATTCCATTCTAATTTACAACCTAGGACAATGACTTCCTGAAAGGCTCTGCTGCCCTAGTACCCAGATTGGGGAATGGAGAAATGCTACCTCCTTGTGGCCGTTTCCCACAACAGCAGCTTTGAACCCACTGAAAAAGGTGACTAAATTTTCACCAACTTGCATTTCTGTAAATAGCACCTGCCTTCAAGAAAATTTCTGGGGTCAAAAATCGACGAAAAACTTCAGAAGAGGGCAACCTGCGAAGAAGACAATTTCAAGAGCTATATGGTACTCACGGTTTTTTCTTTAAAGAGAAAAGAAAAAGGCATAGGAATATGATGAATTTTAAAAATTTTAATGACATGCATACCCATATTACAAAAACCTATCAGCTCACAGCAGTCAGAATGGCCATTAGGAATAATGCTGCAAAAAATAAACGGTGAAGGGAGTGTGGAGAAATGCGTACCCTCGGTTGTAAGGGGGGGCATGTAAAGAGCCACTAATGAAAACACAATGTAGGTGCTTTGAAAAGGGAAACATTGAGCTACCAGTCAATCAATCACAACCACTGCTTGGCCTACCACCTGAGAAAATGAGAATCAAAAAGTCACAGGCTGGCAAACCTGTACGCCAGCAAGATTTACCATAGCCAGCACTTGGAAGCAATGAAAATGTCCATCAACCGAGGAATGCACCAAGAAGGAGTGGTCCACGTACACAATGGAATATTACCCTAATAATAAATATAAATTAAATTTAAAAACAAACAAAAGCAAGGAGACATCAACATTTGTGGGTTTATCCGGGCACATTGCACTCTCATTTATAACCGAAGAACACCACTGGCCGGTAGGTCTGTTTCCCTAGTACCAGCATGGGAAACGTAGAAAGGCTGCCGCTCTCTGGCCGTTACCTGCAAAAGCAGGTTTAAAGCCTGAGCTAATGGTCACTTCATGTGAACAAGTACTGAAGGGCTGTAAATGAAACCTGCCCTCAAAATGTCTTGAGGGAGATAATGGCCAAAATATTTCAAATGGTGACACATACTTTAAGAAATCACTTTGAAGAAATAAGCTCTAATCACAGCTGGAAAAATAAAAAGGACATGTGTTAAAGCTCAATTTCAACGCATTATGAGACATATGCAAATTCAACCACAAAGAGGTATCAGCTCACACCACTCAGAATAATCATCAGCAAAAACTACAAAGAATAAATCCTGAAGGTGCTGGGAAGAAATACATGCCCTCCACTTTATGTGGGACGTAACCTGGAAAGAGCCTCTAAGGAGAACAGAACAGAGGTGCCTTTAAAAGGTAAACACTGAGCTACCATATGATCCAGCAGTCCTATTCCTGGACCTATAAACTAAGAAGACAGAATTGGAAGGACACAGCCACGCAAATCTGCATTGCATACTATTACAATAGCCAAGATATGGAAGTAACCAAAAAGCCCATCGACAGATGGGTGGACAAAGAAGAACTGCTACCTGAACAGATGGAATATGAGCTAGTGAAAAAATGAAACAATGCCATTTGCAGCACCATAGATGAGTCTAGATGTAATCACGCAACTTGGAGTAAGTGAGAAAGCGAAAGACACATATCCTATCATATCACATATAGGGGTTACCTAAAAAATGATACAAACAAAGATATTTCCAAAGACAAACACTATCATAGATTCATTAAAAAAAACTTATGGTTCACCAAATGGAAAGGTGTGAGGATTGGATACATTACCATATTGAGGGTAACAAAGAGGGACAAACACATGTAAAATATATAATCACCAAAGACTTATGCAATACCAAGAGAAGACTACTCAACATTGTGTCATAACCTACATGGGAAAAGGATCCGAAGAAGAATAGATATATGTATATGTGTGAAAGAACCACATCTTGCACACCTAGAAAAAACAAAACATTGTAATCTAGTTTGCTGTGATAAAAAATAAAAATTAAGTTAAAAATACCAACAAGAAGTAATGAGACATAAACAAAAAGGGCTTTTTCCTCGCACATTCCATTCTAATTTACAACCTAGAACACCACTTCCAGTAAGGCTCTGTTGCCCTAGTAACCAGATTTGGTAAAGGAAAATGCTGCCGCCTTGTGGCCGATTCCCGCAAGAGCAGCTTTTAACCCACAGCTAATGGTCACTTACCATTCACAAGGACTCAGGGCTGTAAAGGACACCTGCCCTCAAAATTCTGCTGAGGTAGGGAATGGATAAAAGAATTCAAAACAGGCAAAATATTCACGAAGATAGTATGAAGAGGTAAGTTTTACTCACTCTCTTTTTAAAGAAAGGAAAATGGATAAAAGCTCAGCCTCAGGAAGTATTAGACTCATGCAATCTAATCTACAAAAACTTTTCAACTCACACCAGTCGACTGACCATTGGCAAAAAGTCTACAAACAATAAATGCTTAAGAGGTTTTAGAGAACTGTGTACCCTCTAGCTGCTGGTGAGATGTAAGAGGGTTAAACGCTAATAATGAGAACATAAAGGAGCTGCGTTTAAAAGGAAAAATTGAGGTACCATTCAATCCAGCAGGCGCACCAATGGGCCTCTCACCTGAGAAGACCAGAATGAAGAAGACCAGGGCTGCAAAAGCTGCACTTCAGCCTTATTCACAATAGACAAGGCAGTGAAGCAACCAAAATGTCCATCAACAGATGAAAGGATAAAGAAGAAGTGGTCCATGTACACAATGAATACTAGCCATGGTAAACAATGAAACACTGCTCTTTGAGGCACCATAGATGATCTTGGAGATAATCACAGAACATGAGGTAAGTCGGAAAGCAAAAGTCCTATATCCTATGATATCACTTATAGGCGTTATCTAATAACTGACACAAATGAACATATTTCCACAGAGAAAGTCAATGACAGACTTATTAAAAAAAACTATGCTTATCTAAAAGGAAAGGTGGGGGGAATGGATAAATGAAGATTAGCGTTACCCTATGTATACAAATACATATTATATACATATATCAAAAAGACTGACCAAATAGCAAGTAAGGTTTACGGAATACTCTGTAATAATTTACAAGGGAAGAGGATCTCTACATAAATAGGTATATAGAATATGTAGATGAACCAGAGTGTGTACACCTTGGACAAGCAACATTCTAACCATTACGCCAATTGAAAAAATTAAAACAACGAACTAGGAGTAATGAGACATAAACTTATGGGGGGTTTTCCTGGCACATTCCATTCAAATTTACAACCTATACAAACGACTTCCAGAATGCCTCTGCTGCACTAGTACCCAGATTTGGGAATGGAGAAATGCTGCATCCTTGTGGCCGTTTCCCACAACAGCAGCTTTAAACCCACTGCAAAAGGTCACTGAATATTCACCAATTGCAGTTCTGTAAATGACACCTGCCCTCCAAAAAATCCAGAGGCCGAAAATCGACCAAAAATTTCTAGAGTGCAACCTTCAAAAAAGAACATTTGAAGAGGTATATTATACTCACACATTTTTGCTTTTTTCTTTTAACAGAAAAGAAAAAGGTGTGGAGAAATGATGAATTGTAGGAATTTTTACAGACATGTAAACCCAAATTACAAAAACCTATCAGCTCACACCAGTCAGAATGGCCATCAACAAAAATGCTGCAAATAATAAATGCTGACGTGATTGTGGAGAAATGCGTACCCTCGATTCTAAGGGGGACGTGGTAAGAGCCACTAATGAAAGCACAATTGAGGTGCCTTGAAAAGGTAAACGTTGAGCTACCATACCAGTCAATCAATCATACCCACTGCTGGGTCTATCACCTGAGAAAATGAAAATCAAAAATCACAGGCTGGCAAACCTGCACTCCAGCAATATTTACCATAGGCAACACTTGGAAACAACGAAAATGTCCATCAACAGAGGAATGCACCAAGAAGAAGTGGTCCATGTACACAATGGAATATTAGCTATGGAAAACATTGAAGCACTGCTCTTTGAGGCACCATAGATGAGCCTGGAGATAATCACAAAACATGAAGTAGGTCGGAAAGCAAAAGACCTTTATCCTATATTATCACTTATGGCATTATCTAATAACTGACACATATGAACATATTTCCAAAGAGAAAGACACTCACAGGCTTAGAAAACAAACTATGCTCATCGAAAAGGAAAGGAGGGCGGAAATTGAGAAATGAAGATTAGTGTTACTATACATATACAAATACATAGTATATACATGTATCAAAAAGACCGAACATATAGCAAGGGAGGTCGACGGAACACTGTAATATTTTACATGGGAAGAGGATCTGTACATTAATAGACATACATAATGTATAAATGAACCAGATTGCGTACACCTAGGACAAACAATATTCTAAACTTTACCCAGATTTTAAAAATTTTAAAAACAAGAAGAAGTAATGAGACATAAACTTATGGGGATTTCTCCTGGTAAATTCCATTCTAATTTACAACCTAGGACAATGACTTCCAGAAAGGCTCTGCTGCCCTAGTACCCAGATTGGGGAATGGAGAAATGCTACCTCCTTGTGGCCGTTTCCCACAACAGCAGCTTTGAACCCACTGCAAAAGGTGACTAAATTTTCACCAACTTGCATTTCTGTAAATGGCACCTGCCTTCCAGAAAATTTCTGGGGTCAAAAATCGACCAAAAACTTCAGAAGAGGGCAACCTTCGAAGAAGACAATTTCAAGAGCTATATTTTACTCACGTTTTTTTCTTTTAAGAGAAAAGAAAAAGGCGTAGGAATATGATGAATTTAAAAAATTTTCATGACATGCATACCCATATTACAAAAACCTATCAGCTCACAGCAGTCAGAATGGCCATTAGGAAAAATGCTGCAAAAAATAAATGGTGAAGGGAGTGTGGAGAAATGTGTACCCTCGGTTGTAAGGGGAGGCATGTAAAGAGCCACTAATGAAAACACAATGTAGGTGCTTTGAAAAGGGAAACATTGAGCTACCAGTCAATCAATCACAACAAATGATGGGCCTATCACCTGAGAAAATGAGAATCAAAAAGTCACAGGATGGCAAACCTGTACGCCAGCAAGATTTACCATAGCCAGCACTTGGAAGCAATGAAAATGTCCATCAACCAAGGAATGCACCTAGAAGTAGTGGTCCACGTACACAATGGAATATAAGCCATGGAAAACAATGAAGCACTGCTCTTTGAGGCACCATAGTTGAGCCTGGAGATAATCACAAAACATGAGGTATGTCGGAAAGCAAAATACCTATATCCTATGATATCACTTATGGTGTTATCTAATAACTGACAGAAATGAACATATTTCCAAAGAGAAAGACACTCACGTGCTTAGAAATCAAATGCTGCTCATGTATAAGGAAAGGTGGGGGCAATGGATAAATGAATGTTCGTGTTACTATACATATATAAATACATAGTATATACATATATCAAAAAGCCAGACCATATATTAAGGGGGTTCTACGGAACACTCTGTAATATTTTACATGGGAAGAGGATATGTACATGAATAGACGTATATAATGTATAAATGAACCAGACTCTGTACACTTAGGACAAATAATATTCTAATCTTAACCCCGATTTAAAAAATTTAAAAAAACAAGAAGATGTAATGAGACTTAAACATATGGGGCTATCTCCTGGCACATTCAATTCTAATTTACAACCTAGGAACACGACTTCCAGAAAGGCTCTTGCCCTAGTACCCAGATTTGGGAATGGAGAAATGCTACCTCATTGTAGCCGTTTCCCACAACAGAAGCTTTAAACCCATTGCATAAGGTCACTAAGTATTCAGATAACCGCAGGCCTGTAAATGACACCTACCCTCCAAAACAATCCTTGGGTTGAAAATTGACCAAAAAATTCAAACGAGGGCAACGTTCCAAGAAGACACTTTCAAGAGGTATATTGTACTCACACTTTTTTCTTTTTTTTTTAAACAGAAAATAAAAGGTGTGGAAAACTGATGAATTTAAAAATTTTAATGACATGAATACTCATATTACAAAAACCTATCAGCTCACAGCAGTCAGAATGGCCATTAGGAAAAATGCTGCAAAAAATAAATGCTGAAGGGAATGTGGAGAAATGCGTACCCTCGGTTGGAAGGCGGGGCATGTAAAGAGCCACTAATGAAAACACAATGTAGGTGCTTTGAAAAGGGAAACATTGAGATACCAGTCAATCAGTCACAACCACTGCTGGGCCTATCACCTGAGAAAATGAAAATCATAAAGTCACAGGCTGGCAATCCCGCACTCCAGCACTATTTACCATAGCCAACACTTGGAAACAACAAAAATGTCCATCAACCGAGGAATGCACCAAGACGAAGTGGTCCATGTACACAATGGAATATTACTCCAATAATAAATATAAATTAAATCTAAGAAACAAAACAAAAGTAAAGAGACATCAGCATTTGTGGCTTCATTCCGGCACATTGCACTCTAATTTATAATCGAGGGTCACCAGTGGCCGGAAGGTGTGTTTCCCTAGTTACCAGAGTGTGGAACATAGAAAGGGTGCCGCCTTCTGGCCGTTACCTTCAATAGCAGCTTTAAAGCCTGTGCTAATGGTCACTTCATATGAACAAGTACTGCAGGGCTGTAAATGAAACCTGCTCTCAAAATGTCTTGAGGGAGGTAATGGCCAAAAAATTTCAAAATGTGACACATACTTTAAGTAAACACTTTGAAGAACTAAGCTGTAATCACAGTTTGATAAATAAAAAGGACATGCTTTAAAGCTCAATTTCAACAGATTATGGGACACATGCAAGTTCAACCACAAAGAGGTCTCAGCTCGTACCTGTCAGAATAACCATCAGCAATAAAACTACAAACAATAAATACTGAAGGTGTTTTGGAGAAATGCATACCCTCCACTTTAAGTTGGACGTAACCTGGAAACAGCCACTAATGAGAACTGAATGGTGGTGCCTTTAAAACGTTCACACTGAGCTACCATATGATACAGCAAGCCCACTCCTTGGCCTATAACATAGGAAGATAGATCTGGAAAGACACAGGCAAGCAAATGTGCATTGCAGCAGTATTACAGTAGCCAAGACATGGATGCAACCAAAAAGTCCATCAAGAGTTGTGTGGCCAAAGAAGAACTGGTTCATGTACAGATGGAATAATAGCCAGGGAAAAAAATGAAACAATGCCATTTGCAGCACCATGTATGATTCTTGAGGTAATCAGGCAAATTGTACTAAGTCAGAAAACAAAAGACACATATCCTGTAATATCACTTATAGGTCTTAGCTAAAAATTGATACCAATGAAGATATTTCCACAGAGAAATGCAATCACAGATTCATTAAAGAAACTTATGTTTCACCAAATGGAAAGGTGTGAGGATTGGATACATTAGGATATTGGGGTTAACATAGATATAGAAACATATGTGAAACATGTAATCACCAAAGACCTACGTAATACCAAGAGAAGATTACTGAACATTGTGTCATAACCTACATGGGAAAATGATCCAAAGAAGAATAGATATATGTATATGTTTAAAAGAACCACATCTTGCACACCTAGAAGAAACAAAACATTTTAATCAAATTTGCTCTGATAAAAAATAAAAATTAAATTAAAAAAAGAACAAGAAGTAATGAGACATAAACTTAAGGGGCTTTTTGCTGGCACATTGCATTCTACTTTACAACCAGAACATGACTTCCATTAAGGCTCTGTCATCACTAATAAAGCAGCTTTATAAGCAATGTTGAAGATAGCTTAAAAGAAGTCTCACTAATTATTGATAGTAGCAAGAAAACAAAGTAAAGTAAAAATCTCACTGCAAAAAGTATACATAGAGTGAGGATAGTAGATCAAACACTTATTACATTTCTGTAAAGAATAAAAGACAACAATAGTATGTCTTTTTTAAAAAGAAAGGGCCCAAATAAATCTGAAATGAAAGAGATGATGTTACAACAGACACCACAGAAATACAAAGTATCCTAAGATACACACAGGGTAACTCAGGGCTCAGATTGGACACAGCCCACTCTCCAGTCCCCTTTACATGACTTACAGGAGCCTCAGGAACTGAGGAGGGGGTCGCTGAGGAGAGGCTCAAGATAGAATATGGTAGGCATTAACATGGCTCCATTCATCTTAAACATGCCTGAACTACATTCACACGAGATGATTTTGTCCTGTATGTACATCGGCACCTCTAGTTGGAACTGCAGATCTTTGGCTTCATCACCTCTACTGAGAGCATTAGCTTCACCTGCTGTGGACCGTCTCCTATAGGATTTCTAGAACCACAAAACATCGAAGCTTCACAGGAGCCAGAGTCTGTGCGACTCCACGCAGAGTCTCAGAGTCTCAACTCCACTCAGATACTCCACTCTTGGAGGGCACACACAAAGTAGTGTGCACATCAGGGCCCAGGGGAAGGAGCAGTGACCCCGTAGGAGAATGACCAGAACTACCTGATAGTTTTAGAGGGTCTCCTGCAGAGGCAGGTGGTGGCTGTGGCTGTGGCTCACCGTGAGGACAATGACACTGGTAGCAGAAGTTCTCGGAAATACTCCTTGCTGTGAGCCCTCCCAGAGTCCGCCATTAGCCCCACCAAGAGCAAGGTAGGCTCCAGTGCTGGGTTGCCTCAGGCCAAACAACCAACAGGGAGGGAACCCAGCCCCATGGATCAGCAGACAAGCGGATTAAACTTTTTATTAAAGTTTTATTTAATCCGCAGACAAGCGGATTAAAGCTCTGCCCACCAAAGCAACACCCAGCTCTACCCACCACCAGTCCCTCCCATCAGGAAGCTTGCACAAGCCTCTAAGACAGACTCATCCACTGGAGAGCAGACAGCAGAAGGAAGAAGAACTACAATTCTGAAGCCTGTGGAAGGAAAACCACATTCACAGAAAGATAGAAAAAATGAAAAGGCAGAGGACTTTATACCAGATCAAGGAACAAGATAAAACCCCAGAAAAAAAACGAAATGAGGTGGAGATAGGGAACCTTCCAGAAAAAGAATCAGAATAAAGATAGTGAAGATGATCCTAGACCTTGGCAAAAGAATGAAGGCAAAAACAAAAAGAATAAAATATCTAGGAATAAACCTACCTAAGGAGACCAAAGACCTGTATGCAGAAAATTATAGGACACTGATGAAAGAAATTAAAGATGATACAAATAGATGGAGAGAGATACCATGTTCTTGGATTGGAAGAATCAACATTGTGAAAATGACTCTACTACCCAAAGCAATCTACAGATTCAATGCAATCCCTATCAAATTACCACTGGCATTTTTCACAGAACTAGAACAAAAAATTTCACAATTTGTATGGAGACACAAAAGACCCCGAATAGCCAAAGCAATCTTGAGAATGAAAAATGGAGCTGGAGGAATCAGGCTCCCTGACTTCAGACTATATTACAAAGCTACAGTAATCAAGACAGTTTGGTACTGGCACAAAAACAGAAATATAGATCAATGGAACAGGATAGAAAGCCCAGAGATAAACCCACGCACATATGGTCACCTTATCTTTGATAAAGGAGGCAAGCATATACAGTGGAGAAAAGACAGCCTCTTCAATAAGTGGTGCTGGGAAAATTGGACAGGTACATGTTAAAGTATGAAATTAGAACACTCCCTGACACCATACACAAAAATAAACTCAAAATGGATTAAAGACCTAAGTGTAAAGCCAGACACTATCAAACTCTTAGAGGAAAACATAGGCAGGACACTCTATGACATACATCACAGCAAGATCCTTTTTGACCCAGCTCCTAGAGAAATGGAAATAAAAACACAAATAAACAAATGGGACCTAATGAAACTTAAAAGCTTTTGCACAGCAAAGGAAACCATAAACAATACCAAAAGACAACCCTCATAATGGGAGAAAATATTTGCAAATGAAGCAAATGACAAAGGATTAATCTCCAAGATTTACAAGCAGCTCATGCAGCTCAATAACAAAAAAACAAACAACCCAATCCAAAAATGGGCAGAAGACCTAAATAGACATTTCTCCAAAGAAGATATACAGATGGCCAACAGACACATGAAAGAATGCTCAACATCATTAATCATTAGAGAAATGCAAATCAAAACTACAATGAGGTATCTTCTCACACCGGTCGGAATGGCCATCATCAAAAAATCTAGAAACAATAAATGCTGGAGAGGGTGTGGAGAAAAGGGAACACTCTTGCACTGTTGGTGGGAATGTAAATTGATACAGCCACTATGGAGAACAGTATGGAGGTTCCTTAAAAAACTAAAAATAGAACTACCATACGACCCAGCAATCCCACTACTGGGCATATACCCTGAGAAAACCATAATTCAAAAAGAGTCATGTACCAAAATGTTCATTGCAGCTCTATTTACAATAGCCAGGACATGGAAGCAACCTAAGTGTCCATCATCGGATGAATGGATAAAGAAGATGTGGCACATATATACAATGGAATATTACTCAGCCATAAAAAGAAATGAAATGGAGGTATTTGTAATGAAGTGGATGGAGTTAGAGTCTGTCATACAGAGTGAAGTAAGTCAGAAAGAGAAAAACAAATACAGTATGCTAACACATATATATGTAATATAAGGAAAAAAAAGGTCATGAAGAACCTAGTGGCAAGATGGGAATAAAGACATAGACCTACTAAAGAATGGACTTGAGGATATGCGGAGGGGGAGGGGTGAGATGTGACAGGGTGACAGAGTGTCATGGACATATATACACTACCAAATGTTAAATAGATGGCTAGTGGGAAGCAGCCGCATAGCACAGGGATATCACCTCGGTGCTTTGTGACCGCCTGGGGGGGTGGGATGGGGATGGGGGGAGGGAGGGAGATGCAGGAGGGAGGAGATATGGGAACGTGTGTATATGTGTAGCTGATTCACTTTGTTATAAAGCAGAAACTAACACACCATTGTGAAGCAATTATACTTCAATAAAGATGTTTTAAAAAAAACGTAAAAAAAATTAAAAAAAAAAGAATGGAGGCAAAGATCGAGAAGATGCAAGAAATGCTTAACAAAGACCTAGAAGAATTAAGGAACAAACACCTAGAAGAATTAAAGAACAAACAAACAGAGGTGAATAATATAATAACTGAAATGAAAAATACACTAGAAGGAATCAGTAGCAGAATAACTGTGGCAGAAGAACGGATAAGTGACCTGGAAGACAGAAAGGTGGAAATCACTGCCATGGAACAGAATAAAGAAAAAGAATGAAAATAAATGAAGACACCCTAAGAGTCCTCTGGGACAACATTAAATGCAACAACATTCACAATATAGGGGTCCCAGAAGGAGAAGAGAGAGAGAAAGGTCGCAAGAATATATTTGAAGAGATTATAGTCAAAAACTTCCCTAGCATGGGAAAAGAAATAGCCACCCAAGTCCAGGAAGCGCAGAGTCCCAGGCAGGATAAATCAAAGGAGAAAAATGCCAAGACACATAGTAACCAAATTGACAAAAATTAAAGACAAAGAAAAATTATTGAAAGCAACAAGGGAAAAATGATAAATAACATAAAAGGGAACTCCCATAACAGCTGATTTCTCAGCAGAAAATCTACAAGCCAGAAGGGAGTGGCATGATAAATTTAAAGTGATGAAAGGGAAGAACCGACAACCAAGAGTACTCCACCCAGCAAGGATCTCTTTCAGATTTCACAGAGAAATCAAAAGTCCTACAGACAAGCAAAAGTTAAGAGAATTCAGCACCATGAAACCAGCTCTACACCAAATGCTAAAGGAAATTCTCTAAGTGGGAAACACAAGAGAAGAAAAGGACCCAACAAGCCAAACCCGTAACAATTAAGAAAATAGTAATATACATATCAATAATTACCTTAAACATGAATGGACTAAATGTTCCAACCAAAAGACACAGCATCTGTGAATGGATACAAAAACAAGACCTATATATATGCTGTCTACAAGAGACCCATTTCAGACCTAGGGACACATACAGACTGAAAGTGAGGCGATGGAAAAATATATTCTATGCAAATGAAAATCAAAAGAAAGCTGGAGTAGCAATACTCATATCAGATAAAATAGACTTTAAAATAAAGAATGTTACAAGAGACAAGGAAAGATACTACATAACGGTCAAGGGATCAATCCAAGAAGAAGATATAACAATTATAAATATATATGTACCCCACATAGGAGCACCTCAATATATAAGGCAACTGCTAACAGCTATAAAAGAGGAAATCGACAGTAACACAATAATAGTGGGGGACTTTAACAGCTCACTTACACCAGTGGAGATCATCCAGAAAGAAAATTAATAAGGAAACACAAGCTTTAAATGACACAATAGACCAGATAGAGTTAACTGATATTTATAGGACATTCCATCCAAAAAGAGCAGATTACACGTTCTTCTCAACTGCACACGGAATATTCTCCAGGATAGATCACATCTTGGGTCACAAAAAAGCCTCAGTAAATTGAAGAAAACTGAAATCATATCAAACAGCTGTTCCTACCACAATGCTATGAGATTAGAAATCAATTACAGGGAAAAATCCGTAAAAAACAAAAAACATGGAAGCTAAACAATACGTTACTAAATAACCAAGAGATCACTGAAGAAATAAAACAGGAAATCAAAAACTACCTAGAGACAAATGACAACAAAAACACGATGATCCAAAACATATGGGATGCGGCAAAAGCAGTTCAAGAGGGAAGTTTATAGCAATACAAGCCTACCTCAAGAAACAAGAAAAATCTCAAATAAACAATCTAACCTTACAGCTACAGGAACTAGAGAAAGAAGAACAAAACCCAAAGTTAGTAGAAGGAAAGGAATCATAAAGATCAGAGCAGAAATAAATGGAATAGAAACAAAGAAAATGAAAGCAAAGATCAATAAAACTAAAAGCTGGTTCTTTGAGAAGATAAACAAAAATGATAAGCCTTTAGCCAGACCCAAGAAAAAGAGGGAGAGGACTCAAATCAACAAAATTAGAAGTGAAAAAGGAGAAGTTACAACAGACACCACAGGAATACAAAGCATCCTAAGAGACTACTACAAGCAACTCTATGCCAATAAAATGGACAACCTGGAAGAAATGGACAAATTCTTAGAAAGGGATAACTTTCCAAGACTGAATCAGGAAGAAATAGAGAATATGAACAAACCTATCACAAGCAATGAAATTGAAACTGTGATTAAAAATCTTCCAACAAACAAAAGTCCAGAACCAGATGGCATCACAGGTGAATTCTATCAAATATTTAGAGAAGAGCTCGCACCCAACCTTCTCAAATTCTTCAAAACAATTGCAGGGGAAGGAACACTCCCAAACTCATTCTATCAGACCACCATCACCCTGATACCAAAACCAGACAAAGATACTACAAGGAAAGTAAATTATAGACCAATATCACTGATGAATATAGATGTAAAAATCCTCAACAAAATACTAGCAAACAGAATCAAACAACACGTTAGAAGGATCATACACCATGATCAAGTGGGGTTTATCCCAGGGATGCAAGGATTCTTCAATATACACAAATCAATGTGATACACCATATTAACAAATTGTAGAATAAAACCATATGATCATCTCAATAGATGCAGGAAAAGATTTTGAGAAAATTCAACATCCATTTATGATAAAAACTCTGCAGAGTGTGGGCATAGAGGGAAACTACCTCAACCTTATAAAGGCCATATATGACAAACCCACAGCAAACAGCATTCTCAATGGTGAAAACCTGAAAGCGTTTCCTCTAAGATCAGGAACAAGACGAGGATGTCCACTCTCACCACTACTATTCAACATAGTTTTGGAAGTCCTAGCCATGGCAATCAGAGAAGAAAAAGAAATAAAAGGAATACAAAAAGGAAAAGAAGAAGTAAAATTGTCACTGTTTGCAGATGACATCATATCATAGGTAGAGAATCCTAAAGATGCCACCAGAAAACCACTGGAGCTAATCAAAGAATTTGGTAAAGTTGCAGGATACAAAATTAATGCACAGAAATTGCTTGCATTCCTATACACTAACAATGAAAGAAGAGAAAGAGAAATTAAGGAAACAATCCTATTACCACTGCAACAAAAGAATAAGCTACCTAGGAATAAACCTACCTAAGGAAGTAAAAGACCTGTACTCAGAAAACTATAAGACACTGATGAAAGAAATCAAAGATGATATAAACAGATGGAGACATATACCATGTTCTTGGATTAGAAGACTCAATATTGTGAAAATGACTATACTACCCAAAGCAATCTACAAATTCAATGCAATCCCTATCAAAATACCTTTGGCATTTTCTACAGAACTAGAAAAAAAAACCTTAAAATTTGTAGGGAGACACAAAAGACCCCGGATAGCCAAAGCAGCCTTGAGGGGAAAAAAAAAGAGATGGAGTAATCAGACTTCCAGACTTCAGACTATATTACAAAGCTACAGTAATCAAGATGATATGGTACTGACACAAAAACAGAAATATAGATCAATAGAACAGGATAGAAAGCACAGAGATAAACCCACGTACCTATGGTTAAGTAATCTATGACAAAGGAGGCAAGGGTATACAATGGAGAAAAGACAGTGTCTTTAGTAAGTGGTGCTGGGAAAACTGGACAGCTACATGTAAAAGAATGAAATTAGAACTCTCCCTAACACCATACACAAAAATAAACTCAAAATGGATTAGAGACCTAAATGTAAGACCAGCCACTATAAAACTCTTAGAGGAAAACATAAGCAGAACAGTCTATGACATAAATCACAGCAAGATCCTTTTTGACCCACCTCCTAGGGAAATGGAAATAAAAACAAAAATTAAAAAAATGGTACCTAATGAAACTTAAAATCTTTTGCACAGCAAAGGAAAACATAAGCAAGATGAAAAGACAACCATCAGAATGGGAGAAAATTTTTGCAAATGAAGCAAATGGCAAAGGATTAATCTCCAAAAAGCAGCTCATGTAGCTCAATATCACAAAACCAAACAACCCAATCCAAAAATGGGCAGAAGACCTAAATAGACATTTCTACAAAGAAGATATACAGTTTGCCAACAAACACATGAAAGGATGCTGAACATCACTAATCATTAGAGAAATGCAAATCAAAACTACAGTGAGATATCACCTCACACCAGTCAGAATGGCCATCATCAAAAAATCTACAAACAATAAATGCTGGAGCGGCATTTATTGGAAAAAAGGGAACCCTCTTGCACTGTTGGTGGGAATGTAAATTGATATAGCTACTAGGGAGAACGGTATGGGGGTTCCTTAAAAACTAAAAATAGAACAACCGTACAACCCAGCAATCCCACTACTGGACATTTACCCTGAGAAAACCATAATTCAAAAAGAGTCATGTACCACAATGTTCATTGTAGCTCTATTTACAATAGCCAGGACATGGAAGCAACCTAAGTGTCCATCAACACATAACTGGATAAAGAAGATGTGGCACATATATACAATGGAACATTATTCAGCCATAAAAAGAAACGAAATTGAGTTATTTGTAGTGAGGTGGATGGATCTAGAGTCTGTCCTACAGAGTGAAGTAAGTCAGAAAGAGAAAAACAAATACCGTATGCTAACACATATATATGGAATCTAAAAGAAAAAAGTTTATGAAGACCCTAGGGGCAGGAAAGGATTAAGGACACAGACGTAGAGAAAGGACTTGAGGACACGGGGAGGGGGAAGGGTAAGCTTGGACAAAGTGAGAGAGTGGCATGGACATATATACACTACCAAATGTAAAATTGATAGCTACTGGGAAGCAGCCACATAGCACAGGGAGATCAGCTCGGTGCTTTGTGCCCACCTAAAGGGGTGGGATAAGGGAGTGAGAGGGAAGTGCAAGAGGGAGGGGATATGGTGTTATATGTATACGTATAGCTGATTCACTTTTTTATACAGCAGAAACTAACACACAATTGTAAAGCAATTATACTCCAATAAAGATGTAAAAGAAAAAAAAAAGAAAGCCCAGAGACAAACCTACACACCTATGGTCCACTAATCTATGACAAAGGAGGCAAGGGTATACAGTGGAGAAAAGACAGTCTCTTCAATAAGTGGTGCTGGGAAAAATGGACAACTACACGTAAAAGTATGAAATTAGAACACTCCCTAACACCATACACAAAAAATAAACTCAAAATGGATTAGAGACCGAAATGTTAGACCGGACACTATAAAACTCTTAGAGGAAAACATAGGAAGAATACTCTTTGACATAAATCACAGCAAGATCTTTTTTGATCCACCTCCTAGAGTAATGGAATAAAAAACAAAAATAAACAAATGGGAGCAAATGAAACCTAAAAGCTTTTGGAAAGCAAAGGAAACTACAAAGACGACGAAAAGACAACCCTCAGAATGGGAGAAAATATTTGCAAACGAATCAATGGACAAAGGATTAATCTCCAATATATATAAACAGCTCATGCACCTCAACAGTAAAAAACAAACAACCCAATCCAAAAATGGGCAGATGACGTAAATAGACATTTGTCCCAAGAAGACATACAGATGGCCAAGAAGCACATGAAAAGCTGCTCAACATCACTAATTATTAGAGAAATATAAACCAAAACTACAATGAGGTATCACCTCACACAAGTTAGAATGGGCATCATCAGAAAATCTACAAACAACAAATGCTGGAGAGGGTGTGGAGAAAAGGGAACCCTCTTACACTATTTGTGGGAATGTAAATTGATACAGTCACTATGGAGAACAGTATGGAGGGTCCTTAAAAAACTAAAAATAGAATTACCATATGACCCAGCAATCCCACTACTGGGCATATACCCAGAGAAAACCATAATTCAAAAAGACACATTCACCACAATGTTCATTGCAGCACTATTTACAATAGCCAGGTCATGGAAGCAACCTAAATGCCCATAGATAGACAAATGGAAAATATGTGGTACATATATAAAATGGAATATTACTCATCCATAAAAAGGAATGAAATTGGGTCATTTGTAGAGACGTGGATAGATCTAGAGACTGTCATACAGAGTGAAGTAAGTCAGAAAAAGAAAAACAAATATCGTATATTAACGCATACATGTGGAACCTAGAAAAATGGTACAGATGAACCGGTTTGCAAGGCAGAAATAGAGACACAGATGTAGAGAACAAATGTATGGTCACCAAGCGGGGAATGTGGCAGGGTGGTGGTGGTGGGATGAATTGCGAGCCTGGGATTGACATATATACATTTATATGTATAAAATAGATAACCAATAAGAACCTGCTGTTTAAAAAAAATGAATAGAAGTTTCCAAAGGTTAAGGAAACAAGAAGGAAATCTATATTTTTACACTTTTTTTCTTTTTGGCTAGCATTTCATCCTAATGAAATATTTAGTTTTCTCAAAGAAGAAAATGCTGGGGGCCTCAGGAAGATGGCGGAAGTGTAAGACGCGGAGATCACCTTCCTTCCCACAGATACAGTAGAAATACATCTACACGTGGAACTGCTCCTACAGAACACCCACTGAACGCTGGCAGAAAATGTCCGACCTCCAAAAAGGCAAGAAACTCCCCCCGTACTTGGGTAAGGCAAAAGAAAAAAGAAATAACAGAGACAAAAGAATAGGGACGGCACCTGCACCAGTGGGAGGGAGCCGTGAAGGAGGAAAGATTTCCACGCACTAGGAAGCCCCTTCGCGGGCAGAGACTGCGGGTGGCAGAGGGGGGAAGCTTCGGAGCCACGGAGGAGAGCGCAGCCACAGGGGTGCGGAGGGCAAAGCGGAGAGGTTCCCGCACGGAGGAGCGGTGCCGACCAGCACTCTCCAGCCCGAGAGGCTTGTCTGCTCAACTGCCGGGGCGGGCGGGGCTGGGAGCTGAGGCTTGGCTTCGGTCGGATCGCAGGGAGAGGACTGAGGCTGGCGGCGTGAACACAGCCTGAAGGGATTAGCGCACAACAGCTGGCTGGGAGGGAGTCAGGGAAAAAGTCTGCAGCTGCCGAAGAGGCAAGAGACTTTTTCTTCCCTCTTTTTTTCCTGCTGCGCGAGGAGAGGGGATTCAGAGCGCCGCCTAAACGAACTTCAGAGACGGGCGCGAGCCGCAGCTACCAGCGCGGATCCCACAGCAACCGGGGGGCAGAGGGAAAAACGGAGAGATTCCCACACAGAGGATCGGCGCCGAGCAGCACTCAGCAACCCGAGAGGCTTGTCTGCTCCCCCGCCGGGGCGGGCGGGGCTGGGAGCTGAGGCTCGGCTTCGGTCGGATCGCAGGGAGAGGACTGAGGCTGGCGGCGTGAACACAGCCTGAAGGGATTAGCGCACAACAGCTGGCTGGGAGGGAGACTGGGAAAAGGTCTGCAGCTGCCGAAGAGGCAAGAGACTTTTTCTTGCCTCTTTGTTTCGCGGCGCGCAAGGAGAGGGGATTCAGAGCGCCGCCTAAATGAACTCCAGAGAAGGGTGCGAGCCACGGCGATCAGCGCAGACCCCACAGCAACAGGGGCGCAGAGGAAAAAATGGAGAGACTCCCGCACAGAGGCTCGTCGCCGAGCAGCACTCACCAGCCCGAGAGGCTTGTCTGCTCGGCGGGCGGGGCTGGGAGCTGAGGCTCGGGCTTCGGTCGGATCTCAGGGAGAGGACTGGGGCTGGTGGCGTGAACACAGCCTGAAGGGGTTAGCGCACCACAGCTGGCTGGGAGGGAGACTGGGAAAAGGTCTGCAGCTGCCGAAGAGGCAAGAGACTTTTTCTTGCCTCTTTATTTCGCTAAGCGCAAGGAGAGGGGATTCAGAGAGCCGCCTAAACGAACTCCAGTGAAAGGCGCGAGCCGCGGCGATCAGCACGGACCCCAGAGACGGGCGTGAGACGCTGGGGCTGCTGCTGCCGCCTCCAAAAAGCCTGGGTGTGAGCACAGGTCACTCTCCACATCGCCCCTCCCGGGAGCCTGTGCAGCCCGCCACTGCCAGGGTCCCATGATCCGGGGACAAGTTCCCCGGGAGAACGGACTGCCCGCCTCAGGCTGGTGCAACGTCACGCCAGCCTCGGCCGCCGCAGGCTCACCCCGCCTCCTCTGTACACCTCCCTCCCCGCGGCCTGAGTGAGCCAGAGCACCCGAAGCAGCTGCTCCTTTAATCCTGTCCTGTCTGGGTGGGGACCCTCAGGCGACCTACATGCAGAGGCGGGTCAAAATCCAAAGCTGAACCCCAGGAGCTGTGCGAACAGGGAAGATAAGGGGAAATCTCTCCCAGCAGCCTTAGAAGCAGCGGATTAAAACTCCACAAACAACTTGATGTGCCTGCATCTGTTGAATACCTGAATAGACAACGAATCATCCCAAATTCAGGAGGTGGACTTTGGGAGCAGGATATATTAATTTTTCCCCTTTTCCTTTTATTTGTGAGTGTATATGTATATGCTTCTGGGTGCGATTTTGTCTGTATAGCTTTGCTTTACAATAGCTTTATTTTACTTCACTATATTATAGCCTCTTTCTTTCTTTCTTTCTTTCTTTCTTTCTTTCTTTCTTTCTTTCTTTCTTTCTTTCTTTCTATTTTTTCTCCCTTTTACTCTGAGCTGTGTGGACGAAAGTCTCTTGGTTCTCCAGCCAGGCATCAGGGCCGTGCCTCTGAGGTGGGAGAGCCAACTTCAGGACACTGGTCCACAAGAGACCTCCCAGCTCCACGTAATACCAAACGGCAAAAATCTCTCAGAGATCTCCATCTCAACATCAAGACCCAGCTTCACTCAACGACCAGCAAGCTACAGTGCTGGACACCCTATGCCAAACAACTAGCAAGACATGAACACAGCCCCATCCATTAGCAGAGAGGCTGCCTAAAATCATAATAAGGCCACAGACACCCCAAAATACACCACCAGACGTGGACGTGCCCACCAGAAAAACAAGATCCAAACTCATCCACCAGAGCTCAGGCACTAGTTCCCTCCACCAGGAAGCCTACACAACCCACTGAACCAACCTTAGCCACTGGGGACAGATACCAAAAACAACAGGAACTACGAACCTGCAGCCTGTGAAAAGGAGACCCCAAACACAGTAAGATAAGCAAAATGAGATGACAGAAAAACACACAGCAGATGAAGGAGCAGAGTCAGAACATACCAGACTTAACAAATGAAGAGGAAATAGGTAGTCTACCTGAAAAAGAATTCAGAATAATGATAGTAAGGATGATCCAAAATCTTGGAAATAGAATAGACAAAATGCAAGAAACATTTAACAAGGACGTAGAAAAACTAAAGAGGAACCAAGCAATAATGAAAACCAAAATAAATGAAATTAAAAATACTCTAGATGGGATCAATAGCAGAATAACTGAGGCAGAAGAAAGGATAAGTGACCTGGAAGATAAAATGGTGGAAATAACTACTGCAGAGCAGGATAAAGAAAAAAGAATGAAAAGAACTGAGGACAGTCTCAGAGACCTCTGCGACAACATTAAATGCACCAACATTTGAATTATAGGGGTCCCAGAAGTAGAAGAGAAAAAGAAAGGGACTGAGAAGATATTTGAAGAGACTATAGTTGAAAACTTCCCTAATATGGGACAGGAAATAGTTAATCAAGTCCTGGAAGCACAGAGAGTCCCATACAGGATAAACCCAAGGAGAAACACACCAAGACACATATTAATCAAACTGTCAAAAATTAAATATAAGGAAAACATATTAAAGGCAGCAAGGGAAAAAAAACAAATAACACACAAGGGAATCCCCATAAGGTTAACATCTGATCTTTCAGCAGAAACTCTGCAAGCCAGAAGGGAGTGGCAGGATATACTTAAAGTGATGAAGGAGAAAAACCTACAACCAAGATTACACTACCCAGCAAGGATCTCATTCAGATTCGATATAGAAATTAAAACCTTTACAGACAAGCAAAAGCTGAGAGAGTTCAGCACCACCAAACCAGCTTTACAACAAATGCTAAAGGAACTTCTCTAGGCAAGAAACACAAGAGAAGGAAAACACCTACAATAACAAACCCAAAACATTTAAGAAAATGGGAATAGGAACATACATATCGATAATTACCTTGAATGTAAATGGATTAAATGCTCCCACCAAAAGACACAGGCTGGCTGAATGGATACAAAAACAAGACCCATATATATGCTGTCTACAAGAGACCCACTTCAGACCTAGAGACACATATAGACTGAAAGTGAGGGGATGGAAAAAGATATTCCATGCAAATGGAAATCAAAAGAAAGCTGGAGTAGCAATTCTCATATCAGACAAAATAGACTTTAAAATAAAGACTATTACAAGAGACAAAGAAGGACATTATATAATGATCAAGGGATCGATCTAAGAGGAAGGTATAACAATTGTAAATATTTATGCACCCAACATAGGAGCACCTCAATACATAAGTCAAATACTAACAGCCATAAAAGGGGAAATTGACAGCAACACAATCATAGTAGGGGACTTTAACACCCCACTCTCACCAATGGACAGATCATCCAAAATGAAAATAAATAAGGAAACACAAGCTTTAAATGATACATTAAACAAGATGGACTTAATTGATATTTATAGGACATTCCACCCAAAAACAACAGAATACACATTTTTCTCAAGTGCTCATGGAACATTCTCCAGGATAGATCATATCTTGGGTCACAAATCAAGCCTTGGTAAATTTCAGAAAATTGAAATCGTATCAAGTATCTTTTCCGACCACAACGCTATGAGACTAGATATCAATTACAGGAAAAGATCTGTAAAAAATACAGACACATGGAGGCGACACAATACCTTACTTAATAACGAAGTGATCACTGAAGAAATCAAAGGGGAAATCAAAAAATACCTAGAAACAAATGACAATGGAGATACGACGACCCAAAACCTATGGGACGCAGCAAAAGCAGTGCTAAGAGGGAAGTTTATAGCAATACAAGCCTACCTCAAGAAACAGGAAACATCTCAAATAAACAACCTAACCTTGCACCTAAAGCAATTAGAGAAAGAAGAACAAAAAAACCCAAAGCCAGCAGAAGGAAAGAAATTATAAAGATCAGGTCAGAAATAAATGAAAAAGAAATGAAGGAAACAATAGCAAAAATCAATGAAACTAAAAGCTGGTTCTTTGAGAAGATAAACAAAATTGATAAACCATTAGCCAGACTCATCAAGAGAAAAAGGGAGAAGACTCAGATCAATAGAATTAGAAATGAAAAAGGAGAAGTAACCACTGACACTGCAGAAATACAAAAGATCATGAGAGGTTACTACAAGCAACTCTATGCCAATAAAATGGACAACATGGAAGAAATGGACAGATTCTTAGAAATGCACAAACTGCCGAGACTGAACCAGGAAGAAATAGAAAATATGAACACACCAATCACAAGCACTGAAATTGAAACTGTGATTAAAAACCTTCCAACAAACAAAAGCCCAGGACCAGATGGCTTCACAGGTGAATTCTATCAAACATTTAGAGAAGAGCTAACACCTATCCTTCTCAAACTCTTCCAAAATATTGCAGAGGGAGGAACACTCCCAAACTCATTCTACGAGGCCACCATCACCCTGATACCAAAACCAGACAAAGATGTCACAAAGAAAGAAAACTACAGGCAAATATCACTGATGAACATAGATGCAAAAATCCTCAACAAAATACTAGCAAACAGAATCCAACAGCACATTAAAAGGATCATACACCATGATCAAGTGGGGTTTATCCCAGGAATGCAAGGATTCTTCAATATATGCAAATCAATCAATGTGATACATCATATTAACAAATTGAAGGAGAAAAACCATATGATCATCTCAATAGATGCAGAGAAAGCTTTCGACAAAATTCAACACCCATTTATGATAAAAGCCCTGCAGAAAGTAGGCATAGAGGGAACTTTCCTCAACATAATAAAGGCCATATATGACAAACCTACAGCCAACATTGTCCTCAATGGTGAAAAACTGAAACCATTTCCACTAAGATCAGGAACAAGACAAGGTTGCCCACTCTCATCACTATTATTCAACATAGTTTTGGAAGTGTTAGCCACAGCAATCAGAGAAGACAAAGAAATAAAAGGAATCCAAATCGGAAAAGAAGAAGTAAAGCTGTCACTATTTGCAGATGACATGATACTATACATAGAGAATCCTAAAGATGCTACCAGAAAACTCCTAGAGCTAATCAATGAATTTGGTAAAGTAGCAGGATACAAAATTAATGCACAGAAATCTCTTGCATTTCTATACACTAATGACGAAAAATCTGAAAGTGAAATTAAGAAAACACTCCCATTTACCATTGCAACAAAAAGAATAAAATATCTAGGAATAAACCTACCTAAGGAGACAAAAGACCTGTATGCAGAAAATTATAAGACACTGATGAAAGAAATTAAAGATGATACAAATAGATGGAGAGATATACCATGTTCCTGGATTGGAAGAATCAACATTGTGAAAATGACTCTACTACCCAAAGCAATCTACAGATTCAATGCAATCCCTATCAAACTACCACTGGCATTTTTCACAGAACTAGAACAAAAAATTTCACAATTTGTATGGAAACACAAAAGACCCCGAATAGCCAAAGCAATCTTGAGAACGAAAAATGGAGCTGGGGGAATCAGGCTCCCTGACTTCAGACTATATTACAAAGCTTCAGTAATCAAGACAGTTTGGTACTGGCACAAAAACAGAAATATAGATCAATGGAACAGGATAGAAAGCCCAGAGATAAACCCACACACTTATGGGCACCTTATTTTTGATAAAGGAGGCAAGCATATACAGTGGAGAAAAGACAGCCTCTTCAATAAGTGGTGCTGGGAAAATTGGACAGGTATATGTAAATGTATGAAATTAGAACACTCCCTGACACCATGCACAAAAATAAACTCAAAATGGATTAAAGACCTAAGTGTAAGGGCAGACACTATCAAACTCTTAGAGGAAAACATAGGCAGAACACTCTATGACATACATCACAGCAAGATTCTTTTTGACCCAGCTCCCAGAGAAATGGAAATAAGAACACAAATAAACAAATGGGACCTAATGAAACTTAAAAGCTTTTGCACAGCAAAGGAAACCATAAACAAGACCAAAAGACAACCATCAGAATGGGAGAAAATATTTGCAAATGAAGCAACTGACAAAGGATTAATCTCCAAGATTTACAAGCAGCTCATGCAGCTCAATAACAAAAAAAAACAACAACCCAATCCAAAAATGGGCCGAAGACCTAAATAGACATTTGTCCAAAGAAGATATACAGATGGCCTACAGACACATGAAAGAATGCTCAACATCATTAATCATTAGAGAAATGCAAATGAAAACTACAATGAGATATCATCTCACACCGGTCAGAATGGCCATCATCAAAAAATCTAGAAACAATAAATGCTGGAGAGGGTGTGGAGGAAAGGGAACACTCTTGCACTGTTGGTGGGAATGTAAATTGATACAGCCACTATGGAGAACAGTATGGAGGTTCCTTAAAAAAGTACAAATAGAACTACCATATGACCCAGCAATCCCACTACTGGGCATATACCCTGAGAAAACCATAGGTCAAAAAGAGTCATGTACCAAAATGTTCATTGCAGCTCTATTTACAATAGCCGGGACATGGAAGCAACCTAAGTGTCCATCATCGGATGAATGGATAAAGAAGATGTAGCATATATATACAATGGAATATTACTCAGCCATATAAAGAAATGAAATGGAGGTATTTGTAATGAGGTGGATGGTGTTAGAGTCTGTCATACAGAGTGAAGTAAGTCAGAAAGAGAAAAACAAATAAAGTATGCTAACACATATATACGGAATCTAAGGGAAAAAAAAAAGGCCATGAAGAACCTAGTGGCAAGACGGGAATAAAGACACAGACCTACTAGAGAATGGACTTGAGGATATGGGGAGGGGGTGGGGTGAGATGTGACAGGGTAAGAGAGTGTCATGGACATATATACACTACCAAATGTAAAATAGATAACTAGTGGGAAGCAGCCGCATAGCACAGGGAGATCAGCTCGGTGCTTTGTGACCACCTGGAGGGGTGGGATGGGGAGGGTGGGAAGGAGGGAGATGCAAGAGGGAAGAGAAATGGGAACATATTGTATATGTATAACTGATTCACTTTGTAATAAAGCAGAAGCTAACACACCATTGTAAGGCAATTATACTTCAATAAAGATGTTAAAAAAAAGAAAAAAAAATGAATAAAATAAAATTTAAAAATTAAAAAATATTTAAAAACATAAAACAGAAAAAAAAGTTCTGTCCTTCCCATAGATGTATTTATATGAATGAATTATTCCCATGCTTATATCTATAAATACAAAAAGAGGAATAAAACCTACCTTGAACCAAAAAAGGAAAAAAAAAAAACAGAACCCACTGGTCATACAGAGGAAAACCCTATCAGGGCACTTGCTCCAGTGTTAAACAATTCTGAAGTTGGTCAGAGGTGGGGAATCGTCTCCCATGCAGCCAGCAGCTCCCCCGCAAGGAGCGTCCTCATTGCAAAGCTGGGGGACCGTGAGGAGGTGTCTCTGAGTAAACGTGAGCTGAGCCTCAGGCCAGCTGCTGTTGAACTTTTCCCACCCTTCCCAGGTAAAACACCTGAATGTGTGCAAAGACTTTAAAGCCTAGAGGAAAGGGCTTGGAGTCACACCAGCGACAGCACGCAGGCCGACTGGGTGCCTGCAGGCCGGCCAGGACGGTCCTGGCCCCGGGCGCTCTTCTGGAAACTTTCCATTTCCCTGCCTGAGGTACCCCTCCTGTCCCGGTCCCCACTGCTTTTATCCTTCCTCACCTCTGCCCGGGGAGAAATTCCAGCAGCAGGTATGGGTGACACATCGTCTTCTTTAGCAGGTGGCAGCCCGGCAACTCCTGCAAAAAGTCCAGCAGAGCCCCACTCACACGGGGCCACTCATAGAGCCCTGGGCCCTACTCCCTCCCACCAGCACAACCCCGAGACTGCTGACGGGGCAGAGAATATGGCGTCAGGCACAGCTGCAGAGGCTTTTGCTGCCTGGAGGGGTGTTTATATTGACCTCAACCCAGGCACACCTGGGAAGGGCTGGCCGGCCAGGTCAGGCTGCCCAGGTCAGCCAATCCTCGCCCCTCAGGGGCTCAGAGTTGCAGATAATGGGCCTTGCTGCACCGGCCAGATCCAAGGAACAGGTGTAGGGTCCCGAGAGTCAGGATAGACAACGGGTGGCAGCCCTGGCTTGTTTTCTAATCATTTTATCTGGTCCATGAGTGGAAGACAACTTCAAGAAGGCCCTCTCCTAATGAGAGGAACCCAGGAGTCAGGGAGAGGAGGGTTGGTGGGTGGAGAAAGAGGCCTGGTGCCCCGGCTGCAGTGGAAGCCCCTGGAAGACCAGGTGGAGGGAGGCCGCACAGAGTGAAGCCTAGGGTTACAGACATGTCGGAGCTGCTGTTTGTTAGTTCAAGCCCGGCTCTGAGGTGCTCTGTGTCAGCTCTGAGCGACAGGTGTGCTGGGGGTGCTCTGCAATGAGGGCTATGTGCACGGTTCCTGTGTGCCCAGCTCTGCCGGGGAACCTGTCCAAGGGAGCTCCATATCCAGGGAGGGGCCTGCCCACGAGAGCCCCGTGAGCTGCTGGGTACCTGCCCAGGTGAGCTCCATATCCTGGGAGGGGCCTGACCACGAGAGCCCCGTGGGCTTCTGGGTACCTGCACAGGTGAGCTCCATATCCTGGGAGGGGCCTGACCATGAGAGCCCCGTGGCCTCCTGGGTACCAGCCCAGGTGAGCTCCATATCCTGGGAGGGGCCTGACAATGAGAGCCCCATGGGCTGCTGGGTACCTGCACAGGTGAGCTCCATATCCTGGGAGGGGCCTAACCACGAGAGCCCCGTGGGCTGCTGGCTACCTGCACAGGTGAGCTCCATATCCTGGGAGGGGCCTGACCATGAGAGCCCCGTGGGCTGCTGGGGACCTGGTAAAGGATGACAGGACAGTCAGTGAAGCCACAGAGGATATACATCCAGTAGTTCCTAATTCCTACACCCTGCTGGCCATTCTACCATCCACCAGGACATGGTATTCTGTATTAGACTTCAATGATGCCTTCTTCTGTATTCCATTAGTCCCAGAGTCACAAGAAATTTTGGCTGTGAGTGGCAGGACTCAACATACAACAAAAACAATACTGCTTGGCCGTCCTGCCCCAGGGGTTCAAAAATTCGCACACCATCTTTGGGGAAACGTTAGCTAAAACTCTAAAAGATCTACCTCTGGAGAAGTGAACCCTCCTTCAATATGCAGACGACATTCTGGGCTTCCCTGGTGGCACAGTGGTTGAGAATCTGCCTGCCAATGCAGGGGAAACAGGTTCGAGCCCTGGTCTGAGAAGATCCCCTATGCCACGGAGCAACTAGGCCCGTGAGCCACAATTACTGAGCCTGCGCGTCTGGAGCCTGTGCTCCACAATAAGAGAGGCTGCGATAGTGAGAGGCCCGCGCACCGCGATGAAGAGTGGCCCCCGCTTGCCGCAACTAGAAAAAGCCCTCGCACAGAAACGAAGAGCCAACACAGCCATAAATAATAAATAAATAAATTTAAAAAAATATGCAGACGACATTCTGATCGCCAGCCCTACTAAGGAGGCCTCTGGACTACCTAGACAATAAAAGATAGAAGGTGTCCAAGAAAAAGGCTCAAATATCACAGACTAAGGTGACCTGCCTGGGCTTCATTCTCACAGAAGATCGGAAAGCCCATCCCAGGAAAGGGAAGAAGCCATTTGCAGCCTCACCCTTCCTAAAACTAGAAGACAGCTTAGGGGTTCCTGGGGAGACCGGGGTTTGCTGCATCTGGATCCCTAACTACAGTCTAATACCTGGGCCTCTATATGAAACACTGAAAGGAAAAGATGATGATCCTTTTGAATAGAATCCAGAAGCGGCCTTTCAAGAAAGGAAAGAGAAGTCAATTCAGACCCTTGCCCTGGACTTCCCTAATTTAGCTAAACCCTTTGACCTTTACATTCCTGGTCGAAGGCGAATCGCCCTTGGAGTTTTAGTTCCAAAACTGGGACCACTTGAAATGGAACAACGCAAGAATGCCCTCCAGGCATTGGCCAGCCACCCCATCTGACCAGGATACTGGGGGTATCTAAAAACCTGGAAATGAGCAGCCCGCAAGGCCAGCTCCCTCTTAAGGGTAAGGGACACCACTTGGTGATCCTAACCACCCACCATGCCCTGAAGTTGCAGGGATCGCTCCGTGGGCACAATGACCTCGAGTGAGGAGGCCCTCCAACTCCAACCTCCAGAGAGACAACCTGGGGCACCAGGCCCCCATGACGACTCGTGTGACCATCACTTGACCTGGAGCTTCTCTCAGAAAACCACAAGAGTGTGCCCCAAAAGAACAGACTATTGCTTGCAGGACTTACTGCACCCAGAGCGGAGCTAATAAACCTGGCAGGGGACCCGTAAATAACGCTGCCACCATAGAAAAGCCAACAGACACCACGGTGACGGCGGCCAATGAGACCAGATGTACTCCTGGTTACTTCAAAAGGGCGGTGACTGAGTGGCCGTCATGGTCATGGATCACCACCGGCCCTGGGCTGTCTGGGAGTTGAGCGGGCAGGGCTCTGACACCTGGTGCTGTTTGTACGTTAATTCAGTGGCCTAACTGAAGAAAGCACAGACTACTGGTCAGAGCATCTAGGCTGGCAGAAACCGTCAGCCTAAGGGGGCCGAACCAATGTGGAGCAGGGTAAAACCGGCCCCCAAGCGTCCCTGCGCATCTCTTTCCTGGACCCTTAAAGGTCATTAGAATCTATAAAACTTCCAACGCTGGTGCTCAGGCAGACGAGCAGTGAGGGAGGAGGCCTGGGGACAATCAACCTCACCTGGAGGCTGCTGGGGAGAAGTCCTGCCCCTCCCCCCGGGTATGAGGATACCCAACTCAGCACGAAGCATTTACAGAAGAGGTGTCTGCACCCTCAGCGCCCCAAGAATGTGGAATGGGACAAGAGGCAGAGGAGGGGTTTGTCACCGGCAAAGCCCATTAAAAATTCCTGGGAGATAAAAATAGAATCTGGGCAATAAAATAAAGTCTAACCTTTTTTTCCTTTGTGCTTTTTCTAATTTCACTTGTTCCTAGGTTTCCACAGGCAGAGGTCCCACACCTGGCACTTCAGACCCGATTTCCTAGTGCAAAATGGCTGGGCTGACACCTCAGCTCTCGGGGCCCTGTGCAGACTCCGCCACATAGAGCCTGAGCTCCAGCCAACCCAGCCCTCGAGAGCTCCTCCCCGTCCCTCCTGCTGACGCTGACAGGATCCTTACACAGCAGCCCGGCCCACAGCCCGCGGGGGAGCCACGCTCTCACCTCTCCATTATCTGATCAAAATATAAAGTTTTCCTTTGCTTCTGAACCAAACTCAGTCTCGATCTGTTGGCTCCAATGACACTGGGCAGGGGGACCCTTGTTGGGGCCGACTCTGCAGGATCAGTAACAGAATTTGAGAACATTGTAACTTCAATGAACAGATGTGTGAGCCAAATATTGTAACTTCAATGAACAGATGTGTGAGCCAAATATTGTAACTTCAATGAACAGATGTGTGAGCCATACTGTAGTTAACATAGAGCAGTGTATAAGGCTCGTGTAAAATAAGGTATTTCTAACACTTCCATTTGATATTTCCATCACTTTATTATAAGCAAGTTCAGTGGAGGGGTTTGTCGTATTTGTCAGGTCAACATTAGAGAAATGCAGTGATTTCTTTCCAAGGATGTGGATCTACTAATCTTGGCTGAAGTTTCAATCTTGTTTTGAATGATTTTCCATTGAAAATGATACCTCTCTTTCAGCTCCTAGATTTCTGAGAAGTATAAAATCTTGTATTTTTTTATTACCAAAGGGGAAAGGTGGGAGGAGGGATAAATTAACAGTTTCGGATTAACATATACACACTGCTTTGTATAAAATATATCATCAACAAGGAACTGCTGTATAGCACAGGGAACTATACTCAATATTTTGTAATAACCGCTAAGGGGAAATAATCTGAAAAACAATAGATATCTATATCGACATCATCTATCAACTACAGATAAAATGGAAAATAAAGGAGGCCGATGGTGAGCATTTCTGACCATGAAGACTTCAATCCTCTAAAGTTTGGACTCTGCCTACAGCCCAGTCCCTTAATGAACATACATGTACCAGTAGCTTAAAAATTCCCCAGATTGGGGTTTGGGGAGACACTGATTTGAAAAAATCCCTGGTGTTCTCCTTACATATATGGGACCTTTTCTACAGCTAAAACATGCCTGTGACACCCAGAAGATGGTACACGGTTGGATCAGGAAGATTTTGGAAAAGGCACCTCATCTCCTAATCCCCTGGTTGTCGGGTTAACCCCTCCAGCCTCTTTCCTAACATTCTCCACACTTGAGGATGTCAGCACCTTCAACATCCTGTTGCAGAGACTTTGGAATTTGTCCAGAGGATGAAGGGGAAGGAGGAGAAACAATGAGAGACAAGCCCTAGATGTTCGGACAGGCACAGATCACTCTAATTTCAAATCAAAAAGAAGAATTAACCACAGGCTCAGCCTGCCCCACGGAACCAGTATGAGGCCTAAAGGAATCCTGCGGTTTTGCAGCCAGCTCACAAAAAAGCGAGTTGAAAAATGGAGCTCAGGGGCACTGCAATTCACAAACATGCAGAATTATAAATGATCACTCTCATCCAAAAATATATTGAGGGAAGGCAACAAAGACGAATTGAAAGCAAGGCAGAATTGCAGGAAAAAAATTTCAGGAGGTAGATTCAAATCGCCTTTAAAGCAAATGAAAAGCGGTAAAACGTCGACAATGATGCCCTTGGCCAAAGAGGGCGTATACCTTTTTTCCTGAATATATTCAGGAAAAAACGCATACGCCTTTTTTCGCCAACCAAGCAAGCCAGAAATACAAATGAGCACTACAAAGAAGTCTCACTTCCCAGGGGTCAAAAGGGCCATTCTAAAAGAGTGTAAAACCCAGAAATGCAGGACAGGCCAGGGAGGAAAGGGAGCCTTGTTAGTCTGACGGGCGGGATGTAATTTGCCAACGGCCACTCTGGAGAAGTGTATGGTGTTTCCTAAAGAATCTAAAAAACACAGCTAGAGAGCATAGGGCACTTCCACTCATGGGCGTATAAACTGGGAAAAATAAAAATCAAAAAGACACAGGCACCCCAAAGTTTAGGGCTGCTCTTTTTACAAGAACCTCCACTTCGTTACACCTTAAATAACCCAGGAAAGAGAAAAATGGATAAAGAAGTTGTGGTCCTTATATACAATGGAATATCACTCAGCCATGAAATCAACGTCATAAGGCTGGTAGCAGCATGATGAGTGGATTTAGTTAGGACGATTCTAAGTGAAATTAGTCACACAGAAAAAGACACTTATCATAAGATATCACTTATAGAGGGAATGTAAAAACCGCTACCCTTGAACTGAATTACAAAATAGAACAGAGTCACACGTTTAGAAAACACACTATGGCTGCTTAACGGGAAAGGTGAGGTGGGGTGATGCATAAAACAAGGGTTTCAAATTAGCTCAGATACCGTTCCATAAACGCAATAAGTAATAGACAAGACCTACTCCTAGTTCAGTGAATTGGACTCAACACACCCTATTCACCGCCCAAGAATATATCTGACTAGTAAGAATCTTAAAACCTATGTATTGATATCTCGCTGTAAGTGAGTCAAGTGGGTGTAAAGCGGCATAAACACAGCAGCGAAAAGCAGTTAAACCCCATTATAAAAATCAATTACTTTTAAAAACCCGTGAAACAAAGACAGTGAAAGAGAGAGAAATTCTTACAAAATTCGTTCAGGGGCTGTGATGCCACCTGGATTGACCATATCTAGACCCACAGCTGATTGAGACATAAGGGTGGACACTCTTGGGGCTGAGAGGTTTGGTGAGGTTGGGTGAGCAAACGCAGACCCTTTAAAGTAATACTGCGTGGTACCCATCCCATGGGTCCCAAATCTCCAGGTTCAAGGGCATCTTCCTACATCGAAAACATGCATGAGAAACCCAGAAGATGGTACACCGTGTGATCGGGAAAGGTTTCTAAAACGCACCTCATTTCTCATCTCCTTGTGCACGGGTTCGCCATTCCAGCCGCTTTACAAGCAATCTCCCTCCTTGGAGAATCAGCACCTTTAACCTCCTGTTCCGTACAGGTTGCAATTTGTCCTGAGGATGAACGGGAAGAGGGGGAACCAATGAGAGACTAGCTCTAGGTGTTGGGACAGGCACAGGTCACTTTATTTTCCCATCAGGAAGAAGAATTAACCACAGGCTCAGCCTGCCGCCCGGGACCAGAGTAGGGCCTGAAGCAATCCTGCGCTTTTCCGGCCAGCTCCCAAGAAAGCGAGTTGAAAAATGGAGCTCAGGGGCACTGCAATTCACAAACCTGCAGACTTATAAATGATCACTCTCGTCCACAAATATATTGAGGGAAGGCAACGAAGAGGATTTGAAAGCAAGGCAGAATTGCAGGAAACAGATTTCAGGAGGGAGATTCGAATCGCCTTTAAAGCACAGGAAAAGCGGCAAAACCTGGACAATGATGCCCTTGGCCAAAAAGGGCGTATGCGTTTTTTCCTGAATATATTCAGGAAAAAACGCATACGCCCTTTTTGGCCAACCAAGCAACCCGGAAAGGCAAATCAGCGCTACAAAGAAATCTGGCTTCCCATCGGTCAAAAGGGCCATGCTGAATAAAGTGTCAAAACCAGAAATGCAGGACAGGCCATGGAGAAACGGGAGCCTTGCTACGCTGATGGGCAGGATGTAAATTGCCAACAGCCACTTTGGAGAAGTGTACGGTGTGTCCTGAAACATCTAAAAAACTCAGCTTAGAGAGCATAGGGCACTTCCACTCATGGGCGTATAAATTGGAAAAAACTAAAAATCAGCAAGACACAGGCACCCCAAAGTTTAGGGCTGCTCTGTTGACAAGAACCTCCACTTCGTTACACCTTAAATATCCCAGGAAAGAGAAAAATGGATAAAGAAGTTGTGGTCCTTATGTACAATGGAATATCACTCAGCCATGAAATCAACGTCATAAGGCTATCAGCAGCATGATGAGTGGATTTAGGTACGACGAACCTAAGTGAAATTAGTCACACAGAAAAAGACACTTATCATAAGATATCACTTATAGAGGGAATGTAAAAACCGCTACCCTTGAACTGAATTACAAAATAGAACAGAGTCACACGTTTAGAAAACACACTATGGCTGCTTAACGGGAAAGGTGAGGTGGGGTGAGCATAAAACAAGGGTTTCAAATTAGCTCAGATACCGTTCCATAAACCCAATATGTAATAGACAAGACTTACTCCTAGCTCAGTGAATTGGACTCAACACCCCCTATTCACCGCCCAAGAATATATCTGACTAGTAAGAATCTTAAAACCTATGTATTGTTATCTCTCTGTAAGTGAGTCAAGTGGGTTAAAGCGGCATAAACACAGCAGTGAAAAGCAGCTAAACCCCATTATAAAAATCAATTACTTTTAAAAACCCGTGAAACAAAGACAGTGAAAGAGAGAGAAATTCTTACAAAATTCGTTCAGGGGCTGTGATGCCACCTGGATTGACCATATCTAGACCCACAGCTGATTGAGACATAAGGCTGGACACTCTTGGGGCTGAGAGGTTTGGTGAGGTTGGGTGAGCAAACGCAGACCCTTTAAAGTAATACTGCCTGGTACCCATCCCATGGGTCCCAAATCTCCAGGTTCAAGGGCATCTTCCTACATCGAAAACATGCATGAGAAACCCAGAAGATGGTACACCGTGTGATCGGGAAAGGTTTCTAAAACGCACCTCATTTCTCATCTCCTTGTGCTCGGGTTCGCCAATCCAGCCGCTTTACTAGCAATCTCTCTCCTTGGAGAATCAGCACCTTTAACCTCCTGTTCCGTACAGGTTGCAATTTGTCCTGAGGATGACGGGAAGAGGGGGAACCAATGAGAGACTAGCTCTAGGTGTTGGGACAGGCACAGGTCACTCTATTTTCCCATCAGGAAGAAGAATTAACCACAGTCTCAGCCTGCCGCCCGGGACCAGAATAGGGCCTGAAGCAATTCTGCGCTTTTGTGGCCAGCTCCCAAGAAAGCGAGTTGAAAAATGGAGCGCAGGGGCACTGCAATTCACAAACCTGCAGACTTATAAATGATCACTCTCGTCCACAAATATATTGAGGGAAGGCAACGAAGAGGATTTGAAAGCCAGGCAGAATTGCAGGAAACAGATTTCAGGAGGGAGATTCGAATCGCCTTTAAAGCACAGGAAAAGCGGCAAAAGCTGGACAATGATGCCCTTGGCCAAAAAGAGCGTATGCGTTTTTTCCTGAATATATTCAGGAAAAAACGCATACGCCCATTTTGGCCATCAAGGAACCTGGAAAGGCAAATCAGCGCTACAAAGAAGTCTCGCTTCTCATTGGTCAAAAGGGCCATGCTGAATAAAGTGTCAAAACCAGAAATGCAGGACAGGCCATGGAGAAACGGGAGCCTTGGTACGCTGATGGGCAGGATGTAAATTGCCAACAGCCACTCTGGAGAAGTGTACGGTGTGTCCTGAAACATCTAAAACACTGAGCTTAGAGAGCATAGGGCACTTCCACTCATGGGCGTATAAATTGGGAAAACTAAAAATCAGCAAGACACAGGCACCCCAAAGTTTAGGGCTGCTCTGTTGACAAGAACCTCCACTTCGTTACACCTTAAATATCCCAGGAAAGAGAAAAATGGATAAAGAAGTTGTGGTCCTTATGTACAATAGAATATCACTCACCCATGAAATCAATGTCATAAGGCTAGTAGCACCATGATGAGTGGATTTAGGTACGACGGTTCTAAGTGAAATAAGTCACACAGAAAAAGACACGTATCATAAGATATCACTTATAGAGGGAATGTAAAAACCGCTACCCTTGAACTGATTTACAAACCAGAACAGAGTCACACGTTTAGAAAACACACTATGTCTGCTTAACGGGAAAGGTTAGGTGGGGTGGTGCATAAAACAAGGGTTTCAAATTAGCTCAGATACCGTTCCATAAACCCAAAAGGTAATAGACAAGACCTACTCCTTTCTCAGTGAATTGGACTCAACACCCCCTATTCACCTCCCAAGAATATATCTGACTAGTAAGAATCTTAAAACCTATGTATTGATATCTCTCTGTAAGTGAGTCAAGTGGGTGTAAAGCGGCATAAACACAGCAGTGAAAAGCAGCTAAACCCCATTATAAAAATCAATTACTTTTAAAAACCCGTGAAACAAAGACAGTGAAAGAGAGAGAAATTCTTACAAAATTCGTTCAGGGGCTGTGATGCCACCTGGATTGACCATATCTAGACCCACAGCTGATTGAGACATAAGGCTGGACACTCTTGGGGCTGAGAGGTTTGGTGAGGTTGGGTGAGCAAACGCAGACCCTTTAAAGTAATACTGCGTGGTACCCATCCCATGGGTCCCAAATCTCCAGGTTCAAGGGCATCTTCCTACATCGAAAACATGCATGAGAAACCCAGAAGATGGTACACCGTGTGATCGGGAAAGGTTTCTAAAACGCACCTCATTTCTCATCTCCTTGTGCGCGGGTTCGCCAATCCAGCCGCTTTACTAGCAATCTCCCTCCTTGGAGAATCAGCACCTTTAACCTCCTGTTCCGTACAGGTTGCAATTTGTCCTGAGGATGACGGGAAGAGGGGGAACCAATGAGAGACTAGCTCTAGGTGTTGGGACAGGCACAGGTCACTCTATTTTCCCATCAGGAAGATGAATTAACCACAGGCTCAGCCTGCCGCCCGGGACCAGAGTAGGGCCTGAAGCAATCCTGCGCTTTTGCGGCCAGCTCCCAAGAAAGCGAGTTGAAAAATGGAGCGCAGGGGCACTGCAATTCACAAACCTGCAGACTTATAAATGATCACTCTCGTCCACAAATATATTGAGGGAAGGCAACGAAGAGGATTTGAAAGCCACGCAGAATTGCAGGAAACAGATTTCAGGAGGGAGATTCGAATCGCCTTTAAAGCACAGGAAAAGCGGCAAAACCTGGACAATGATGCCCTTGGCCAAAAAGGGCGTATGCGTTTTTTCCTGAATATATTCAGGAAAAAACGCATACGCCCTTTCTGGCCAACCAAGCAACCTGGAAAGGCAAATCAGCGCTACAAAGAAGTCTCGCTTCTCATTGGTCAAAAGGGCCATGCTGAATAAAGTGTCAAAACCAGAAATGCAGGACAGGCCATGGAGAAACGGGAGCCTTGCTACGCTGATGGGCAGGATGTAAATTGCCAACAGCCACTCTGGAGAAGTGTACGGTGTGTCCTGAAACATCTAAAACACTCAGCTTCGAGAGCATAGGGCACTTCCACTCATGGGCGTATAAATTGGGAAAACTAAAAATCAGCAAGACACAGGCACCCCAAACTTTAGGGCTGCTCTGTTGAAAAGAACCTCCACTTCGTTACACCTTAAATATCCCAGGAAAGAGAAAAATGGATAAAGAAGTTTTGTTCCTTATGTACAATGGAATATCACTCAGGCATGAAATCAACGTCATAAGGCTAGTAGCAGCATGATGAGTGGATTTAGGTGCGACGATTCTAAGTGAAATAAGTCACACAGAAAAAGACACTTATCATAAGATATCACTTATAGAGGGAATGTAAAAACCGCTACCCTTGAACTGAATTACAAACCAGAACAGAGTCACACGTTTAGAAAACACACTATGTCTGCTTAACGGGAAAGGTGAGGTGGGGTGGTGCATAAAACAAGGCTTTCAAATTAGCTCAGATACCGTTCCATCAACCCAATAGGTAATAGGCAAGACCTACTCCTTTCTCAGTGAATTGGACTCAACACCCCCTATTCACCTCCCAAGAATATATCTGACTAGTAAGAATCTTAAAACCTATGTATTGATATCTCTCTGTAAGTGAGTCAAGTGGGTGTAAAGCGGCATAAACACAGCAGTGAAAAGCAGCTAAACCCCATTATAAAAATCAATTACTTTTAAAAACCCGTGAAACAAAGACAGTGAAAGAGAGAGAAATTCGTACAAAATTCGTTCAGGGGCTGTGATGCCACCTGGATTGACCATATCTAGACCCACAGCTGATTGAGACATAAGGGTGGACACTCTTGGGGCTGAGAGTTTTGGTGAGGTTGGGTGAGCAAACGCAGACCCTTTAAAGTAATACTGCCTGGTACCCATCCCATGGGTCCCAAATCTTCAGGTTCAAGGGCATCTTCCTACATCGAAAACATGCATGAGAAACCCAGAAGATGGTACACCGTGTGATCGGGAAATGTTTCTAAAACGCACCTCATTTCTCATCTCCTTGTGCTCGGGTTCACCAATCCAGCCGCTTTACTAGCAATCTCCCTCCTTGGAGAATCAGCACCTTTAACCTCCTGTTCCGTACAGGTTGCAATTTGTCCTGAGGATGAACGGGAAGAGGGGGAACCAATGAGAGACTAGCTCTAGGTGTTGGGACAGGCACAGGTCACTCTATTTTCCCATCAGGAAGAAGAATTAACCACAGGCTCGGCCTGCTGCCCGGGACCAGAATAGGGCCTGAAGCAATCGTGCTCTTTTGCGGCCAGCTCCCAAGAAAGCGAGTTGAAAAATGGAGCTCAGGGGCACTGCAATTCACAAACCTGCAGACTTATAAATGATCACTCTCGTCCACAAATATATTGAGGGAAGGCAACGAAGAGGATTTGAAAGCAAGGCAGAATTGCAGGAAACAGATTTCAGGAGGGAGATTTGAATCGCCTTTAAAGCACAGGAAAAGCGGCAAAACCTGGACAATGATGCCCTTAGCCAAAAAGGGCGTATGCGTTTTTTCATGAATATATTCAGGAAAAAACGCATACGCCCTTTTTGGCCAACCAAGCAACCTGGAAAGGCAAATCAGCGCTACAAAGAAGTCTCGCTTCCCATCGGTCAAAAGGGCCATGCTGAATAAAGTGTCAAAACCAGAAATGCAGGACAGGCCATGGAGAAATGGGAGCCTTGCTACGCTGATGGGCAGGATGTAAATTGCCAACAGCCACTCTGGAGAAGTGTACGGTGTGTCCTGAAACATCTAAAAAACTCAGCTTAGAGAGCATAGGGCACTTCCACTCATGGGCCTATAAATTGGGAAAACTAAAAATCAGCAAGACACAGGCACCCCAAAGTTTAGGGCTGCTCTGTTGACAAGAACCTTCACTTCGTTACACCTTAAATATCCCAGGAAAGAGAAAAATGGATAAAGAAGTTGTGGTCCTTATGTACAATGGAATATCACTCAGCCATGAAATCAACGTCATAAGGCTAGTAGCAGCATGAGGAGTGCATTTAGGTACGACGATTCTAAGTGAAATAAGTCACACAGAAAAAGACACTTATCATAAGATATCACTTATAGAGGGAACGTAAAAACCGCTACCCTGGAACTGAATTACAAAACAGAACAGAGTCACACGTTTAGAAAACACACTATGGCTGCTTAACGGGAAAGGTGAGGTGGGGTGATGCATAAAACAAGGGTTTCAAATTAGCTCAGATACCGTTCCATAAAACCAATATGTAATAGACAAGACTTACTCCTAGCTCAGTGAATTGGACTCAACACCCCCTATTCACCGCCCAAGAATATATCTGACTAGTATGAATCTTAAAACCTATGTATTGATATCTCTCTGTAAGTGAGTCAAGTGGGTGTAAAGCGGCAGAAACACAGCAGTGAAAAGCAGCTAAACCCCATTATAAAAATCAATTACTTTTAAAAACCCGTGAAACAAAGACAGTGAAAGAGAGAGAAATTCTTCCAAAATTCGTTCAGGGGCTGTGATGCCACCTGGATTGACCATATCTAGACCCACAGCTGATTGAGACATAAGGGTGGACACTCTTGGGGCTGAGAGGTTTGGTGAGGTTGGGTGAGGAAACGCAGACCCTTTAAAGTAATACTGCGTGGTACCCATCCCATGGGTCCCAAATCTCCAGGTTCAAGGGCATCTTCCTACATCGAAAACATGCATGAGAAACCCAGAAGATGGTACACCCTGTGATCGGGAAAGGTTTCTAAAACGCACCTCATTTCTCATCTCCTTGTGCGCGGGTTCGCCATTCCAGCCGCTTTACTAGAAATCTCCCTCCTTGGAGAATCAGCACCTTTAACCTCCTGTTCCGTACAGGTGGCAATTTGTCCTGAAGATGAACGGGAAGAGGGGGAACCAATGAGAGACTAGCTCTAGGTGTTGGGACAGGCACAGGTCACTCTATTTTCCCATCAGGAAGAAGAATTAACCACAGGCTCAGCCTGCTGCCCGGGACCAGAGTAGGGCCTGAAGCAATCCTGCGCTTTTGCGGCCAGCTCCCAAGAAAGCGAGTTGAAAAATGGAGCTCAGGGGAGCTGCAATTCACAAACCTGCAGACTTATAAATGATCACTCTCGTCCACAAATATATTGAGGGAAGGCAACGAAGAGGACTTGAAAGCAAGGCAGAATTGCAGGAAACAGATTTCAGGAGGGAGATTCGAATCGCCTTTAAAGCACAGGAAAAGCGGCAAAACCTCGACAATGATGCCCTTGGCCAAAAAGGGCGTATGCGTTTTTTCCTGAATATATTCAGGAAAAAACGCATACGCCCTTTTTGGCCAACCAAGCAACCTGGAAAGGCAAATCAGCGCTACAAAGAAGTCTCGCTTCCCATCGGTCAAAAGGGCCATGCTGAATAAAGTGTCAAAACCAGAAATGCAGGACAGGCCATGGAGAAACGGGAGCCTTGCTACGCTGATGGGCGAGATGTAAATTGACAACAGCCACTCTGGAGAAGTGTATGGTGTGTCCTGAAACATATAAAAAACTCAGCTTAGAGAGCATAGGGCACTTCCACTCATGGGCGTGTAAATTGGGAAAACTAAAAATCAGCAAGACACAGGCACCCCAAAGTTTAGGGCTGCTCTGTTGACAAGAACCTCCACTTCGTTACACCTTAAATATCCCAGGAAAGAGAAAAATGGATAAAGAAGTTGTGGTCCTTATGTACAATGGAATATCACTCAGCCATGAAATCAACGTCATAAGGCTAGTAGCAGCATGATGAGTGGATTTAGGTACGACAATTCTAAGTGAAATAAGTCACACAGAAAAAGACACTTATCATAAGATATCACTTATAGAGTGAGTGTAAACACCGCTACCCTTGAACTGAATTACAAAACAGAACAGAGTCACACGTTTAGAAAACACACTATGGCTGCTTAACGGGAAAGGTGAGGTGGGGTGATGCATAAAACAAGGGTTTCAAATTAGCTCAGATACCGTTCCATAAACCCAATATGTAATAGACAACACTTACTCCTAGCTCAGTGAATTGGACTCAACACCCCCTATTCACCGCCCAAGAATATATCTGACTAGTAAGAATCTTAAAACCTATGTATTGATATCTCTCTGTAAGTGAGTCAAGTGGGTGTAAAGCGGCATAAACACAGCAGTGAAAAGCAGCTAAACCCCATTATAAAAATCAATTACTTTTTAAAACCCGTGAAACAAAGACAGTGAAAGAGAGAGAAATTCTTACAAAATTCGTTCAGGGGCTGTGATGCCACCTGGATTGACCATATCTAGACCCACAGCTGATTGAGACATAAGGGTGGACACTCTTGGGGCTGAGAGGTTTGGTGAGGTTGGGTGAGCAAACGCAGACCCTTTAAAGTAATACTGCGTGGTACCCATCCCATGGGTCCCAAATCTCCAGGTTCAAGGGCATCTTCCTACATCGAAAACATGCATGAGAAACTCAGAAGATGGTACACCGTGTGATCGGGAAAGGTTTCTAAAACGCACCTCATTTCTCATCTCCTTGTGCGCGGGTTCGCCATTCCAGCCGCTTTACTAGAAATCTCCCTCCTTGGAGAATCAGCACCTTTAACCTCCTGTTCCGTACAGGTGGCAATTTGTCCTGAAGATGAACGGGAAGAGGGGGAACCAATGAGAGACTAGCTCTAGGTGTTGGGACAGGCACAGGTCACTCTATTTTCCCATCAGGAAGAAGAATTAACCACAGGCTCAGCCTGCTGCCCGGGACCAGAGTAGGGCCTGAAGCAATCCTGCGCTTTTGCGGCCAGCTCCCAAGAAAGCGAGTTGAAAAATGGAGCTCAGGGGAGCTGCAATTCACAAACCTGCAGACTTATAAATGATCACTCTCGTCCACAAATATATTGAGGGAAGGCAACGAAGAGGACTTGAAAGCAAGGCAGAATTGCAGGAAACAGATTTCAGGAGGGAGATTCGAATCGCCTTTAAAGCACAGGAAAAGCGGCAAAACCTCGACAATGATGCCCTTGGCCAAAAAGGGCGTATGCGTTTTTTCCTGAATATATTCAGGAAAAAACGCATACGCCCTTTTTGGCCAACCAAGCAACCTGGAAAGGCAAATCAGCGCTACAAAGAAGTCTCGCTTCCCATCGGTCAAAAGGGCCATGCTGAATAAAGTGTCAAAACCAGAAATGCAGGACAGGCCATGGAGAAACGGGAGCCTTGCTACGCTGATGGACAGGATGTAAATTGACAACAGCCACTCTGGAGAAGTGTACCGCGTGTCCTGAAAAATCTAAAAAACTCAGCTTAGAGAGCATAGGGCACTTCCACTTATGGGCTTATAAATTGGGAAAACTAAAAATCAGCAAAACACAGGCACTCCAAAGGTTAGGGCTGCTCTGTTGAGAAGAACCTCCACTTCGTTACACCTTAAATATCCCAGGAAAGAGAAAAATGGATAAAGAAGTTGCGGTCCTTATGTACAATGGAATATCACTCAGCCATGAAATCAACGTCATAAGGCTAGCAGCAGAATGATGAGTGGATTTAGGTACGACGATTCTAAGTGAAATAAGTCACACAGAAAAAGACACTTATCATAAGATATCACTTATAGAGGGAGTGTAAACACCGCTACCCTTGAACTGAATTACAAAACAGAACAGAGTCACACGTTTAGAAAACACACTATGGCTGCTTAACGGGAAAGGTGAGGTGGGGTGAGCATAAAACAAGGGTTTCAAATTAGCTCAGATACCGTTCCATAAACCCAATATGTAATAGACAACACTTACTCCTAGCTCAGTGAATTGGACTCAACACCCCCTATTCACCGCCCAAGAATATATCTGAATAGTAAGAATCTTAAAACCTATGTATTGATATCTCTCTGTAAGTGAGTCAAGTGGGTGTAAAGCGGCATAAACACAGCAGTGAAAAGCAGCTAAACCCCATTATAAAAATCAATTACTTTTAAAAACCCGTGAAACAAAGACAGTGAAAGAGAGAGAAATTCTTACAAAATTCGTTCAGGGGCTGTGATGCCACCTGGATTGACCATATCTAGACCCACAGCTGATTGAGACATAAGGGTGGACACTCTTGGGGCTGAGAGGTTTGGTGAGGTTGGGTGAGCAAACGCAGACCCTTTAAAGTAATACTGCGTGGTACCCATCCCATGGGTCCCAAATCTCCAGGTTCAAGGGCATCTTCCTACATCGAAAACATGCATGAGAAACCCAGAAGATGGTACACCGTGTGATCGGGAAAGGTTTCTAAAACGCACCTCATTTCTCATCTCCTTGTGCGCGGGTTCGCCATTCCAGCCGCTTTACTAGAAATCTCCCTCCTTGGAGAATCAGCACCTTTAACCTCCTGTTCCGTACAGGTGGCAATTTGTCCTGAAGATGAACGGGAAGAGGGGGAACCAATGAGAGACTAGCTCTAGGTGTTGGGACAGGCACAGGTCACTCTATTTTCCCATCAGGAAGAAGAATTAACCACAGGCTCAGCCTGCCGCCCGGGACCAGAGTAGGGCCTGAAGCAATCCTGCGCTTTTGCGGCCAGCTCCCAAGAAAGCGAGTTGAAAAATGGAGCTCAGGGGAGCTGCAATTCACAAACCTGCAGACTTATAAATGATCACTCTCGTCCACAAATATATTGAGGGAAGGCAACGAAGAGGACTTGAAAGCAAGGCAGAATTGCAGGAAACAGATTTCAGGAGGGAGATTCGAATCGCCTTTAAAGCACAGGAAAAGCGGCAAAACCTCGACAATGATGCCCTTGGCCAAAAAGGGCGTATGCGTTTTTTCCTGAATATATTCAGGAAAAAACGCATACGCCCTTTTTGGCCAACCAAGCAACCTGGAAAGGCAAATCAGCGCTACAAAGAAGTCTCGCTTCCCATCGGTCAAAAGGGCCATGCTGAATAAAGTGTCAAAACCAGAAATGCAGGACAGGGCATGGAGAAACGGGAGCCTTGCTACGCTGATGGACAGGATGTAAGTTGACAACAGCCACTCTGGAGAAGTGTACGGTGTGTCCTGAAACATCTAAAAAACTCAGCTTAGAGAGCATAGGGCATTTCCACTTATGGGCGTAAAAATTGGGAAAACTAAAAATCAGCAAGACACAGGCACCCCAAAGTTTAGGGCTGCTCTGTTCACAAGAACCTCCACTTCGTTACACCTTAAATATCCCAGGAAAGAGAAAAATGGATAAAGAAGTTGTGGTCCTTATGTACAATGGAATATCACTCAGCCATGAAATCAACGTCATAAGGCTAGCAGCAGCATGATGAGTGGATTTAGGTACGACGATTCTAAGTGAAATAAGTCACACAGAAAAAGACACTTATCATAAGATATCACTTATAGAGGGAGTGTAAACACCGCTACCCTTGAACTGAATTACAAAACAGAACAGAGTCACACGTTTAGAAAACACACTATGGCTGCTTAACGGGAAAGGTGAGGTGGGGTGAGCATAAAACAAGGGTTTCAAATTAGCTCAGATACCGTTCCATAAACCCAATATGTAATAGACAAGACTTACTCCTAGCTCAGTGAATTGGACTCAACACCCCCTATTCACCGCCCAAGAATATATCTGACTAGTAAGAATCTTAAAACCTATGTATTGATATCTCTCTGTAAGTGAGTCAAGTGGGTGTAAAGCGGCATAAACACAGCAGTGAAAAGCAGCTAAACCCCATTATAAAAATCAATTACTTTTAAAAACCCGTGAAACAAAGACAGTGAACGAGAGAGAAATTCTTCCAAAATTCCTTCAGGGGCTGTGATGCCACCTGGATTGACCATATCTAGACCCACAGCTGATTGAGACATAAGGGTGGACACTCTTGGGGCTGAGAGGTTTGGTGAGGTTGGGTGAGCAAACGCAGACCCTTTAAAGTAATACTGCGTGGTACACATCCCATGGGTCCCAAATCTCCAGGTTCAAGGGCATCTTCCTACATCGAAAACATGCATGAGAAACCCAGAAGATGGTACACCGTGTGATAGGGAAAGGTTTCTAATACGCACCTCATTTCTCATCTCCTTGTGCGCGGGTTCACCATTCCAGCCGCTTTACAAGCAATCTCCCTCCTTGGAGAATCAGCACCTTTAACCTCCTGTTCCGTACAGGTTGCAATTTGTCCTGAGGATGAACGGGAAGAGGGGGAACCAATGAGAGACTAGCTCTAGGTGTTGGGACAGGCACAGGTCACTCTATTTTCCCATCAGGAAGAAGAATTAACCACAGGCTCAGCCTGCCGCCCGGGACCAGAGTAGGGCCTGAAGCAATCCTGCGCTTTTGCGGCCAGCTCCCAAGAAAGCGAGTTGAAAAATGGAGCTCAGGGGCACTGCAATTCACAAACCTGCAGACTTATAAATGATCACTCTCGTCCACAAATATATTGAGGGAAGGCAACGAAGAGGATTTGAAAGCAAGGCAGAATTGCAGGAAACAGATTTCAGGAGGGAGATTCGAATCGCCTTTAAAGCACAGGAAAAGCGGCAAACCCTCGACAATGATGCCCTTGGCCAAAAAGGGCGTATGCGTTTTTTCCTGAATATATTCAAGAAAAAACGCATACGCCCTTTTTGGCCAACCAAGCAACCTGGAAAGGCAAATCAGCGCTACAAAGAAGTCTCGCTTCCCATCGGTCAAAAGGGCCATGCTGAATAAAGTGTCAAAACCAGAAATGCAGGACAGGCCATGGAGAAACGGGAGCCTTGCTACGCTGATGGACAGGATGTAAATTGCCAACAGCCACTCTGGAGAAGTGTACGGTGTGTCCTGAAACATCTAAAAAACTCAGCTTAGAGAGCATAGGGCATTTCCACTTATGGGCGTAAAAATTGGGAAAACTAAAAATCAGCAAGACACAGGCACCCCAAAGTTTAGGGCTGCTCTGTTCACAAGAACCTCCACTTCGTTACACCTTAAATATCCCAGGAAAGAGAAAAATGGATAAAGAAGTTGTGGTCCTTATGTACAATGGAATATCACTCAGCCATGAAATCAACGTCATAAGGCTAGCAGCAGCATGATGAGTGGATTTAGGTACGACGATACTAAGTGAAATAAGTTACACAGAAAAAGACAATTATCATAAGATAAAACTTATAGAGGGAGTGTAAACACCGCTACCCTTGAACTGAATTACAAAACAGAACAGGGTCACACGTTTAGAAAACACACTATGGCTGCTTAACGGGAAAGGTGAGGTGGGGTGATGCATAAAAAAACGGTTTCAAATTAGCTCAGATACCGTTCCATAAACCCAATAGGTAATAGACAAGACCTACTCCTAGTTCAGTGAATTGGACTCAACACCCCCTATTCACCGCCCAAGAATATATCTGACTAGTAAGAATCTTAAAACCTATGTATTGATATCTCTCTGTAAGTGAGACAAGTGGGTGTAAAGCGGCATAAACACAGCAGTGAAAAGCAGCTAAACCCCATTATAAAAATCAATTACTTTTAAAAACCCGTGAAACAAAGAAAGTGAAAGAGAGAGAAATTCTTCCAAAATTCGTTCACGGGCTGTGATGCCACCTGGATTGACCATATCTAGACCCACAGCTGATTGAGACATAAGGGTGGACACTCTTGGGGCTGAGAGGTTTGGTGAGGTTGGGTGAGCAAACGCAGACCCTTGAAAGTAATACTGCGTGGTACCCATCCCATGGGTCCCAAATCTCCAGGTTCAAGGGCATCTTCCTACATCGAAAACATGCATGAGAAACCCAGAAGATGGTACACCGTGTGATAGGGAAAGGTTTCTAATACGCACCTCATTTCTCATCTCCTTGTGCGCGGGTTCGCCATTCCAGCCGCTTTACAAGCAATCTCCCTCCTTGGAGAATCAGCACCTTTAACCTCCTGTTCCGTACAGGTTGCAATTTGTCCTGAGGATGAACGGGAAGAGGGGGAACCAATGAGAGACTAGCTCTAGGTGTTGGGACAGGCACAGGTCACTCTATTTTCCCATCAGGAAGAAGAATTAACCACAGGATCAGCCTGCCGCCCGGGACCAGAGTAGGGCCTGAAGCAATCCTGCGCTTTTGCGGCCAGCTCCCAAGAAAGCGAGTTGAAAAATGGAGCTCAGGGGCACTGCAATTCACAAACCTGCAGACTTATAAATGATCACTCTCGTCCACAAATATATTGAGGGAAGGCAACGAAGAGGATTTGAAAGCAAGGCAGAATTGCAGGAAACAGATTTCAGGAGGGAGATTCGAATCGCCTTTAAAGCACAGGAAAAGCGGCAAACCCTCGACAATGATGCCCTTGGCCAAAAAGGGCGTATGCGTTTTTTCCTGAATATATTCAGGAAAAAACGCATACGCCCTTTTTGGCCAGCCAAACAACCTGGAAAGGCAAATCAGCGCTACAAAGAAGTCTCGCTTCCCATCGGTCAAAAGGGCCATGCTGAATAAAGTGTCAAAACCAGAAATGCAGGACAGGCCATGGAGAAACGGGAGCCTTGCTACGCTGATGGACAGGATGTAAATTGACAACAGCCACTCTGGAGAAGTGTACCGTGTGTCCTGAAACATCTAAAAAACTCAGCTTAGAGAGCATAGGGCACTTCCACTTATGGGCGTATAAATTGGGAAAACTAAAAATCAGCAAGACACAGGCACCCCAAAGTTTAGGGCTGCTCTGTTGACAAGAACCTCCACTTCGTTACACCTTAAATATCCCAGGAAAGAGAAAAATGGATAAAGAAGTTGTGGTCCTTATGTACAATGGAATATCACTCAGCCATGAAATCAACGTCATAAGGCTAGCAGCAGCATGATGAGTGGATTTAGGTACAACGATTCTAAGTGAAATAAGTTACACAGAAAAAGACACTTATCATAAGATAAAACTTATAGAGGGAGTGTAAACACCGCTACCCTTGAACTGAATTACAAAACAGAACAGAGTCACACGTTTAGAAAACACACTATGGCTGCTTAACGGGAAAGGTGAGGTGGGGTGATGCATAAAACAAGGGTTTCAAATTAGCTCAGATACCGTTCCATAAACCCAATAGGTAATAGACAAGACCTACTCCTAGTTCAGTGAATTGGACTCAACACCCCCTATTCACCGCCCAAGAATATATCTGACTAGTAAGAATCTTAAAACCTATGTATTGATATCTCTCTGTAAGTGAGTCAAGTGGGTGTAAAGCGGCATAAACACAGCAGTGAAAAGCAGCTAAACCCCATTATAAAAATCAATTACTTTTAAAAACCCGTGAAACAAAGACAGTGAAAGAGAGAGAAATTCTTACAAAATTCGTTCAGGGGCTGTGATGCCACCTGGATTGACCATATCTAGACCCACAGCTGATTGAGACATAAGGCTGGACACTCTTGGGGCTGAGAGGTTTGGTGAGGTTGGGTGAGCAAACGCAGACCCTTTAAAGTAATACTGCGTGGTACCCATCCCATGGGTCCCAAACCTCCAGGTTCAAGGGCATCTTCCTACATCGAAAACATGCATGAGAAACCCAGAAGATGGTACACCGTGTGATCGGGAAAGGTTTCTAAAACGCACCTCATTTCTCATCTCCTTGTGCGCGGGTTCTCCATTCCAGCCGCTTTACTAGCAATCTCCCTCCTTGGAGAATCAGCACCTTTAACCTCCTGTTCCGTACAGGTTGCAATTTGTCCTGAGGATGAACGGGAAGAGGGTGAACCAATGAGAGACTAGCTCTAGGTGTTGGGACAGGCACAGGTCACTCTATTTTCCCATCAATAAGAAGAATTAACCACAGGCTCAGCCTGCCGCCCGGGACCAGAGTAGGGCCTGAAGCAATCCTGCGCTTTTGCGGCCAGCTCCCAAGAAAACGAGTTGAAAAATGGAGCTCAGGGGCACTGCAATTCACAAACCTGCAGACTTATAAATGATCACTCTCGTCCACAAATATATTGAGGGAAGGCAACGAAGAGGACTCGAAAGCAAGGCAGAATTGCAGGAAACAGATTTCAGGAGGGAGATTCGAATCACCTTTAAAGCACAGGAAAAGCGGCAAACCCTCGACAATGATGCCCTTGGCCAAAAAGGGCGTATGCGTTTTTTCCTGAATATATTCAGGAAAAAACGCATACGCCCTTTTTGGCCAACCAAGCAACCTGGAAAGGCAATTCAGCGCTACAAAGAAGTCTCGCTTCCCATCGGTCAAAAGGGCCATGCTGAATAAAGTGTCAAAACCAGAAATGCAGGACAGGCCATGGAGAAACGGGAGCCTTGCTACGCTGATGGACAGGATGTAAATTGACAACAGCCACTCTGGAGAAGTGTACGGTGTGTCCTGAAACATCTAAAAAACTCAGCTTAGAGAGCATAGGGCACTTCCACTTATGGGCGTATAAATTGGGAAAACTAAAAATCAGCAAGACACAGGCACCCCAAAGTTTAGGGCTGCTCTGTTCACAAGAACCTCCACTTCATTACACCTTAAATATCCCAGGAAAGAGAAAAATGGATAAAGAAGTTGTGGTCCTTATGTACAATGGAATATCACTCAGCCATGAAATCAACGTCATAAAGCTAGCAGCAGCATGATGAGTGGATTTAGGTACGACGATTCTAAGTGAAATAAGTCACACAGAAAAAGACACTTATCATAAGATTTCACTTATAGAGGGAGTGTAAACACCGCTACCCTTGAACTGAATTACAAAACAGAACAGAGTCACACGTTTAGAAAACACACTATGGCTGCTTAACGGGAAAGGTGAGGTGGGGTGATGCATAAAACAAGGGTTTCAAATTAGCTCAGATACCGTTCCATAAACCCAATAGGTAATAGACAAGACCTACTCCTAGTTCAGTGAATTGGACTCAACACCCCCTATTCACCGCCCAAGAATATATCTGACTAGTAAGAATCTTAAAACCTATGTATTGATATCTCTCTGTAAGTGAGTCAAGTGGGTGTAAAGCGGCATAAACACAGCAGTGAAAAGCAGCTAAACCCCATTATAAAGATCAATTACTTTTAAAAACCCGTGAAACAAAGACAGTGAAAGAGAGAGAAATTCTTCCAAAATTCGTTCAGGGGCTGTGATGCCACCTGGATTGACCATATCTAGACCCACAGCTGATTGAGACATAAGGGTGGACACTCTTGGGGCTGAGAGGTTTGGTGAGGTTGGGTGAGCAAACGCAGACCCTTTAAAGTAATACTGCGTGGTACCCATCCCATGGGTCCCAAATCTCCAGGTTCAAGGGCATCTTCCTACATCGAAAACATGCATGAGAAACCCAGAAGATGGTACACCGTGTGATCGGGAAAGGTTTCTAAAACGCACCTCATTTCTCATCTCCTTGTGCGCGGGTTCGCCATTCCAGCCGCTTTACTAGCAATCTCCCTCCTTGGAGAATCAGCACCTTTAACCTCCTGTTCCGTACAGGTTGCAATTTGTCCTGAGGATGAACGGGAAGAGGGGGAACCAATGAGAGACTAGCTCTAGGTGTTGGGACAGGCACAGGTCACTCTATTTTCCCATCAGGAAGAAGAATTAACCACAGGCTCAGCCTGCCGCCCGGGACCAGAGTAGGGCCTGAAGCAATCCTGCGCTTTTGCGGCCAGCTCCCAAGAAAGCGAGTTGGAAAATGGAGCTCAGGGGCACTGCAATTCACAAACCTGCAGAATTATAAATGATCACTCTCGTCCACAAATATATTGAGGGAAGGCAACGAAGAGGACTCGAAAGCAAGGCAGAATTGCAGGAAACAGATTTCAGGAGGGAGATTCGAATCGCCTTTAAAGCACAGGAAAAGCGGCAAAACCTCGACAATGATGCCCTTGGCCAAAAAGGGCGTATGCGTTTTTTCCGGAATATATTCAGGAAAAAACGCATACGCCCTTTTTGGCCAACCAAGCAACCTGGAAAGGCAAATCAGCGCTACAAAGAAGTCTCGCTTCCCATCGGTCAAAAGGGCCATGCTGAATAAAGTTTCAAAACCAGAAATGCAGGACAGGCCAGGGAGAAACGGGAGCCTTGCTACGCTGATGGACAGGATGTAAATTGACAACAGCCACTCTGGAGAAGTGTACCGTGTGTCCTGAAACATCTAAAAAACTCAGCTTAGAGAGCATAGGGCACTTCCACTTATGGGCTTATAAATTGGGAAAACTAAAAATCAGCAAGACACAGGCACCCCAAAGTTTAGGGCTGCTCTGTTCACAAGAACCTCCACTTCTTTACACCTTAAAAATCCCAGGAAAGAGAAAAATGGATAAAGAAGTTGTGGTCCTTATGTACAATGGAATATCACTCAGCCATGAAATCAACGTCATAAGGCTAGCAGCAGCATGATGAGTGGATTTAGGTACGACGATTCTAAGTGAAATAAGTCACACAGAAAAAGACACTTATCATAAGATATCACTTATAGAGGGAGTGTAAACACCGCTACCCTTGAACTGAATTACAAAACAGAACAGAGTCACACGTTTAGAAAACACACTATGGCTGCTTAACGGGAAAGGTGAGGTGGGGTGAGCATAAAACAAGGGTTTCAAATTAGCTCAGATACCGTTCCATAAACCCAATATGTAATAGACAAGACTTACTCCTAGCTCAGTGAATTGGACTCAACACCCCCTATTCACCGCCCAAGAATATATCTGACTAGTAAGAATCTTAAAACCTATGTATTGATATCTCTCTGTAAGTGAGTCAAGTGGGTGTAAAGCGGCATAAACACAGCAGTGAAAAGCAGCTAAACCCCATTATAAAAATCAATAACTTTTAAAAACCCGTGAAACAAAGACAGTGAAAGAGAGAGAAATTCTTACAAAATTCGTTCAGGGGCTGTGATGCCACCTGGATTGACCATATCTAGACCCACAGCTGATTGAGACATAAGGCTGGACACTCTTGGGGCTGAGAGGTTTGGTGAGGTTGGGTGAGCAAACGCAGACCCTTTAAAGTAATACTGCGTGGTACCCATCCCATGGGTCCCAAACCTCCAGGTTCAAGGGCATCTTCCTACATCGAAAACATGCATGAGAAACCCAGAAGATGGTACACCGTGTGATCGGGAAAGGTTTCTAAAACGCACCTCATTTCTCATCTCCTTGTGCGCGGGTTCTCCATTCCAGCCGCTTTACTAGCAATCTCCCTCCTTGGAGAATCAGCACCTTTAACCTCCTGTTCCGTACAGGTTGCAATTTGTCCTGAGGATGAACGGGAAGAGGGGGAACCAATGAGAGACTAGCTCTAGGTGTTGGGACAGGCACAGGTCACTCTATTTTCCCATCAGGAAGAAGAATTAACCACAGGCTCAGCCTGCCGCCCGGGACCAGAGTAGGGCCTGAAGCAATCCTGCGCTTTTGCGGCCAGCTCCCAAGAAAGCGAGTTGAAAAATGGAGCTCAGGGGCACTGCAATTCACAAACCTGCAGACTTATAAATGATCACTCTCGTCCACAAATATATTGAGGGAAGGCAACGAAGAGGATTTGAAAAGAAGGCAGAATTGCAGGAAACAGATTTCAGGAGGGAGATTCGAATTGCCTTTAAAGCACAGGAAAAGCGGCAAACCCTCGACAATGATGCCCTTGGCCAAAAAGGGCGTATGCGTTTTTTCCTGAATATATTCAGGAAAAAACGCATACGCCCTTTTTGGCCAACCAAGCAACCTGGAAAGGCAAATCAGCGCTACAAAGAAGTCTCGCTTCCCATCGGTCAAAAGGGCCATGCTGAATAAAGTGTCAAAACCAGAAATGCAGGACAGGCCATGGAGAAACGGGAGCCTTGCTACGCTGATGGACAGGATGTAAATTGACAACAGCCACTCTGGAGAAGTGTACGGTGTGTCCTGAAACATCTAAAAAACTCAGCTTAGAGAGCATAGGGCATTTCCACATATGGGCGTAAAAATTGGGAAAACTAAAAATCAGCAAGACACAGGCACCCCAAAGTTTAGGGCTGCTCTGTTCACAAGAACCTCCACTTCGTTACACCTTAAATATCCCAGGAAAGAGAAAAATGGATAAAGAAGTTGTGGTCCTTATGTACAATGGAATATCACTCAGCCATGAAATCAACGTCATAAGGCTAGCAGCAGCATGATGAGTGGATTTAGGTACGATGATTCTAAGTGAAATAAGTCACACAGAAAAAGACACTTATCATAAGATATCACTTATAGAGGGAGTGTAAACACCGCTACCCTTGAACTGAATTACAAAACAGAACAGAGTCACACGTTTAGAAAACACACTATGGCTGCTTAACGGGAAAGGTGAGGTGGGGTGAGCATAAAACAAGGGTTTCAAATTAGCTCAGATACCGTTCCATAAACCCAATATGTAATAGACAAGACTTACTCCTAGCTCAGTGAATTGGACTCAACACCCCCTATTCACCGCCCAAGAATATATCTGACTAGTAAGAATCTTAAAACCTATGTATTGATATCTCTCTGTAAGTGAGTCAAGTGGGTGTAAAGCGGCATAAACACAGCAGTGAAAAGCAGCTAAACCCCATTATAAAAATCAATTACTTTTAAAAACCCGTGAAACAAAGACAGTGAAAGAGAGAGAAATTCTTCCAAAATTCGTTCAGGGGCTGTGATGCCACCTGGATTGACCATATCTAGACCCACAGCTGATTGAGACATAAGGGTGGACACTCTTGGGGCTGAGAGGTTTGGTGAGATTGGGTGAGCAAACGCAGACCTTTTAAAGTAATACTGCGTGGTACCCATCCCATCGGTCCCAAATCTCCAGGTTCAAGGGCATCTTCCTAAATCGAAAACATGCATGAGAAACCCAGAAGATGGTACACCGTGTGATAGGGAAAGGTTTCTAAAACGCACCTCATTTCTCATCTCCTTGTGCGCGGGTTCGCTATTCCAGCCGCTTTACAAGCAATCTCCCTCCTTGGAGAATCAGCACCTTTAACCTCCTGTTCCGTACAGGTTGCAATTTGTCCTGAGGATGAACGGGAAGAGGGGGAAGCAATGAGAGACTAGCTCTAGGTGTTGGGACAGGCACAGGTCACTCTATTTTCCCATCAGGAAGAAGAATTAACCACAGGCTCAGCCTGCCGCCCGGGACCAGAGTAGGGCCTGAAGCAATCCTGCGCCTTTGCGGCCAGCTCCCAAGAAAGCGAGTTGAAAAATGGAGCTCAGGGGCACTGCAATTCACAAACCTGCAGACTTATAAATGATCACTCTCGTCCACAAATATATTGAGGGAAGGCAACGAAGAGGATTTGAAAGCAAGGCAGAATTGCAGGAAACAGATTTCAGGAGGGAGATTCGAATCGCCTTTAAAGCACAGGAAAAGCGGCAAAACCTCGACAATGATGCCCTTGGCCAAAAAGGGCGTATGCGTTTTTTCCTGAATATATTCAGGAAAAAACGCATACGCCCTTTTTGGCCAACCAAGCAACCTGGAAAGGCAAATCAGCGCTACAAAGAAGTCTCGCTTCCCATCGGTCAAAAGGGCCATGCTGAATAAAGTGTCAAAACCAGAAATGCAGGACAGGCCATGGAGAAACGGGAGCCTTGCTACGCTGATGGACAGGATGTAAATTGACAACAGCCACTCTGGAGAAGTGTACCGTGTGTCCTGAAACATCTAAAAAACTCAGCTTAGAGAGCATAGGGCACTTCCACTTATGGGCGTATAAATTGGGAAAACTAAAAATCAGCAAGACACAGGCACCCCAAAGTTTAGGGCTGCTCTGTTGACAAGAACCTCCACTTCGTTACACCTTAAATATCCCAGGAAAGAGAAAAATGGATAAAGAAGTTGTGGTCCTTATGTACAATGGAATATCACTCAGCCATGAAATCAACGTCATAAGGCTAGCAGCAGCATGATGAGTGGATTTAGGTACGACGATTCTAAGTGAAATAAGTCACACAGAAAAAGACACTTATCATAAGATATCACTTATAGAGGGACTGTAAACACCGCTACCCTTGAACTGAATTACAAAACAGAACAGAGTCACACGTTTAGAAAACACACTATGGCTGCTTAACGGGAAAGGTGAGGTGGGGTGATGCATAAAACAAGGGTTTCAAATTAGCTCAGATACCGTTCCATAAACCCAATAGGTAATAGACAAGACCTACTCCTAGTTCAGTGAATTGGACTCAACACCCCCTATTCACCACCCAAGAATATATCTGACTAGTAAGAATCTTAAAACCTATGTATTGATATCTCTCTGTAAGTGAGTCAAGTGGGTGTAAAGCGGCATAAACACAGCAGTGAAAAGCAGCTAAACCCCATTATAAAAATCAATTACTTTTAAAAACCCGTGAAACAAAGACAGTGAAAGAGAGAGAAATTCTTACAAAATTCGTTCAGGGGCTGTGATGCCACCTGGATTGACCATATCTAGACCCACAGCTGATTGAGACATAAGGGTGGACACTCTTGGGGCTGAGAGGTTTGGTGAGGTTGGGTGAGCAAACGCAGACCCTTTAAAGTAATACTGCGTGGTACCCATCCCATGGGTCCCAAACCTCCAGGTTCAAGGGCATCTTCCTACATCGAAAACATGCATGAGAAACCCAGAAGATGGTACACCGTGTGATCGGGAAAGGTTTCTAAAACGCACCTCATTTCTCATCTCCTTGTGCGCGGGTTCTCCATTCCAGCCGCTTTACTAGCAATCTCCCTCCTTGGAGAATCAGCACCTTTAACCTCCTGTTCCGTACAGGTTGCAATTTGTCCTGAGGATGAACGGGAAGAGGGGGAACCAATGAGAGACTAGCTCTAGGTGTTGGGACAGGCACAGGTCACTCTATTTTCCCATCAATAAGAAGAATTAACCACAGGCTCAGCCTGCCGCCCGGGACCAGAGTAGGGCCTGAAGCAATCCTGCGCTTTTGCGGCCAGCTCCCAAGAAAGCGAGTTGAAAAATGGAGCTCAGGGGCACTGCAATTCACAAACCTGCAGACTTATAAATGATCACTAGCGTCCACAAATATATTGAGGGAAGGCAACGAAGAGGATTTGAAAGCAAGGCAGAATTGCAGGAAACAGATTTCAGGAGGGAGATTCGAATTGCCTTTAAAGCACAGGAAAAGCGGCAAACCCTCGACAATGATGCCCTTGGCCAAAAAGGGCGTATGCGTTTTTTCCTGAATATATTCAGGAAAAAACGCATACGCCCTTTTTGGCCAACCAAGCAACCTGGAAAGGCAAATCAGCGCTACAAAGAAGTCTCGCTTCCCATCGGTCAAAAGGGCCATGCTGAATAAAGTGTCAAAACCAGAAATGCAGGACAGGCCATGGAGAAACGGGAGCCTTGCTACGCTGATGGACAGGATGTAAATTGACAACAGCCACTCTGGAGAAGTGTACGGTGTGTCCTGAAACATCTAAAAAACTCAGCTTAGAGAGCATAGGGCATTTCCACATATGGGCGTAAAAATTGGGAAAACTAAAAATCAGCAAGACACAGGCACCCCAAAGTTTAGGGCTGCTCTGTTCACAAGAACCTCCACTTCGTTACACCTTAAATATCCCAGGAAAGAGAAAAATGGATAAAGAAGTTGTGGTCCTTATGTACAATGGAATATCACTCAGCCATGAAATCAACGTCATAAGGCTAGCAGCAGCATGATGAGTGGATTTAGGTACGATGATTCTAAGTGAAATAAGTCACACAGAAAAAGACACTTATCATAAGATATCACTTATAGAGGGAGTGTAAACACCGCTACCCTTGAACTGAATTACAAAACAGAACAGAGTCACACGTTTAGAAAACACACTATGGCTGCTTAACGGGAAAGGTGAGGTGGGGTGATGCATAAAACAAGGGTTTCAAATTAGCTCAGATACCGTTCCATAAACCCAATAGGTAATAGACAAGACCTACTCCTAGTTCAGTGAATTGAACTCAACACCCCCTATTCACCGCCCAAGAATATATCTGACTAGTAAGAATCTTAAAACCTATGTATTGATATCTCTCTGTAAGTGAGTCAAGTGGGTGTAAAGCGGCATAAACACAGCAGTGAAAAGCAGCTAAACCCCATTATAAAAATCAAATACTTTTAAAAACCCGTGAAACAAAGACAGTGAAAGAGAGAGAAATTCTTCCAAAATTCGTTCAGGGGCTGTGATGCCACCTGGATTGACCATATCTAGACCCACAGCTGATTGAGACATAAGGGTGGACACTCTTGGGGCTGAGAGGTTTGGTGAGGTTGGGTGAGCAAACGCAGACCCTTTAAAGTAATACTGCGTGGTACCCATCCCATGGGTCCCAAATCTCCAGGTTCAAGGGCATCTTCCTACATCGAAAACATGCATGAGAAACCCAGAAGATGGTACACCGTGTGATCGGGAAAGGTTTCTAAAACGCACCTCATTTCTCATCTCCTTGTGCGCGGGTTCGCCATTCCAGCCGCTTTACAAGCAATCTCCCTCCTTGGAGAATCAGCACCTTTAACCTCCTGTTCCGTACAGGTTGCAATTTGTCCTGAGGATGAACGGGAAGAGGGGGAACCAATGAGAGACTAGCTCTAGGTGTTGGGACAGGCATAGGTCACTCTATTTTCCCATCAGGAAGAAGAATTAACCACAGGCTCAGCCTGCCGCCCGGGATAAGAGTAGGGCCTGAAGCAATCCTGCGCTTTTGCGGCCAGCTCCCAAGAAAGCGAGTTGAAAAATGGAGCTCAGGGGCACTGCAATTCACAAACCTGCAGACTTATAAATGATCACTCTCGTCCACAAATATATTGAGGGAAGGCAACGAAGACGATTTGAAAGCAAGGCAGAATTGCAGGAAACAGATTTCAGGAGGGAGATTCGAATCGCCTTTAAAGCACAGGAAAAGCGGCAAACCCTCGACAATGATGCCCTTGGCCAAAAAGGGCGTATGCGTTTTTTCCTGAATATATTCAGGAAAAAACGCATACGCCCTTTTTGGCCAACCAAGCAACCTGGAAAGGCAAATCAGCGCTACAAAGAAGTCTCGCTTCCCATCGGTCAAAAGGGCCATGCTGAATAAAGTGTCAAAACCAGAAATGCAGGACAGGCCATGGAGAAACGGGAGCCTTGCTACGCTGATGGACAGGATGTAAATTGACAACAGCCACTCTGGAGAAGTGTACGGTGTGTCCTGAAATATCTAAAAAACTCAGCTTAGAGAGCATAGGGCATTTCCACTTATGGGCGTAAAAATTGGGAAAACTAAAAATCAGCAAGACACAGGCACCCCAAAGTTTAGGGCTGCTCTGTTGACAAGAACCTCCACTTCGTTACACCTTAAATATCCCAGGAAAGAGAAAAATGGATAAAGAAGTTGTGGTCCTTATGTACAATGGAATATCACTCAGCCATGAAATCAACGTCATAAGGCTAGCAGCAGCATGATGAGTGGATTAAGGTACGACGATTCTAAGTGAAATAAGTCACACAGAAAAAGACACTTATCATAAGATATCACTTATAGAGGGAGTGTAAACACCGCTACCCTTGAACTGAATTACAAAACAGAACAGAGTCACACGTTTAGAAAACACACTATGGCTGCTTAACGGGAAAGGTGAGGTGGGGTGATGCATAAAACAAGGGTTTCAAATTAGCTCAGATACCGTTCCATAAACCCAATAGGTAATAGACAAGACTTACTCCTAGCTCAGTGAATTGGACTCAACACCCCCTATTCACCGCCCAAGAATATATCTGACTAGTAAGAATCTTAAAACCTATGTATTGATATCTCTCTGTAAGTGAGTCAAGTGGGTGTAAAGCGGCAGAAACACAGCAGTGAAAAGCAGCTAAACCCCATTATAAAAATCAATTACTTTTAAAAACCCGTGAAACAAAGACAGTGAAAGAGAGAGAAATTCTTACAAAATTCGTTCAGGGGCTGTGATGCCACCTGGATTGACCATATCTAGACCCACAGCTGATTGAGACATAAGGGTGGACACTCTTGGGGCTGAGAGGTTTGGTGAGGTTGGGTGAGCAAACGCAGACCCTTTAAAGTAATACTGCGTGGTACCCATCCCATGGGTCCCAAATCTCCAGGTTCAAGGGCATCTTCCTACATCGAAAACATGCATGAGAAACCCAGAAGATGGTACACCGTGTGATCGGGAAAGGTTTCTAAAACGCACCTCATTTCTCATCTCCTTGTGCGCGGGTTCGCCATTCCAGCCGCTTTACAAGCAATCTCCCTCCTTGGAGAATCAGCACCTTTAACCTCCTGTTCCGTACAGGTTGCAATTTGTCCTGAGGATGAACGGGAAGAGGGGGAAGCAATGAGAGACTAGCTCTAGGTGTTGGGACAGGCACAGGTCACTCTATTTTCCCATCAGGAAGAAGAATTAACCACAGGCTCAGCCTGCCGCCCGGGACCAGAGTAGGGCCTGAAGCAATCCTGCGCCTTTGCGGCCAGCTCCCAAGAAAGCGAGTTGAAAAATGGAGCTCAGGGGCACTGCAATTCACAAACCTGCAGACTTATAAATGATCACTCTCGTCCACAAATATATTGAGGGAAGGCAACGAAGAGGATTTGAAAGCAAGGCAGAATTGCAGGAAACAGATTTCAGGAGGGAGATTCGAATCGCCTTTAAAGCACAGGAAAAGCGGCAAAACCTCGACAATGATGCCCTTGGCCAAAAAGGGCGTATGCGTTTTTTCCTGAATATATTCAGGAAAAAACGCATACGCCCTTTTTGGCCAACCAAGCAACCTGGAAAGGCAAATCAGCGCTACAAAGAAGTCTCGCTTCCCATCGGTCAAAAGGGCCATGCTGAATAAAGTGTCAAAACCAGAAATGCAGGACAGGCCATGGAGAAACGGGAGCCTTGCTACGCTGATGGACAGGATGTAAATTGACAACAGCCACTCTGGAGAAGTGTACCGTGTGTCCTGAAACATCTAAAAAACTCAGCTTAGAGAGCATAGGGCACTTCCACTTATGGGCGTATAAATTGGGAAAACTAAAAATCAGCAAGACACAGGCACCCCAAAGTTTAGGGCTGCTCTGTTGACAAGAACCTCCACTTCGTTACACCTTAAATATCCCAGGAAAGAGAAAAATGGATAAAGAAGTTGTGGTCCTTATGTACAATGGAATATCACTCAGCCATGAAATCAACGTCATAAGGCTAGCAGCAGCATGATGAGTGGATTTAGGTACGACGATTCTAAGTGAAATAAGTCACACAGAAAAAGACACTTATCATAAGATATCACTTATAGAGGGACTGTAAACACCGCTACCCTTGAACTGAATTACAAAACAGAACAGAGTCACACGTTTAGAAAACACACTATGGCTGCTTAACGGGAAAGGTGAGGTGGGGTGATGCATAAAACAAGGGTTTCAAATTAGCTCAGATACCGTTCCATAAACCCAATAGGTAATAGACAAGACCTACTCCTAGTTCAGTGAATTGGACTCAACACCCCCTATTCACCACCCAAGAATATATCTGACTAGTAAGAATCTTAAAACCTATGTATTGATATCTCTCTGTAAGTGAGTCAAGTGGGTGTAAAGCGGCATAAACACAGCAGTGAAAAGCAGCTAAACCCCATTATAAAAATCAATTACTTTTAAAAACCCGTGAAACAAAGACAGTGAAAGAGAGAGAAATTCTTACAAAATTCGTTCAGGGGCTGTGATGCCACCTGGATTGACCATATCTAGACCCACAGCTGATTGAGACATAAGGGTGGACACTCTTGGGGCTGAGAGGTTTGGTGAGGTTGGGTGAGCAAACGCAGACCCTTTAAAGTAATACTGCGTGGTACCCATCCCATGGGTCCCAAACCTCCAGGTTCAAGGGCATCTTCCTACATCGAAAACATGCATGAGAAACCCAGAAGATGGTACACCGTGTGATCGGGAAAGGTTTCTAAAACGCACCTCATTTCTCATCTCCTTGTGCGCGGGTTCTCCATTCCAGCCGCTTTACTAGCAATCTCCCTCCTTGGAGAATCAGCACCTTTAACCTCCTGTTCCGTACAGGTTGCAATTTGTCCTGAGGATGAACGGGAAGAGGGGGAACCAATGAGAGACTAGCTCTAGGTGTTGGGACAGGCACAGGTCACTCTATTTTCCCATCAATAAGAAGAATTAACCACAGGCTCAGCCTGCCGCCCGGGACCAGAGTAGGGCCTGAAGCAATCCTGCGCTTTTGCGGCCAGCTCCCAAGAAAGCGAGTTGAAAAATGGAGCTCAGGGGCACTGCAATTCACAAACCTGCAGACTTATAAATGATCACTAGCGTCCACAAATATATTGAGGGAAGGCAACGAAGAGGATTTGAAAGCAAGGCAGAATTGCAGGAAACAGATTTCAGGAGGGAGATTCGAATTGCCTTTAAAGCACAGGAAAAGCGGCAAACCCTCGACAATGATGCCCTTGGCCAAAAAGGGCGTATGCGTTTTTTCCTGAATATATTCAGGAAAAAACGCATACGCCCTTTTTGGCCAACCAAGCAACCTGGAAAGGCAAATCAGCGCTACAAAGAAGTCTCGCTTCCCATCGGTCAAAAGGGCCATGCTGAATAAAGTGTCAAAACCAGAAATGCAGGACAGGCCATGGAGAAACGGGAGCCTTGCTACGCTGATGGACAGGATGTAAATTGACAACAGCCACTCTGGAGAAGTGTACGGTGTGTCCTGAAACATCTAAAAAACTCAGCTTAGAGAGCATAGGGCATTTCCACATATGGGCGTAAAAATTGGGAAAACTAAAAATCAGCAAGACACAGGCACCCCAAAGTTTAGGGCTGCTCTGTTCACAAGAACCTCCACTTCGTTACACCTTAAATATCCCAGGAAAGAGAAAAATGGATAAAGAAGTTGTGGTCCTTATGTACAATGGAATATCACTCAGCCATGAAATCAACGTCATAAGGCTAGCAGCAGCATGATGAGTGGATTTAGGTACGATGATTCTAAGTGAAATAAGTCACACAGAAAAAGACACTTATCATAAGATATCACTTATAGAGGGAGTGTAAACACCGCTACCCTTGAACTGAATTACAAAACAGAACAGAGTCACACGTTTAGAAAACACACTATGGCTGCTTAACGGGAAAGGTGAGGTGGGGTGATGCATAAAACAAGGGTTTCAAATTAGCTCAGATACCGTTCCATAAACCCAATAGGTAATAGACAAGACCTACTCCTAGTTCAGTGAATTGAACTCAACACCCCCTATTCACCGCCCAAGAATATATCTGACTAGTAAGAATCTTAAAACCTATGTATTGATATCTCTCTGTAAGTGAGTCAAGTGGGTGTAAAGCGGCATAAACACAGCAGTGAAAAGCAGCTAAACCCCATTATAAAAATCAAATACTTTTAAAAACCCGTGAAACAAAGACAGTGAAAGAGAGAGAAATTCTTCCAAAATTCGTTCAGGGGCTGTGATGCCACCTGGATTGACCATATCTAGACCCACAGCTGATTGAGACATAAGGGTGGACACTCTTGGGGCTGAGAGGTTTGGTGAGGTTGGGTGAGCAAACGCAGACCCTTTAAAGTAATACTGCGTGGTACCCATCCCATGGGTCCCAAATCTCCAGGTTCAAGGGCATCTTCCTACATCGAAAACATGCATGAGAAACCCAGAAGATGGTACACCGTGTGATCGGGAAAGGTTTCTAAAACGCACCTCATTTCTCATCTCCTTGTGCGCGGGTTCGCCATTCCAGCCGCTTTACAAGCAATCTCCCTCCTTGGAGAATCAGCACCTTTAACCTCCTGTTCCGTACAGGTTGCAATTTGTCCTGAGGATGAACGGGAAGAGGGGGAACCAATGAGAGACTAGCTCTAGGTGTTGGGACAGGCATAGGTCACTCTATTTTCCCATCAGGAAGAAGAATTAACCACAGGCTCAGCCTGCCGCCCGGGATAAGAGTAGGGCCTGAAGCAATCCTGCGCTTTTGCGGCCAGCTCCCAAGAAAGCGAGTTGAAAAATGGAGCTCAGGGGCACTGCAATTCACAAACCTGCAGACTTATAAATGATCACTCTCGTCCACAAATATATTGAGGGAAGGCAACGAAGACGATTTGAAAGCAAGGCAGAATTGCAGGAAACAGATTTCAGGAGGGAGATTCGAATCGCCTTTAAAGCACAGGAAAAGCGGCAAACCCTCGACAATGATGCCCTTGGCCAAAAAGGGCGTATGCGTTTTTTCCTGAATATATTCAGGAAAAAACGCATACGCCCTTTTTGGCCAACCAAGCAACCTGGAAAGGCAAATCAGCGCTACAAAGAAGTCTCGCTTCCCATCGGTCAAAAGGGCCATGCTGAATAAAGTGTCAAAACCAGAAATGCAGGACAGGCCATGGAGAAACGGGAGCCTTGCTACGCTGATGGACAGGATGTAAATTGACAACAGCCACTCTGGAGAAGTGTACGGTGTGTCCTGAAATATCTAAAAAACTCAGCTTAGAGAGCATAGGGCATTTCCACTTATGGGCGTAAAAATTGGGAAAACTAAAAATCAGCAAGACACAGGCACCCCAAAGTTTAGGGCTGCTCTGTTGACAAGAACCTCCACTTCGTTACACCTTAAATATCCCAGGAAAGAGAAAAATGGATAAAGAAGTTGTGGTCCTTATGTACAATGGAATATCACTCAGCCATGAAATCAACGTCATAAGGCTAGCAGCAGCATGATGAGTGGATTAAGGTACGACGATTCTAAGTGAAATAAGTCACACAGAAAAAGACACTTATCATAAGATATCACTTATAGAGGGAGTGTAAACACCGCTACCCTTGAACTGAATTACAAAACAGAACAGAGTCACACGTTTAGAAAACACACTATGGCTGCTTAACGGGAAAGGTGAGGTGGGGTGATGCATAAAACAAGGGTTTCAAATTAGCTCAGATACCGTTCCATAAACCCAATAGGTAATAGACAAGACTTACTCCTAGCTCAGTGAATTGGACTCAACACCCCCTATTCACCGCCCAAGAATATATCTGACTAGTAAGAATCTTAAAACCTATGTATTGATATCTCTCTGTAAGTGAGTCAAGTGGGTGTAAAGCGGCAGAAACACAGCAGTGAAAAGCAGCTAAACCCCATTATAAAAATCAATTACTTTTAAAAACCCGTGAAACAAAGACAGTGAAAGAGAGAGAAATTCTTACAAAATTCGTTCAGGGGCTGTGATGCCACCTGGATTGACCATATCTAGACCCACAGCTGATTGAGACATAAGGGTGGACACTCTTGGGGCTGAGAGGTTTGGTGAGGTTGGGTGAGCAAACGCAGACCCTTTAAAGTAATACTGCGTGGTACCCATCCCATGGGTCCCAAATCTCCAGGTTCAAGGGCATCTTCCTACATCGAAAACATGCATGAGAAACCCAGAAGATGGTACACCGTGTGATCGGGAAAGGTTTCTAAAACGCACCTCATTTCTCATCTCCTTGTGCGCGGGTTCGCCATTCCAGCCGCTTTACAAGCAATCTCCCTCCTTGGAGAATCAGCACCTTTAACCTCCTGTTCCGTACAGGTTGCAATTTGTCCTGAGGATGAACGGGAAGAGGGGGAACCAATGAGAGACTAGCTCTAGGTGTTGGGACAGGCATAGGTCACTCTATTTTCCCATCAGGAAGAAGAATTAACCACAGGCTCAGCCTGCCGCCCGGGACAAGAGTAGGGCCTGAAGCAATCCTGCGCTTTTGCGGCCAGCTCCCAAGAAAGCGAGTTGAAAAATGGAGCTCAGGGGCACTGAAATTCACAAACCTGCAGACTTATAAATGATCACTCTCGTCCACAAATATATTGAGGGAAGGCAACGAAGACGATTTGAAAGCAAGGCAGAATTGCAGGAAACAGATTTCAGGAGGGAGATTCGAATCGCCTTTAAAGCACAGGAAAAGCGGCAAACCCTCGACAATGATGCCCTTGGCCAAAAAGGGCGTATGCGTTTTTTCCTGAATATATTCAGGAAAAAACGCATACGCCCTTTTTGGCCAACCAAGCAACCTGGAAAGGCAAATCAGCGCTACAAAGAAGTCTCGCTTCCCATCGGTCAAAAGGGCCATGCTGAATAAAGTGTCAAAACCAGAAATGCAGGACAGGCCATGGAGAAACGGGAGCCTTGCTACGCTGATGGACAGGATGTAAATTGACAACAGCCACTCTGGAGAAGTGTACGGTGTGTCCTGAAATATCTAAAAAACTCAGCTTAGAGAGCATAGGGCATTTCCACTTATGGGCGTAAAAATTGGGAAAACTAAAAATCAGCAAGACACAGGCACCCCAAAGTTTAGGGCTGCTCTGTTGACAAGAACCTCCACTTCGTTACACCTTAAATATCCCAGGAAAGAGAAAAATGGATAAAGAAGTTGTGGTCCTTATGTACAATGGAATATCACTCAGCCATGAAATCAACGTCATAAGGCTAGCAGCAGCATGATGAGTGGATTAAGGTACGACGATTCTAAGTGAAATAAGTCACACAGAAAAAGACACTTATCATAAGATATCACTTATAGAGGGAGTGTAAACACCGCTACCCTTGAACTGAATTACAAAACAGAACAGAGTCACACGTTTAGAAAACACACTATGGCTGCTTAACGGGAAAGGTGAGGTGGGGTGATGCATAAAACAAGGGTTTCAAATTAGCTCAGATACCGTTCCATAAACCCAATAGGTAATAGACAAGACTTACTCCTAGCTCAGTGAATTGGACTCAACACCCCCTATTCACCGCCCAAGAATATATCTGACTAGTAAGAATCTTAAAACCTATGTATTGATATCTCTCTGTAAGTGAGTCATGTGGGTGTAAAGCGGCAGAAACACAGCAGTGAAAAGCAGCTAAACCCCATTATAAAAATCAATTACTTTTAAAAACCCGTGAAACAAAGACAGTGAAAGAGAGAGAAATTCTTACAAAATTCGTTCAGGGGCTGTGATGCCACCTGGATTGACCATATCTAGACCCACAGCTGATTGAGACATAAGGGTGGACACTCTTGGGGCTGAGAGGTTTGGTGAGGTTGGGTGAGCAAACGCAGACCCTTTAAAGTAATACTGCGTGGTACCCATCCCATGGGTCCCAAATCTCCAGGTTCAAGGGCATCTTCCTACATCGAAAACATGCATGAGAAACCCAGAAGATGGTACACCGTGTGATCGGGAAATGTTTCTAAAACGCACCTCATTTCTCATCTCCTTGTGCGCGGGTTCGCCATTCCAGCTGCTTTACAAGCAATCTCCCTCCTTGGAGAATCAGCACCCTTAACCTCCTGTTCTGTACAGGTTGCAATTTGTCCTGAGGATGAACGGGAAGAGGGGGAACCAATGAGAGACTAGCTCTAGGTGTTGGGACAGGCACAGGTCACTCTATTTTCCCATCAGGAAGAAGAATTAACCACAGGCTCAGCCTGCCGCACGGGACCAGAGTAGGGCCTGAAGCAATCCTGCGCTTTTGCGGCCAGCTCCCAAGAAAGCGAGTTGAAAAATGGAGCTCAGGGGCACTGCAATTCACAAACCTGCAGAATTATAAATGATCACGCTCGTCCACAAATATATTGAGGGATGGCAACGAAGAGGACTCGAAAGCAAGGCAAATTGCAGGAAACAGATTTCAGGAGGGAGATTCGAATCGCCTTTAAAGCACAGGAAAAGCGGCAAAACCTCGACAATGATGCCCTTGGCCTAAAAGGGCGTATGAGTTTTTTTCCTGAATATATTCAGGAAAAAACGCATACGCCCTTTTTGGCCAACCAAGCAACCTGGAAAGGCAAATCAGCGCTACAAAGAAGTCTCGCTTCCCATCGGTCAAAAGGGCCATGCTGAATAAAGTGTCAAAACCAGAAATGCAGGACAGGCCATGGAGAAACGGGAGCCTTGCTACGCTGATGGACAGGATGTAAATTGACAACAGCCACCTGGAGAAGTGTACGGTGTGTCCTGAAACATCTAAAAAGCTCGGCTTAGAGAGCATAGGGCACTTCCACTTATGGGCGTATAAATTGGGAAAACTAAAAATCAGCAAGACACAGGCACCCCAAAGTTTAGGGCTGCTCTGTTCACAAGAACCTCCACTTCGTTACACCTTAAATATCCCAGGAAAGAGAAAAATGGATAAAGAAGTTGTGGTCCTTATGTACAATGGAATATCACTCAGCCATGAAATCAACGTCATAAGGCTAGCAGCAGCATGATGAGTGGATTTAGGTACGACGATTCTAAGTGAAATAAGTTACACAGAAAAAGACACTTATCATAAGATAAAACTTATAGAGGGAGTGTAAACACCGCTACCCTTGAACTGAATTACAAAACAGAACAGAGTCACACGTTTAGAAAACACACTATGGCTGCTTAACGGGAAAGGTGAGGTGGGGTGATGCATAAAACAAGGGTTTCAAATTAGCTCAGATACCGTTCCATAAACCCAATAGGTAATAGACAAGACCTACTCCTAGTTCAGTGAATTGGACTCAACACCCCCTATTCACCGCCCAAGAATATATCTGACTAGTAAGAATCTTAAAACCTATGTATTGATATCTCTCTGTAAGTGAGTCAAGTGGGTGTAAAGCGGCATAAACACAGCAGTGAAAAGCAGCTAAACCCCATTATAAAAATCAATTACTTTTAAAAACCCGTGAAACAAAGACAGTGAAAGAGAGAGAAATTCTTCCAAAATTCGTTCAGGGGCTGTGATGCCACCTGGATTGACCATATCTAGACCCACAGCTGATTGAGACATAAGGGTGGACACTCTTGGGGCTGAGAGGTTTGGTGAGGTTGGGTGAGCAAACGCAGACCCTTTAAAATAATACTGCGTGGTACCCATCCCATGGGTCCCAAATCTCCAGGTTCAAGGGCATCTTCCTACATCGAAAACATGCATGAGAAACCCAGAAGATGGTACACCGTGTGATCGGGAAAGGTTTCTAAAACGCACCTCATTTCTCATCTCCTCGTGCGCGGGTTCGCTATTCCAGCTGCTTTACAAGCAATCTCCCTCCTTGGAGAATCACCACCCTTAACCTCCTGTTCTGTACAGGTTGCAATTTGTCCTGAGGATGAACGGGAAGAGGGGGAACCAATGAGAGACTAGCTCTAGGTGTTGGGACAGGCACAGGTCACTCTATTTTCCCATCAATAAGAAGAATTAACCACAGGCTCAGCCTGCCGCCCGAGACCAGAGTAGGGCCTGAAGCAATCCTGCGCTTTTGCGGCCAGCTCCCAAGAAAGCGAGTTGAAAAATGGAGCTCAGGGGCACTGCAATTCACAAACCTGCAGAATTATAAATGATCACGCTCGTCCACAAATATATTGAGGGAAGGCAACGAAGAGGACTCGAAAGCAAGGCAGAATTGCAGGAAACAGATTTCAGGAGGGAGATTCGAATCGCCTTTAAAGCACAGGAAAAGCGGCAAAACCTCGACAATGATGCCCTTGGCCTAAAAGGGCGTATGCGTTTTTTTCCTGAATATATTCAGGAAAAAACGCATACGCCCTTTTTGGCCAACCAAGCAACCTGGAAAGGCAAAACAGCGCTACAAAGAAGTCTCGCTTCCCATCGGTCAAAAGGGCTATGCTGAATAAAGTGTCAAAACCAGAAATGCAGGACAGGCCATGGAGAAATGGGAGCCTTGCTACGCTGATGGACAGGATGTAAATTGACAACAGCCACTCTGGAGAAGTGTACGGTGTGTCCTGAAACATCTAAAAAACTCAGCTTAGAGAGCATAGGGCACTTCCACTTATGGGCGTATAAATTGGGAAAACTAAAAATCAGCAAGACACAGGCACCCCAAAGTTTAGGGCTGCTCTGTTGACAAGAACCTCCACTTCGTTACACCTTAAATATCCCAGGAAAGAGAAAAATGGATAAAGAAGTTGTGGTCCTTATGTACAATGGAATATCACTCAGCCATGAAATCAACGTCATAAGGCTAGCAGCAGCATGATGAGTGGATTAAGGTACGACGATTCTAAGTGAAATAAGTCACACAGAAAAAGACACTTATCATAAGATATCACTTATAGAGGGAGTGTAAACACCGCTACCCTTGAACTGAATTACAAAACAGAACAGAGTCACACGTTTAGAAAACACACTATGGCTGCTTAACGGGAAAGGTGAGGTGGGGTGATGCATAAAACAAGGGTTTCAAATTAGCTCAGATACCGTTCCATAAACCCAATAGGTAATAGACAAGACTTACTCCTAGCTCAGTGAATTGGACTCAACACCCCCTATTCACCGCCCAAGAATATATCTGACTAGTAAGAATCTTAAAACCTATGTATTGATATCTCTCTGTAAGTGAGTCAAGTGGGTGTAAAGCGGCAGAAACACAGCAGTGAAAAGCAGCTAAACCCCATTATAAAAATCAATTACTTTTAAAAACCCGTGAAACAAAGACAGTGAAAGAGAGAGAAATTCTTACAAAATTCGTTCAGGGGCTGTGATGCCACCTGGATTGACCATATCTAGACCCACAGCTGATTGAGACATAAGGGTGGACACTCTTGGGGCTGAGAGGTTTGGTGAGGTTGGGTGAGCAAACGCAGACCCTTTAAAATAATACTGCGTGGTACCCATCCCATGGGTCCCAAATCTCCAGGTTCAAGGGCATCTTCCTACATCGAAAACATGCATGAGAAACCCAGAAGATGGTACACCGTGTGATCGGGAAAGGTTTCTAAAACGCACCTCATTTCTCATCTCCTCGTGCGCGGGTTCGCTATTCCAGCTGCTTTACAAGCAATCTCCCTCCTTGGAGAATCACCACCCTTAACCTCCTGTTCTGTACAGGTTGCAATTTGTCCTGAGGATGAACGGGAAGAGGGGGAACCAATGAGAGACTAGCTCTAGGTGTTGGGACAGGCACAGGTCACTCTATTTTCCCATCAATAAGAAGAATTAACCACAGGCTCAGCCTGCCGCCCGAGACCAGAGTAGGGCCTGAAGCAATCCTGCGCTTTTGCGGCCAGCTCCCAAGAAAGCGAGTTGAAAAATGGAGCTCAGGGGCACTGCAATTCACAAACCTGCAGAATTATAAATGATCACGCTCGTCCACAAATATATTGAGGGAAGGCAACGAAGAGGACTCGAAAGCAAGGCAGAATTGCAGGAAACAGATTTCAGGAGGGAGATTCGAATCGCCTTTAAAGCACAGGAAAAGCGGCAAAACCTCGACAATGATGCCCTTGGCCTAAAAGGGCGTATGCGTTTTTTTCCTGAATATATTCAGGAAAAAACGCATACGCCCTTTTTGGCCAACCAAGCAACCTGGAAAGGCAAAACAGCGCTACAAAGAAGTCTCGCTTCCCATCGGTCAAAAGGGCTATGCTGAATAAAGTGTCAAAACCAGAAATGCAGGACAGGCCATGGAGAAATGGGAGCCTTGCTACGCTGATGGACAGGATGTAAATTGACAACAGCCACTCTGGAGAAGTGTACGGTGTGTCCTGAAACATCTAAAAAACTCAGCTTAGAGAGCATAGGGCACTTCCACTTATGGGCGTATAAATTGGGAAAACTAAAAATCAGCAAGACACAGGCACCCCAAAGTTTAGGGCTGCTCTGTTGACAAGAACCTCCACTTCGTTACACCTTAAATATCCCAGGAAAGAGAAAAATGGATAAAGAAGTTGTGGTCCTTATGTACAATGGAATATCACTCAGCCATGAAATCAACGTCATAAGGCTAGCAGCAGCATGATGAGTGGATTAAGGTACGACGATTCTAAGTGAAATAAGTCACACAGAAAAAGACACTTATCATAAGATATCACTTATAGAGGGAGTGTAAACACCGCTACCCTTGAACTGAATTACAAAACAGAACAGAGTCACACGTTTAGAAAACACACTATGGCTGCTTAACGGGAAAGGTGAGGTGGGGTGATGCATAAAACAAGGGTTTCAAATTAGCTCAGATACCGTTCCATAAACCCAATAGGTAATAGACAAGACTTACTCCTAGCTCAGTGAATTGGACTCAACACCCCCTATTCACCGCCCAAGAATATATCTGACTAGTAAGAATCTTAAAACCTATGTATTGATATCTCTCTGTAAGTGAGTCAAGTGGGTGTAAAGCGGCAGAAACACAGCAGTGAAAAGCAGCTAAACCCCATTATAAAAATCAATTACTTTTAAAAACCCGTGAAACAAAGACAGTGAAAGAGAGAGAAATTCTTACAAAATTCGTTCAGGGGCTGTGATGCCACCTGGATTGACCATATCTAGACCCACAGCTGATTGAGACATAAGGGTGGACACTCTTGGGGCTGAGAGGTTTGGTGAGGTTGGGTGAGCAAACGCAGACCCTTTAAAGTAATACTGCGTGGTACCCATCCCATGGGTCCCAAATCTCCAGGTTCAAGGGCATCTTCCTACATCGAAAACATGCATGAGAAACCCAGAAGATGGTACACCGTGTGATCGGGAAAGGTTTCTAAAACGCACCTCATTTCTCATCTCCTTGTGCGCGGGTTCGCCATTCCAGCCGCTTTACAAGCAATCTCCCTCCTTGGAGAATCAGCACCTTTAACCTCCTGTTCCGTACAGGTTGCAATTTGTCCTGAGGATGAACGGGAAGAGGGGGAACCAATGAGAGACTAGCTCTAGGTGTTGGGACAGGCATAGGTCACTCTATTTTCCCATCAGGAAGAAGAATTAACCACAGGCTCAGCCTGCCGCCCGGGACAAGAGTAGGGCCTGAAGCAATCCTGCGCTTTTGCGGCCAGCTCCCAAGAAAGCGAGTTGAAAAATGGAGCTCAGGGGCACTGCAATTCACAAACCTGCAGACTTATAAATGATCACTCTCGTCCACAAATATATTGAGGGAAGGCAACGAAGACGATTTGAAAGCAAGGCAGAATTGCAGGAAACAGATTTCAGGAGGGAGATTCGAATCGCCTTTAAAGCACAGGAAAAGCGGCAAACCCTCGACAATGATGCCCTTGGCCAAAAAGGGCGTATGCGTTTTTTCCTGAATATATTCAGGAAAAAACGCATACGCCCTTTTTGGCCAACCAAGCAACCTGGAAAGGCAAATCAGCGCTACAAAGAAGTCTCGCTTCCCATCGGTCAAAAGGGCCATGCTGAATAAAGTGTCAAAACCAGAAATGCAGGACAGGCCATGGAGAAACGGGAGCCTTGCTACGCTGATGGACAGGATGTAAATTGACAACAGCCACTCTGGAGAAGTGTACGGTGTGTCCTGAAATATCTAAAAAACTCAGCTTAGAGAGCATAGGGCATTTCCACTTATGGGCGTAAAAATTGGGAAAACTAAAAATCAGCAAGACACAGGCACCCCAAAGTTTAGGGCTGCTCTGTTGACAAGAACCTCCACTTCGTTACACCTTAAATATCCCAGGAAAGAGAAAAATGGATAAAGAAGTTGTGGTCCTTATGTACAATGGAATATCACTCAGCCATGAAATCAACGTCATAAGGCTAGCAGCAGCATGATGAGTGGATTAAGGTACGACGATTCTAAGTGAAATAAGTCACACAGAAAAAGACACTTATCATAAGATATCACTTATAGAGGGAGTGTAAACACCGCTACCCTTGAACTGAATTACAAAACAGAACAGAGTCACACGTTTAGAAAACACACTATGGCTGCTTAACGGGAAAGGTGAGGTGGGGTGATGCATAAAACAAGGGTTTCAAATTAGCTCAGATACCGTTCCATAAACCCAATAGGTAATAGACAAGACTTACTCCTAGCTCAGTGAATTGGACTCAACACCCCCTATTCACCGCCCAAGAATATATCTGACTAGTAAGAATCTTAAAACCTATGTATTGATATCTCTCTGTAAGTGAGTCAAGTGGGTGTAAAGCGGCAGAAACACAGCAGTGAAAAGCAGCTAAACCCCATTATAAAAATCAATTACTTTTAAAAACCCGTGAAACAAAGACAGTGAAAGAGAGAGAAATTCTTACAAAATTCGTTCAGGGGCTGTGATGCCACCTGGATTGACCATATCTAGACCCACAGCTGATTGAGACATAAGGGTGGACACTCTTGGGGCTGAGAGGTTTGGTGAGGTTGGGTGAGCAAACGCAGACCCTTTAAAGTAATACTGCGTGGTACCCATCCCATGGGTCCCAAATCTCCAGGTTCAAGGGCATCTTCCTACATCGAAAACATGCATGAGAAACCCAGAAGATGGTACACCGTGTGATCGGGAAATGTTTCTAAAACGCACCTCATTTCTCATCTCCTTGTGCGCGGGTTCGCCATTCCAGCTGCTTTACAAGCAATCTCCCTCCTTGGAGAATCAGCACCCTTAACCTCCTGTTCTGTACAGGTTGCAATTTGTCCTGAGGATGAACGGGAAGAGGGGGAACCAATGAGAGACTAGCTCTAGGTGTTGGGACAGGCACAGGTCACTCTATTTTCCCATCAGGAAGAAGAATTAACCACAGGCTCAGCCTGCCGCACGGGACCAGAGTAGGGCCTGAAGCAATCCTGCGCTTTTGCGGCCAGCTCCCAAGAAAGCGAGTTGAAAAATGGAGCTCAGGGGCACTGCAATTCACAAACCTGCAGAATTATAAATGATCACGCTCGTCCACAAATATATTGAGGGATGGCAACGAAGAGGACTCGAAAGCAAGGCAAATTGCAGGAAACAGATTTCAGGAGGGAGATTCGAATCGCCTTTAAAGCACAGGAAAAGCGGCAAAACCTCGACAATGATGCCCTTGGCCTAAAAGGGCGTATGAGTTTTTTTCCTGAATATATTCAGGAAAAAACGCATACGCCCTTTTTGGCCAACCAAGCAACCTGGAAAGGCAAATCAGCGCTACAAAGAAGTCTCGCTTCCCATCGGTCAAAAGGGCCATGCTGAATAAAGTGTCAAAACCAGAAATGCAGGACAGGCCATGGAGAAACGGGAGCCTTGCTACGCTGATGGACAGGATGTAAATTGACAACAGCCACTCTGGAGAAGTGTACGGTGTGTCCTGAAACATCTAAAAAGCTCGGCTTAGAGAGCATAGGGCACTTCCACTTATGGGCGTATAAATTGGGAAAACTAAAAATCAGCAAGACACAGGCACCCCAAAGTTTAGGGCTGCTCTGTTCACAAGAACCTCCACTTCGTTACACCTTAAATATCCCAGGAAAGAGAAAAATGGATAAAGAAGTTGTGGTCCTTATGTACAATGGAATATCACTCAGCCATGAAATCAACGTCATAAGGCTAGCAGCAGCATGATGAGTGGATTTAGGTACGACGATTCTAAGTGAAATAAGTTACACAGAAAAAGACACTTATCATAAGATAAAACTTATAGAGGGAGTGTAAACACCGCTACCCTTGAACTGAATTACAAAACAGAACAGAGTCACACGTTTAGAAAACACACTATGGCTGCTTAACGGAAAAGGTGAGGTGGGGTGATGCATAAAACAAGGGTTTCAAATTAGCTCAGATACCGTTCCATAAACCCAATAGGTAATAGACAAGACCTACTCCTAGTTCAGTGAATTGGACTCAACACCCCCTATTCACCGCCCAAGAATATATCTGACTAGTAAGAATCTTAAAACCTATGTATTGATATCTCTCTGTAAGTGAGTCAAGTGGGTGTAAAGCGGCATAAACACAGCAGTGAAAAGCAGCTAAACCCCATTATAAAAATCAATTACTTTTAAAAACCCGTGAAACAAAGACAGTGAAAGAGAGAGAAATTCTTACAAAATTCGTTCAGGGGCTGTGATGCCACCTGGATTGACCATATCTAGACCCACAGCTGATTGAGACATAAGGGTGGACACTCTTGGGGCTGAGAGGTTTGGTGAGGTTGGGTGAGCAAACGCAGACCCTTTAAAATAATACTGCGTGGTACCCATCCCATGGGTCCCAAATCTCCAGGTTCAAGGGCATCTTCCTACATCGAAAACATGCATGAGAAACCCAGAAGATGGTACACCGTGTGATCGGGAAAGGTTTCTAAAACGCACCTCATTTCTCATCTCCTCGTGCGCGGGTTCGCTATTCCAGCTGCTTTACAAGCAATCTCCCTCCTTGGAGAATCACCACCCTTAACCTCCTGTTCTGTACAGGTTGCAATTTGTCCTGAGGATGAACGGGAAGAGGGGGAACCAATGAGAGACTAGCTCTAGGTGTTGGGACAGGCACAGGTCACTCTATTTTCCCATCAATAAGAAGAATTAACCACAGGCTCAGCCTGCCGCCCGAGACCAGAGTAGGGCCTGAAGCAATCCTGCGCTTTTGCGGCCAGCTCCCAAGAAAGCGAGTTGAAAAATGGAGCTCAGGGGCACTGCAATTCACAAACCTGCAGAATTATAAATGATCACGCTCGTCCACAAATATATTGAGGGAAGGCAACGAAGAGGACTCGAAAGCAAGGCAGAATTGCAGGAAACAGATTTCAGGAGGGAGATTCGAATCGCCTTTAAAGCACAGGAAAAGCGGCAAAACCTCGACAATGATGCCCTTGGCCTAAAAGGGCGTATGCGTTTTTTTCCTGAATATATTCAGGAAAAAACGCATACGCCCTTTTTGGCCAACCAAGCAACCTGGAAAGGCAAAACAGCGCTACAAAGAAGTCTCGCTTCCCATCGGTCAAAAGGGCTATGCTGAATAAAGTGTCAAAACCAGAAATGCAGGACAGGCCATGGAGAAATGGGAGCCTTGCTACGCTGATGGACAGGATGTAAATTGACAACAGCCACTCTGGAGAAGTGTACGGTGTGTCCTGAAACATCTAAAAAACTCAGCTTAGAGAGCATAGGGCACTTCCACTTATGGGCGTATAAATTGGGAAAACTAAAAATCAGCAAGACACAGGCACCCCAAAGTTTAGGGCTGCTCTGTTGACAAGAACCTCCACTTCGTTACACCTTAAATATCCCAGGAAAGAGAAAAATGGATAAAGAAGTTGTGGTCCTTATGTACAATGGAATATCACTCAGCCATGAAATCAACGTCATAAGGCTAGCAGCAGCATGATGAGTGGATTAAGGTACGACGATTCTAAGTGAAATAAGTCACACAGAAAAAGACACTTATCATAAGATATCACTTATAGAGGGAGTGTAAACACCGCTACCCTTGAACTGAATTACAAAACAGAACAGAGTCACACGTTTAGAAAACACACTATGGCTGCTTAACGGGAAAGGTGAGGTGGGGTGATGCATAAAACAAGGGTTTCAAATTAGCTCAGATACCGTTCCATAAACCCAATAGGTAATAGACAAGACTTACTCCTAGCTCAGTGAATTGGACTCAACACCCCCTATTCACCGCCCAAGAATATATCTGACTAGTAAGAATCTTAAAACCTATGTATTGATATCTCTCTGTAAGTGAGTCAAGTGGGTGTAAAGCGGCAGAAACACAGCAGTGAAAAGCAGCTAAACCCCATTATAAAAATCAATTACTTTTAAAAACCCGTGAAACAAAGACAGTGAAAGAGAGAGAAATTCTTACAAAATTCGTTCAGGGGCTGTGATGCCACCTGGATTGACCATATCTAGACCCACAGCTGATTGAGACATAAGGGTGGACACTCTTGGGGCTGAGAGGTTTGGTGAGGTTGGGTGAGCAAACGCAGACCCTTTAAAGTAATACTGCGTGGTACCCATCCCATGGGTCCCAAATCTCCAGGTTCAAGGGCATCTTCCTACATCGAAAACATGCATGAGAAACCCAGAAGATGGTACACCGTGTGATCGGGAAAGGTTTCTAAAACGCACCTCATTTCTCATCTCCTTGTGCGCGGGTTCGCCATTCCAGCCGCTTTACAAGCAATCTCCCTCCTTGGAGAATCAGCACCTTTAACCTCCTGTTCCGTACAGGTTGCAATTTGTCCTGAGGATGAACGGGAAGAGGGGGAACCAATGAGAGACTAGCTCTAGGTGTTGGGACAGGCATAGGTCACTCTATTTTCCCATCAGGAAGAAGAATTAACCACAGGCTCAGCCTGCCGCCCGGGACAAGAGTAGGGCCTGAAGCAATCCTGCGCTTTTGCGGCCAGCTCCCAAGAAAGCGAGTTGAAAAATGGAGCTCAGGGGCACTGCAATTCACAAACCTGCAGACTTATAAATGATCACTCTCGTCCACAAATATATTGAGGGAAGGCAACGAAGACGATTTGAAAGCAAGGCAGAATTGCAGGAAACAGATTTCAGGAGGGAGATTCGAATCGCCTTTAAAGCACAGGAAAAGCGGCAAACCCTCGACAATGATGCCCTTGGCCAAAAAGGGCGTATGCGTTTTTTCCTGAATATATTCAGGAAAAAACGCATACGCCCTTTTTGGCCAACCAAGCAACCTGGAAAGGCAAATCAGCGCTACAAAGAAGTCTCGCTTCCCATCGGTCAAAAGGGCCATGCTGAATAAAGTGTCAAAACCAGAAATGCAGGACAGGCCATGGAGAAACGGGAGCCTTGCTACGCTGATGGACAGGATGTAAATTGACAACAGCCACTCTGGAGAAGTGTACGGTGTGTCCTGAAATATCTAAAAAACTCAGCTTAGAGAGCATAGGGCATTTCCACTTATGGGCGTAAAAATTGGGAAAACTAAAAATCAGCAAGACACAGGCACCCCAAAGTTTAGGGCTGCTCTGTTGACAAGAACCTCCACTTCGTTACACCTTAAATATCCCAGGAAAGAGAAAAATGGATAAAGAAGTTGTGGTCCTTATGTACAATGGAATATCACTCAGCCATGAAATCAACGTCATAAGGCTAGCAGCAGCATGATGAGTGGATTAAGGTACGACGATTCTAAGTGAAATAAGTCACACAGAAAAAGACACTTATCATAAGATATCACTTATAGAGGGAGTGTAAACACCGCTACCCTTGAACTGAATTACAAAACAGAACAGAGTCACACGTTTAGAAAACACACTATGGCTGCTTAACGGGAAAGGTGAGGTGGGGTGATGCATAAAACAAGGGTTTCAAATTAGCTCAGATACCGTTCCATAAACCCAATAGGTAATAGACAAGACTTACTCCTAGCTCAGTGAATTGGACTCAACACCCCCTATTCACCGCCCAAGAATATATCTGACTAGTAAGAATCTTAAAACCTATGTATTGATATCTCTCTGTAAGTGAGTCAAGTGGGTGTAAAGCGGCAGAAACACAGCAGTGAAAAGCAGCTAAACCCCATTATAAAAATCAATTACTTTTAAAAACCCGTGAAACAAAGACAGTGAAAGAGAGAGAAATTCTTACAAAATTCGTTCAGGGGCTGTGATGCCACCTGGATTGACCATATCTAGACCCACAGCTGATTGAGACATAAGGGTGGACACTCTTGGGGCTGAGAGGTTTGGTGAGGTTGGGTGAGCAAACGCAGACCCTTTAAAGTAATACTGCGTGGTACCCATCCCATGGGTCCCAAATCTCCAGGTTCAAGGGCATCTTCCTACATCGAAAACATGCATGAGAAACCCAGAAGATGGTACACCGTGTGATCGGGAAATGTTTCTAAAACGCACCTCATTTCTCATCTCCTTGTGCGCGGGTTCGCCATTCCAGCTGCTTTACAAGCAATCTCCCTCCTTGGAGAATCAGCACCCTTAACCTCCTGTTCTGTACAGGTTGCAATTTGTCCTGAGGATGAACGGGAAGAGGGGGAACCAATGAGAGACTAGCTCTAGGTGTTGGGACAGGCACAGGTCACTCTATTTTCCCATCAGGAAGAAGAATTAACCACAGGCTCAGCCTGCCGCACGGGACCAGAGTAGGGCCTGAAGCAATCCTGCGCTTTTGCGGCCAGCTCCCAAGAAAGCGAGTTGAAAAATGGAGCTCAGGGGCACTGCAATTCACAAACCTGCAGAATTATAAATGATCACGCTCGTCCACAAATATATTGAGGGATGGCAACGAAGAGGACTCGAAAGCAAGGCAAATTGCAGGAAACAGATTTCAGGAGGGAGATTCGAATCGCCTTTAAAGCACAGGAAAAGCGGCAAAACCTCGACAATGATGCCCTTGGCCTAAAAGGGCGTATGAGTTTTTTTCCTGAATATATTCAGGAAAAAACGCATACGCCCTTTTTGGCCAACCAAGCAACCTGGAAAGGCAAATCAGCGCTACAAAGAAGTCTCGCTTCCCATCGGTCAAAAGGGCCATGCTGAATAAAGTGTCAAAACCAGAAATGCAGGACAGGCCATGGAGAAACGGGAGCCTTGCTACGCTGATGGACAGGATGTAAATTGACAACAGCCACTCTGGAGAAGTGTACGGTGTGTCCTGAAACATCTAAAAAGCTCGGCTTAGAGAGCATAGGGCACTTCCACTTATGGGCGTATAAATTGGGAAAACTAAAAATCAGCAAGACACAGGCACCCCAAAGTTTAGGGCTGCTCTGTTCACAAGAACCTCCACTTCGTTACACCTTAAATATCCCAGGAAAGAGAAAAATGGATAAAGAAGTTGTGGTCCTTATGTACAATGGAATATCACTCAGCCATGAAATCAACGTCATAAGGCTAGCAGCAGCATGATGAGTGGATTTAGGTACGACGATTCTAAGTGAAATAAGTTACACAGAAAAAGACACTTATCATAAGATAAAACTTATAGAGGGAGTGTAAACACCGCTACCCTTGAACTGAATTACAAAATAGAACAGAGTCACACGTTTAGAAAACACACTATGGCTGCTTAACGGAAAAGGTGAGGTGGGGTGATGCATAAAACAAGGGTTTCAAATTAGCTCAGATACCGTTCCATAAACCCAATAGGTAATAGACAAGACCTACTCCTAGTTCAGTGAATTGGACTCAACACCCCCTATTCACCGCCCAAGAATATATCTGACTAGTAAGAATCTTAAAACCTATGTATTGATATCTCTCTGTAAGTGAGTCAAGTGGGTGTAAAGCGGCATAAACACAGCAGTGAAAAGCAGCTAAACCCCATTATAAAAATCAATTACTTTTAAAAACCCGTGAAACAAAGACAGTGAAAGAGAGAGAAATTCTTACAAAATTCGTTCAGGGGCTGTGATGCCACCTGGATTGACCATATCTAGACCCACAGCTGATTGAGACATAAGGGTGGACACTCTTGGGGCTGAGAGGTTTGGTGAGGTTGGGTGAGCAAACGCAGACCCTTTAAAATAATACTGCGTGGTACCCATCCCATGGGTCCCAAATCTCCAGGTTCAAGGGCATCTTCCTACATCGAAAACATGCATGAGAAACCCAGAAGATGGTACACCGTGTGATCGGGAAAGGTTTCTAAAACGCACCTCATTTCTCATCTCCTCGTGCGCGGGTTCGCTATTCCAGCTGCTTTACAAGCAATCTCCCTCCTTGGAGAATCACCACCCTTAACCTCCTGTTCTGTACAGGTTGCAATTTGTCCTGAGGATGAACGGGAAGAGGGGGAACCAATGAGAGACTAGCTCTAGGTGTTGGGACAGGCACAGGTCACTCTATTTTCCCATCAATAAGAAGAATTAACCACAGGCTCAGCCTGCCGCCCGAGACCAGAGTAGGGCCTGAAGCAATCCTGCGCTTTTGCGGCCAGCTCCCAAGAAAGCGAGTTGAAAAATGGAGCTCAGGGGCACTGCAATTCACAAACCTGCAGACTTATAAATGATCACTCTCGTCCACAAATATATTGAGGGAAGGCAACGAAGAGGATTTGAAAGCAAGGCAGAATTGCAGGAAACAGATTTCAGGAGGGAGATTCGAATTGCCTTTAAAGCACAGGAAAAGCGGCAAACCCTCGACAATGATGCCCTTGGCCAAAAAGGGCGTATGCGTTTTTTCCTGAATATATTCAGGAAAAAACGCATACGCCCTTTTTGGCCAACCAAGCAACCTGGAAAGGCAAATCAGCGCTACAAAGAAGTCTCGCTTCCCATCGGTCAAAAGGGCCATGCTGAATAAAGTGTCAAAACCAGAAATGCAGGACAGGCCATGGAGAAACGGGAGCCTTGCTACGCTGATGGACAGGATGTAAATTGACAACAGCCACTCTGGAGAAGTGTACGGTGTGTCCTGAAACATCTAAAAAACTCAGCTTAGAGAGCATAGGGCATTTCCACATATGGGCGTAAAAATTGGGAAAACTAAAAATCAGCAAGACACAGGCACCCCAAAGTTTAGGGCTGCTCTGTTCACAAGAACCTCTACTTCGTTACACCTTAAATATCCCAGGAAAGAGAAAAATGGATAAAGAAGTTGTGGTCCTTATGTACAATGGAATATCACTCAGACATGAAATCAACGTCATAAGGCTAGCAGCAGCAGGATGAGTGGATTTAGGTACGACGATTCTAAGTGAAATAAGTCACACAGAAAAAGACACTTATCATAAGATATCACTTATAGAGGGAGTGTAAACACCGCTACCCTTGAACTGAATTACAAAACAGAACAGAGTCACACGTTTAGAAAACACACTATGGCTGCTTAACGGGAAAGGTGAGGTGGGGTGATGCATAAAACAAGGGTTTCAAATTAGCTCAGATACCGTTCCATAAACCCAATAGGTAATAGACAAGACCTACTCCTAGTTCAGTGAATTGGACTCAACACCCCCTATTCACCTCCCAAGAATATATCTGACTAGTAAGAATCTTAAAACCTATGTATTGATATCTCTCTGTAAGTGAGTCAAGTGGGTGTAAAGCGGCATAAACACAGCAGTGAAAAGCAGCTAAACCCCATTATAAAAATCAATTACTTTTAAAAACCTGTGAAACAAAGACAGTCAAAGAGAGAGAAATTCTTCCAAAATTCGTTCAGGGGCTGTGATGCCACCTGGATTGACCATATCTAGACCCACAGCTGATTGAGACATAAGGGTGGACACTCTTGGGGCTGAGAGGTTTGGTGAGGTTGGGTGAGCAAACGCAGACCCTTTAAAGTAATACTGCGTGGTACCCATCCCATGGGTCCCAAATCTCCAGGTTCAAGGGCATCTTCCTACATCGAAAACATGCATGAGAAACCCAGAAGATGGTACACCGTGTGATCGGGAAAGGTTTCTAAAACGCACCTCATTTCTCATCTCCTTGTGCGCGGGTTCGCCATTCCAGCCGCTTTACTAGCAATCTCCCTCCTTGGAGAATCAGCACCTTTAACCTCCTGTTCCGTACAGGTTGCAATTTGTACTGAGGATGAACGGGAAGAGGGGGAACCAATGAGAGACTAGCTCTAGGTTTTGGAACAGGCATAGGTCACTCTATTTTCCCATCAGGAAGAAGAATTAACCACAGCCTCAGCCTGCCGCCCGGGACCAGAGTAGGGCCTGAAGCAATCCTGCGCTTTTGCGGCCAGCTCCCAAGAAAGCGAGTTGAAAAATGGAGCTCAGGGGCACTGCAATTCACAAACCTGCAGACTTATAAATGATCACTCTCGTCCACAAATATATTGAGGGAAGGCAACGAAGACGATTTGAAAGCAAGGCAGAATTGCAGGAAAAAGATTTCAGGAGGGAGATTCGAATCGCCTTTAAAGCACAGGAAAAGCGGCAAACCCTCGACAATGATGCCCTTGGCCAAAAAGGGCGTATGCGTTTTTTCCTGAATATATTCAGGAAAAAACGCATACGCCCTTTTTGGCCAACCAAGCAACCTGGAAAGGCAAATCAGCGCTACAAAGAAGTCTCGCTTCCCATCGGTCAAAAGGGCCATGCTGAATAAAGTGTCAAAACCAGAAATGCAGGACAGGCCATGGAGAAACGGGAGCCTTGCTACGCTGATGGACAGGATGTAAATTGACAACAGCCACTCTGGAGAAGTGTACGGTGTGTCCTGAAACATCTAAAAAACTCGGCTTAGAGAGCATAGGGCACTTCCACTTATGGGCGTATAAATTGGGAAAACTAAAAATCAGCAAGACACAGGCACCCCAAAGTTTAGGGCTGCTCTGTTCACAAGAACCTCTACTTCGTTACACCTTAAATATCCCAGGAAAGAGAAAAATGGATAAAGAAGTTGTGGTCCTTATGTACAATGGAATATCACTCAGCCATGAAATCAACGTCATAAGGCTAGCAGCAGCAGGATGAGTGGATTTAGGTACGACGATTCTAAGTGAAATAAGTCACACAGAAAAAGACACTTATCATAAGATATCACTTATAGAGGGAGTGTAAACACCGCTACCCTTGAACTGAATTACAAAACAGAACAGAGTCACACGTTTAGAAAACACACTATGGCTGCTTAACGGGAAAGGTGAGGTGGGGTGATGCATAAAACAAGGGTTTCAAATTAGCTCAGATACCGTTCCATAAACCCAATAGGTAATAGACAAGACCTACTCCTAGTTCAGTGAATTGGACTCAACACCCCCTATTCACCGCCCAAGAATATATCTGACTAGTAAGAATCTTAAAACCTATGTATTGATATCTCTCTGTAAGTGAGTCAAGTGGGTGTAAAGCGGCATAAACACAGCAGTGAAAAGCAGCTAAACCCCATTATAAAAATCAATTACTTTTAAAAACCTGTGAAACAAAGACAGTCAAAGAGAGAGAAATTCTTACAAAATTCGTTCAGGGGCTGTGATGCCACCTGGATTGACCATATCTAGACCCACAGCTGATTGAGACATAAGGGTGGACACTCTTGGGGCTGAGAGGTTTGGTGAGGTTGGGTGAGCAAACGCAGACCCTTTAAAGTAATACTGCGTGGTACCCATCCCATGGGTCCCAAATCTCCAGGTTCAAGGGCATCTTCCTACATCGAAAACATGCATGAGAAACCCAGAAGATGGTACACCGTGTGATCGGGAAAGGTTTCTAAAACGCACCTCATTTCTCATCTCCTTGTGCGCGGGTTCGCCATTCCAGCCGCTTTACTAGCAATCTCCCTCCTTGGAGAATCAGCACCTTTAACCTCCTGTTCCGTACAGGTTGCAATTTGTACTGAGGATGAACGGGAAGAGGGGGAACCAATGAGAGACTAGCTCTAGGTTTTGGAACAGGCATAGGTCACTCTATTTTCCCATCAGGAAGAAGAATTAACCACAGCCTCAGCCTGCCGCCCGGGACCAGAGTAGGGCCTGAAGCAATCCTGCGCTTTTGCGGCCAGCTCCCAAGAAAGCGAGTTGAAAAATGGAGCTCAGGGGCACTGCAATTCACAAACCTGCAGACTTATAAATGATCACTCTCGTCCACAAATATATTGAGGGAAGGCAACGAAGACGATTTGAAAGCAAGGCAGAATTGCAGGAAAAAGATTTCAGGAGGGAGATTCGAATCGCCTTTAAAGCACAGGAAAAGCGGCAAACCCTCGACAATGATGCCCTTGGCCAAAAAGGGCGTATGCGTTTTTTCCTGAATATATTCAGGAAAAAACGCATACGCCCTTTTTGGCCAACCAAGCAACCTGGAAAGGCAAATCAGCGCTACAAAGAAGTCTCGCTTCCCATCGGTCAAAAGGGCCATGCTGAATAAAGTGTCAAAACCAGAAATGCAGGACAGGCCATGGAGAAACGGGAGCCTTGCTACGCTGATGGACAGGATGTAAATTGACAACAGCCACTCTGGAGAAGTGTACGGTGTGTCCTGAAACATCTAAAAAACTCGGCTTAGAGAGCATAGGGCACTTCCACTTATGGGCGTATAAATTGGGAAAACTAAAAATCAGCAAGACACAGGCACCCCAAAGTTTAGGGCTGCTCTGTTCACAAGAACCTCTACTTCGTTACACCTTAAATATCCCAGGAAAGAGAAAAATGGATAAAGAAGTTGTCGTCCTTATGTACAATGGAATATCACTCAGCCATGAAATCAACGTCATAAGGCTAGCAGCAGCAGGATGAGTGGATTTAGGTACGACGATTCTAAGTGAAATAAGTCACACAGAAAAAGACACTTATCATAAGATATCACTTATAGAGGGAGTGTAAACACCGCTACCCTTGAACTGAATTACAAAACAGAACAGAGTCACACGTTTAGAAAACACACTATGGCTGCTTAACGGGAAAGGTGAGGTGGGGTGATGCATAAAACAAGGGTTTCAAATTAGCTCAGATACCGTTCCATAAACCCAATAGGTAATAGACAAGACCTACTCCTAGTTCAGTGAATTGGACTCAACACCCCCTATTCACCGCCCAAGAATATATCTGACTAGTAAGAATCTTAAAACCTATGTATTGATCTCTCTCTGTAAGTGAGTCAAGTGGGTGTAAACCGGCATAAACACAGCAGTGAAAAGAAGCTAAACCCCATTATAAAAATCAATTACTTTTAAAAACCCGTGAAACAAAGACAGTGAAAGAGAGAGAAATTCTTACAAAATTCGTTCAGGGGCTGTGATGCCACCTGGATTGACCATATCTAGACCCACAGCTGATTGAGACATAAGGGTGGACACTCTTGGGGCTGAGAGTTTTGGTGAGGTTGGGTGAGCAAACGCAGACCCTTTAAAGTAATACTGCGTGGTACCCATCCCATGGGTCCCAAATCTCCAGGTTCAAGGGCATCTTCCTACATCAAAAACATGCATGAGAAACCCAGAAGATGGTACACCGTGTGATCGGGAAATGTTTCTAAAACGCACCTCATTTCTCATCTCCTTGTGCGCGGGTTCGCCATTCCAGCTGCTTTATAAGCAATCTCCCTCCTTGGAGAATCAGCACCCTTAACCTCCTGTTCTGTACAGGTTGCAATTTGTCCTGAGGATGAACGGGAAGAGCGGGAACCAATGAGAGACTAGCTCTAGGTGTTGGGACAGGCACAGGTCACTCTATTTTCCCATCAGGAAGAAGAATTAACCACAGGCTCAGCCTGCCGCCCGGGACCAGAGTAGGGCCTGAAGCAATCCTGCGCTTTTGCGGCCAGCTCCCAAGAAAGCGAGTTGAAAAATGGAGCTCAGGGGCACTGCAATTCACAAACCTGCAGACTTATAAATGATCACTCTCGTCCACAAATATATTGAGGGAAGGCAACGAAGAGGATTTGAAAGCAAGGCAGAATTGCAGGAAACAGATTTCAGGAGGGAGATTCGAATCGCCTTTAAAGCACAGGAAAAGCGGCAAAACCTCGACAATGATGCCCTTGGCCAAAAAGGGCGTATGCGTTTTTTCCTGAATATATTCAGGAAAAAACGCATACGCCCTTTTTGGCCAACCAAGCAACCTGGAAAGGCAAATCAGCGCTACAAAGAAGTCTCGCTTCCCATCGGTCAAAAGGGCCATGCTGAATAAAGTGTCAAAACCAGAAATGCAGGACAGGCCATGGAGAAACGGGAGCCTTGCTACGCTGATGGACAGGATGTAAATTGACAACAGCCACTCTGGAGAAGTGTACCGTGTGTCCTGAAACATCTAAAAAACTCAGCTTAGAGAGCATAGGGCACTTCCACTTATGGTCGTATAAATTGGGAAAACTAAAAATCAGCAAGACACAGGCACCCCAAAGTTTAGGTCTGCTCTGTTGACAAGAACCTCCACTTCATTACACCTTAAATATCCCAGGAAAGAGAAAAATGGATAAAGAAGTTGTGGTCCTTATGTACAATGGAATATCACTCAGCCATGAAATCAACGTCATAAGGCTAGCAGCAGCATGATGAGTGGATTTAGGTACGACGATTCTAAGTGAAATAAGTCACACAGAAAAAGACACTTATCATAAGATATCACTTATAGAGGGAGTGTAAACACCGCTACCCTTGAACTGAATTACAAAACAGAACAGAGTCACACGTTTAGAAAACACACTATGGCTGCTTAATGCGAAAGGTGAGGTGGGGTGAGCATAAAACAAGGGTTTCAAATTAGCTCAGATACCGTTCCATAAACCCAGTATGTAACAGACAAGCCTTACTCCTAGCTCAGTGAATTGGACTCAACACCCCCTATTCACCGCCCAAGAATATATCTGACTAGTAAGAATCTTAAAACCTATGTATTGATATCTCTCTGTAAGTGAGTCAAGTGGGTGTAAAGCGGCATAAACACAGCAGTGAAAAGCAGCTAAACCCCATTATAAAAATCAATTACTTTTAAAAACCCGTGAAACAAAGACAGTGAAAGAGAGAGAAATTCTTACAAAATTCGTTCAGGGGCTGTGATGCCACCTGGATTGACCATATCTAGACCCACAGCTGATTGAGACATAAGGCTGGACACTCTTGGGGCTGAGAGGTTTGGTGAGGTTGGGTGAGCAAACGCAGACCCTTTAAAGTAATACTGCGTGGTACCCATCCCATGGGTCCCAAATCTCCAGGTTCAAGGGCATCTTCCTACATCCAAAACATGCATGAGAAACCCAGAAGATGGTACACCGTGTGATCGGGATAGGTTTCTAAAACGCACCTCATTTCTCATCTCCTTGTGCGCGGGTTCGCCATTCCAGCCGCTTTACTAGCAATCTCCCTCCTTGGAGAAACAGCACCTTTAACCTCCTGTTCCGTACAGGTTGCAATTTGTCCTGAGGATGAACGGGAAGAGGGGGAACCAATGAGAGACTAGCTCTAGGTGTTGGGACAGGCACAGGTCACTCTATTTTCCCATCAGGAAGAAGAATTAACCACAGGCTCAGCCTGCCGCCCGGGACCAGAGTAAGGCCTGAAGCAATCCTGCGCCTTTGCGGCCAGCTCCCAAGAAAGCGAGTTGAAAAATGGAGCTCAGGGGCACTGCAATTCACAAACCTGCAGACTTATAAATGATCACTCTCGTCCACAAATATATTGAGGGAAGGCAACGAAGAGGATTTGAAAGCAAGGCAGAATTGCAGGAAACAGATTTCAGGAGGGAGATTCGAATCGCCTTTAAAGCACAGGAAAAGCGGCAAAACCTCGACAATGATGCCCTTGGCCAAAAAGGGCGTATGCGTTTTTTCCTGAATATATTCAGGAAAAAACGCATACGCCCTTTTTGGCCAACCAAGCAACCTGGAAAGGCAAATCAGCGCTAAAAAGAAGTCTCGCTTCCCATCGGTCAAAAGGGCCATGCTGAATAAAGTGTCAAAACCAGAAATGCAGGACAGGCCATGGAGAAACGGGAGCCTTGCTACGCTGATGGACAGGATGTAAATTGACTACAGCCACTCTGGAGAAGTGTACCGTGTGTCCTGAAACATCTAAAAAAATCAGCTTAGAGAGCATAGGGCACTTCCACTTATGGCCGTATAAATTGGGAAAACTAAAAATCAGCAAGACACAGGCACCCCAAAGTTTAGGTCTGCTCTGTTGACAAGAACCTCCACTTCATTACACCTTAAATATCCCAGGAAAGAGAAAAATGGATAAAGAAGTTGTGGTCCTTATGTACAATGGAATATCACTCAGCCATGAAATCAACGTCATAAGGCTAGCAGCAGCATGATGAGTGGATTTAGGTACGACGATTCTAAGTGAAATAAGTCACACAGAAAAACACACTTATCATAAGATATCACTTATAGAGGGAGTGTAAACACCGCTACCCTTGAACTGAATTACAAAACAGAATAGAGTCACACGTTTAGAAAACACACTATGGCTGCTTAACGGGAAAGGTGAGGTGGGGTGATGCATAAAACAAGGGTTTCAAATTAGCTCAGATACCGTTCCATAAACCCAATATGTAATAGACAAGACTTACTCCTAGCTCAGTGAATTGGACTCAACACCCCCTATTCACCGCCCAAGAATATATCTGACTAGTAAGAATCTTAAAAGCTATGTATTGATATCTCTCTGTAAGTGAGTCAAGTGGGTGTAAAGCGGCATAAACACAGCAGTGAAAAGCAGCTAAACCCCATTATAAAAATCAATTACTTTTAAAAACCCGTGAAACAAAGACAGTGAAAGAGAGAGAAATTCTTACAAAATTCGTTCAGGGGCTGTGATGCCACCTGGATTGACCATATCTAGACCCACAGCTGATTGAGACATAAGGCTGGACACTCTTGGGGCTCAGAGGTTTGGTGAGGTTGGGTGAGCAAACGCAGACCCTTTAAAGTAATACTGCGTGGTACCCATCCCATGGGTCCCAAATCTCCAGGTTCAAGGGCATCTTCCTACATCCAAAACATGCATGAGAAACCCAGAAGATGGTACACCGTGTGATCGGGAAAGGTTTCTAAAACGCACCTCATTTCTCATCTCCTTGTGCGCGGGTTCGCCATTCCAGCCGCTTTACTAGCAATCTCCCTCCTTGGAGAAACAGCACCTTTAACCTCCTGTTCCGTACAGGTTGCAATTTGTCCTGAGGATGAACGGGAAGAGGGGGAACCAATGAGAGACTAGCTCTAGGTGTTGGGACAGGCACAGGTCACTCTATTTTCCCATCAGGAAGAAGAATTAACCACAGGCTCAGCCTGCCGCCCGGGACCAGAGTAAGGCCTGAAGCAATCCTGCGCCTTTGCGGCCAGCTCCCAAGAAAGCGAGTTGAAAAATGGAGCTCAGGGGCACTGCAATTCACAAACCTGCAGACTTATAAATGATCACTCTCGTCCACAAATATATTGAGGGAAGGCAACGAAGAGGATTTGAAAGCAAGGCAGAATTGCAGGAAACAGATTTCAGGAGGGAGATTCGAATCGCCTTTAAAGCACAGGAAAAGCGGCAAAACCTCGACAATGATGCCCTTGGCCAAAAAGGGCGTATGCGTTTTTTCCTGAATATATTCAGGAAAAAACGCATACGCCCTTTTTGGCCAACCAAGCAACCTGGAAAGGCAAATCAGCGCTAAAAAGAAGTCTCGCTTCCCATCGGTCAAAAGGGCCATGCTGAATAAAGTGTCAAAACCAGAAATGCAGGACAGGCCATGGAGAAACGGGAGCCTTGCTACGCTGATGGACAGGATGTAAATTGACTACAGCCACTCTGGAGAAGTGTACCGTGTGTCCTGAAACATCTAAAAAAATCAGCTTAGAGAGCATAGGGCACTTCCACTTATGGCCGTATAAATTGGGAAAACTAAAAATCAGCAAGACACAGGCACCCCAAAGTTTAGGTCTGCTCTGTTGACAAGAACCTCCACTTCATTACACCTTAAATATCCCAGGAAAGAGAAAAATGGATAAAGAAGTTGTGGTCCTTATGTACAATGGAATATCACTCAGCCATGAAATCAACGTCATAAGGCTAGCAGCAGCATGATGAGTGGATTTAGGTACGACGATTCTAAGTGAAATAAGTCACACAGAAAAACACACTTATCATAAGATATCACTTATAGAGGGAGTGTAAACACCGCTACCCTTGAACTGAATTACAAAACAGAATAGAGTCACACGTTTAGAAAACACACTATGGCTGCTTAACGGGAAAGGTGAGGTGGGGTGATGCATAAAACAAGGGTTTCAAATTAGCTCAGATACCGTTCCATAAACCCAATATGTAATAGACAAGACTTACTCCTAGCTCAGTGAATTGGACTCAACACCCCCTATTCACCGCCCAAGAATATATCTGACTAGTAAGAATCTTAAAAGCTATGTATTGATATCTCTCTGTAAGTGAGTCAAGTGGGTGTAAAGCGGCATAAACACAGCAGTGAAAAGCAGCTAAACCCCATTATAAAAATCAATTACTTTTAAAAACCCGTGAAACAAAGACAGTGAAAGAGAGAGAAATTCTTCCAAAATTCGTTCAGGGGCTGTGATGCCACCTGGATTGACCATATCTAGACCCACAGCTGATTGAGACATAAGGGTGGACACTCTTGGGGCTCAGAGGTTTGGTGAGGTTGGGTGAGCAAACGCAGACCCTTTAAAGTAATACTGCGTGGTACCCATCCCATGGGTCCCAAATCTCCAGGTTCAAGGGCATCTTCCTACATCGAAAAAATGCATGAGAAACCCAGAAGATGGTACACCTTGTGATCGGGAAAGGTTTCTAAAACGCACCTCATTTCTCATCTCCTTGTGGGCGGATTCGCCATTCCAGCCGCTTTACAAGCAATCTCCCTCCTTGGAGAATCAGCACCTTTAACCTCCTGTTCCGTACAGGTTGCAATTTGTCCTGAGGATGAACGGGAAGAGGGGGAACCAATGAGAGACTAGCTCTAGGTGTTGGGACAGGCACAGGTCACTCTATTTTCCCATCAGGAAGAAGAATTAACCACAGGCTCAGCCTGCAGCCCGGGACCAGAGTAGGGCCTGAAGCAATCCTGCGCCTTTGCGGCCAGCTCCCAAGAAAGCGAGTTGAAAAATGGAGCTCAGGGGCACTGCAATTCACAAACCTGCAGACTTATAAATGATCACTCTCGTCCACAAATATATTGAGGGAAGGCAACGAAGAGGATTTGAAAGCAAGGCAGAATTGCAGGAAACAGATTTCAGGAGGGAGATTCGAATCGCCTTTAAAGCACAGGAAAAGCGGCAAAACCTCGACAATGATGCCCTTGACCAAAAAGGGCGTATGCGTTTTTTCCTGAATATATTCAGGAAAAAACGCATACGCCCTTTTTGGCCAACCAAGCAACCTGGAAAGGCAAATCAGCGCTACAAAGAAGTCTCGCTTCCCATCGGTCAAAAGGGCCATGCTGAATAAAGTGTCAAAACCAGAAATGCAGGACAGGCCATGGAGAAACGGGAGCCTTGCTACGCTGATGGACAGGATGTAAATTGACAACAGCCACTCTGGAGAAGTGTACCGTGTGTCCTGAAACATCTAAAAAACTCAGCTTAGAGAGCATAGGGCACTTCCACTTATGGCCGTATAAATTGGGAAAACTAAAAATCAGCAAGACACAGGCACCCCAAAGTTTAGGTCTGCTCTGTTGACAAGAACCTCCACTTCGTTACACCTTAAATATCCCAGGAAAGAGAAAAATGGATAAAGAAGTTGTGGTCCTTATGTACAATGGAATATCACTCAGCCATGAAATCAACGTCATAAGGCTAGCAGCAGCATGATGAGTGGATTTAGGTACGACGATTCTAAGTGAAATAAGTCACACAGAAAAACACACTTATCATAAGATATCACTTATAGAGGGAGTGTAAACACCGCTACCCTTGAACTGAATTACAAAACAGAATACAGTCACACGTTTAGAAAACACACTATGGCTGCTTAACGGGAAAGGTGAGGTGGGGTGATGCATAAAACAAGGGTTTCAAATTAGCTCAGATACCGTTCCATAAACCCAATAGGTAATAGACAAGACTTACTCCTAGCTCAGTGAATTGGACTCAACACCCCCTATTCACCGCCCAAGAATATATCTGACTAGTAAGAATCTTAAAAGCTATGTATTGATATCTCTCTGTAAGTGAGTCAAGTGGGTGTAAAGCGGCATAAACACAGCAGTGAAAAGCAGCTAAACCCCATTATAAAAATCAATTACTTTTAAAAACCCGTGAAACAAAGACAGTGAAAGAGAGAGAAATTCTTACAAAATTCGTTCAGGGGCTGTGATGCCACCTGGATTGACCATATCTAGACCCACAGCTGATTGAGACATAAGGATGGAAACTCTTGGGGCTCAGAGGTTTGGTGAGGTTGGGTGAGCAAACGCAGACCCTTTAAAGTAATACTGCGTGGTACCCATCCCATGGGTCCCAAATCTCCAGGTTCAAGGGCATCTTCCTACATCGAAAACATGCATGAGAAACCCAGAAGATGGTACACCGTGTGATCGGGAAAGGTTTCTAAAACGCACCTCATTTCTCATCTCCTCGTGCGCGGGTTCGCTATTCCAGCTGCTTTACAAGCAATCTCCCTCCTTGGAGAATCAGCACCTTTAACCTCCTGTTCCGTACAGGTTGCAATTTGTCCTGAGGATGAACGGGAAGAGGGGGAACCAATGAGAGACTAGCTCTAGGTGTTGGGACAGGCATAGGTCACTCTATTTTCCCATCAGGAAGAAGAATTAACCACAGGCTCAGCCTGCCGCCCGGGACAAGAGTAGGGCCTGAAGCAATCCTGCGCTTTTGCGGCCAGCTCCCAAGAAAGCGAGTTGAAAAATGGAGCTCAGGGGCACTGCAATTCACAAACCTGCAGACTTATAAATGATCACTCTCGTCCACAAATATATTGAGGGAAGGCAACGAAGACGATTTGAAAGCAAGGCAGAATTGCAGGAAACAGATTTCAGGAGGGAGATTCGAATCGCCTTTAAAGCACAGGAAAAGCGGCAAACCCTCGACAATGATGCCCTTGGCCAAAAAGGGCGTATGCGTTTTTTCCTGAATATATTCAGGAAAAAACGCATACGCCCTTTTTGGCCAACCAAGCAACCTGGAAAGGCAAATCAGCGCTACAAAGAAGTCTCGCTTCCCATCGGTCAAAAGGGCCATGCTGAATAAAGTGTCAAAACCAGAAATGCAGGACAGGCCATGGAGAAACGGGAGCCTTGCTACGCTGATGGACAGGATGTAAATTGACAACAGCCACTCTGGAGAAGTGTACGGTGTGTCCTGAAATATCTAAAAAACTCAGCTTAGAGAGCATAGGGCATTTCCACTTATGGGCGTAAAAATTGGGAAAACTAAAAATCAGCAAGACACAGGCACCCCAAAGTTTAGGGCTGCTCTGTTGACAAGAACCTCCACTTCGTTACACCTTAAATATCCCAGGAAAGAGAAAAATGGATAAAGAAGTTGTGGTCCTTATGTACAATGGAATATCACTCAGCCATGAAATCAACGTCATAAGGCTAGCAGCAGCATGATGAGTGGATTAAGGTACGACGATTCTAAGTGAAATAAGTCACACAGAAAAAGACACTTATCATAAGATATCACTTATAGAGGGAGTGTAAACACCGCTACCCTTGAACTGAATTACAAAACAGAACAGAGTCACACGTTTAGAAAACACACTATGGCTGCTTAACGGGAAAGGTGAGGTGGGGTGATGCATAAAACAAGGGTTTCAAATTAGCTCAGATACCGTTCCATAAACCCAATAGGTAATAGACAAGACTTACTCCTAGCTCAGTGAATTGGACTCAACACCCCCTATTCACCGCCCAAGAATATATCTGACTAGTAAGAATCTTAAAACCTATGTATTGATATCTCTCTGTAAGTGAGTCAAGTGGGTGTAAAGCGGCAGAAACACAGCAGTGAAAAGCAGCTAAACCCCATTATAAAAATCAATTACTTTTAAAAACCCGTGAAACAAAGACAGTGAAAGAGAGAGAAATTCTTACAAAATTCGTTCAGGGGCTGTGATGCCACCTGGATTGACCATATCTAGACCCACAGCTGATTGAGACATAAGGGTGGACACTCTTGGGGCTGAGAGGTTTGGTGAGGTTGGGTGAGCAAACGCAGACCCTTTAAAGTAATACTGCGTGGTACCCATCCCATGGGTCCCAAATCTCCAGGTTCAAGGGCATCTTCCTACATCGAAAACATGCATGAGAAACCCAGAAGATGGTACACCGTGTGATCGGGAAATGTTTCTAAAACGCACCTCATTTCTCATCTCCTTGTGCGCGGGTTCGCCATTCCAGCTGCTTTACAAGCAATCTCCCTCCTTGGAGAATCAGCACCCTTAACCTCCTGTTCTGTACAGGTTGCAATTTGTCCTGAGGATGAACGGGAAGAGGGGGAACCAATGAGAGACTAGCTCTAGGTGTTGGGACAGGCACAGGTCACTCTATTTTCCCATCAGGAAGAAGAATTAACCACAGGCTCAGCCTGCCGCACGGGACCAGAGTAGGGCCTGAAGCAATCCTGCGCTTTTGCGGCCAGCTCCCAAGAAAGCGAGTTGAAAAATGGAGCTCAGGGGCACTGCAATTCACAAACCTGCAGAATTATAAATGATCACGCTCGTCCACAAATATATTGAGGGATGGCAACGAAGAGGACTCGAAAGCAAGGCAAATTGCAGGAAACAGATTTCAGGAGGGAGATTCGAATCGCCTTTAAAGCACAGGAAAAGCGGCAAAACCTCGACAATGATGCCCTTGGCCTAAAAGGGCGTATGAGTTTTTTTCCTGAATATATTCAGGAAAAAACGCATACGCCCTTTTTGGCCAACCAAGCAACCTGGAAAGGCAAATCAGCGCTACAAAGAAGTCTCGCTTCCCATCGGTCAAAAGGGCCATGCTGAATAAAGTGTCAAAACCAGAAATGCAGGACAGGCCATGGAGAAACGGGAGCCTTGCTACGCTGATGGACAGGATGTAAATTGACAACAGCCACTCTGGAGAAGTGTACGGTGTGTCCTGAAACATCTAAAAAGCTCGGCTTAGAGAGCATAGGGCACTTCCACTTATGGGCGTATAAATTGGGAAAACTAAAAATCAGCAAGACACAGGCACCCCAAAGTTTAGGGCTGCTCTGTTCACAAGAACCTCCACTTCGTTACACCTTAAATATCCCAGGAAAGAGAAAAATGGATAAAGAAGTTGTGGTCCTTATGTACAATGGAATATCACTCAGCCATGAAATCAACGTCATAAGGCTAGCAGCAGCATGATGAGTGGATTTAGGTACGACGATTCTAAGTGAAATAAGTTACACAGAAAAAGACACTTATCATAAGATAAAACTTATAGAGGGAGTGTAAACACCGCTACCCTTGAACTGAATTACAAAACAGAACAGAGTCACACGTTTAGAAAACACACTATGGCTGCTTAACGGAAAAGGTGAGGTGGGGTGATGCATAAAACAAGGGTTTCAAATTAGCTCAGATACCGTTCCATAAACCCAATAGGTAATAGACAAGACCTACTCCTAGTTCAGTGAATTGGACTCAACACCCCCTATTCACCGCCCAAGAATATATCTGACTAGTAAGAATCTTAAAACCTATGTATTGATATCTCTCTGTAAGTGAGTCAAGTGGGTGTAAAGCGGCATAAACACAGCAGTGAAAAGCAGCTAAACCCCATTATAAAAATCAATTACTTTTAAAAACCCGTGAAACAAAGACAGTGAAAGAGAGAGAAATTCTTACAAAATTCGTTCAGGGGCTGTGATGCCACCTGGATTGACCATATCTAGACCCACAGCTGATTGAGACATAAGGGTGGACACTCTTGGGGCTGAGAGGTTTGGTGAGGTTGGGTGAGCAAACGCAGACCCTTTAAAATAATACTGCGTGGTACCCATCCCATGGGTCCCAAATCTCCAGGTTCAAGGGCATCTTCCTACATCGAAAACATGCATGAGAAACCCAGAAGATGGTACACCGTGTGATCGGGAAAGGTTTCTAAAACGCACCTCATTTCTCATCTCCTCGTGCGCGGGTTCGCTATTCCAGCTGCTTTACAAGCAATCTCCCTCCTTGGAGAATCACCACCCTTAACCTCCTGTTCTGTACAGGTTGCAATTTGTCCTGAGGATGAACGGGAAGAGGGGGAACCAATGAGAGACTAGCTCTAGGTGTTGGGACAGGCACAGGTCACTCTATTTTCCCATCAATAAGAAGAATTAACCACAGGCTCAGCCTGCCGCCCGAGACCAGAGTAGGGCCTGAAGCAATCCTGCGCTTTTGCGGCCAGCTCCCAAGAAAGCGAGTTGAAAAATGGAGCTCAGGGGCACTGCAATTCACAAACCTGCAGAATTATAAATGATCACGCTCGTCCACAAATATATTGAGGGAAGGCAACGAAGAGGACTCGAAAGCAAGGCAGAATTGCAGGAAACAGATTTCAGGAGGGAGATTCGAATCGCCTTTAAAGCACAGGAAAAGCGGCAAAACCTCGACAATGATGCCCTTGGCCTAAAAGGGCGTATGCGTTTTTTTCCTGAATATATTCAGGAAAAAACGCATACGCCCTTTTTGGCCAACCAAGCAACCTGGAAAGGCAAAACAGCGCTACAAAGAAGTCTCGCTTCCCATCGGTCAAAAGGGCTATGCTGAATAAAGTGTCAAAACCAGAAATGCAGGACAGGCCATGGAGAAATGGGAGCCTTGCTACGCTGATGGACAGGATGTAAATTGACAACAGCCACTCTGGAGAAGTGTACGGTGTGTCCTGAAACATCTAAAAAACTCAGCTTAGAGAGCATAGGGCACTTCCACTTATGGGCGTATAAATTGGGAAAACTAAAAATCAGCAAGACACAGGCACCCCAAAGTTTAGGGCTGCTCTGTTGACAAGAACCTCCACTTCGTTACACCTTAAATATCCCAGGAAAGAGAAAAATGGATAAAGAAGTTGTGGTCCTTATGTACAATGGAATATCACTCAGCCATGAAATCAACGTCATAAGGCTAGCAGCAGCATGATGAGTGGATTAAGGTACGACGATTCTAAGTGAAATAAGTCACACAGAAAAAGACACTTATCATAAGATATCACTTATAGAGGGAGTGTAAACACCGCTACCCTTGAACTGAATTACAAAACAGAACAGAGTCACACGTTTAGAAAACACACTATGGCTGCTTAACGGGAAAGGTGAGGTGGGGTGATGCATAAAACAAGGGTTTCAAATTAGCTCAGATACCGTTCCATAAACCCAATAGGTAATAGACAAGACTTACTCCTAGCTCAGTGAATTGGACTCAACACCCCCTATTCACCGCCCAAGAATATATCTGACTAGTAAGAATCTTAAAACCTATGTATTGATATCTCTCTGTAAGTGAGTCAAGTGGGTGTAAAGCGGCAGAAACACAGCAGTGAAAAGCAGCTAAACCCCATTATAAAAATCAATTACTTTTAAAAACCCGTGAAACAAAGACAGTGAAAGAGAGAGAAATTCTTACAAAATTCGTTCAGGGGCTGTGATGCCACCTGGATTGACCATATCTAGACCCACAGCTGATTGAGACATAAGGGTGGACACTCTTGGGGCTGAGAGGTTTGGTGAGGTTGGGTGAGCAAACGCAGACCCTTTAAAGTAATACTGCGTGGTACCCATCCCATGGGTCCCAAATCTCCAGGTTCAAGGGCATCTTCCTACATCGAAAACATGCATGAGAAACCCAGAAGATGGTACACCGTGTGATCGGGAAAGGTTTCTAAAACGCACCTCATTTCTCATCTCCTTGTGCGCGGGTTCGCCATTCCAGCCGCTTTACAAGCAATCTCCCTCCTTGGAGAATCAGCACCTTTAACCTCCTGTTCCGTACAGGTTGCAATTTGTCCTGAGGATGAACGGGAAGAGGGGGAACCAATGAGAGACTAGCTCTAGGTGTTGGGACAGGCATAGGTCACTCTATTTTCCCATCAGGAAGAAGAATTAACCACAGGCTCAGCCTGCCGCCCGGGACAAGAGTAGGGCCTGAAGCAATCCTGCGCTTTTGCGGCCAGCTCCCAAGAAAGCGAGTTGAAAAATGGAGCTCAGGGGCACTGCAATTCACAAACCTGCAGACTTATAAATGATCACTCTCGTCCACAAATATATTGAGGGAAGGCAACGAAGACGATTTGAAAGCAAGGCAGAATTGCAGGAAACAGATTTCAGGAGGGAGATTCGAATCGCCTTTAAAGCACAGGAAAAGCGGCAAACCCTCGACAATGATGCCCTTGGCCAAAAAGGGCGTATGCGTTTTTTCCTGAATATATTCAGGAAAAAACGCATACGCCCTTTTTGGCCAACCAAGCAACCTGGAAAGGCAAATCAGCGCTACAAAGAAGTCTCGCTTCCCATCGGTCAAAAGGGCCATGCTGAATAAAGTGTCAAAACCAGAAATGCAGGACAGGCCATGGAGAAACGGGAGCCTTGCTACGCTGATGGACAGGATGTAAATTGACAACAGCCACTCTGGAGAAGTGTACGGTGTGTCCTGAAATATCTAAAAAACTCAGCTTAGAGAGCATAGGGCATTTCCACTTATGGGCGTAAAAATTGGGAAAACTAAAAATCAGCAAGACACAGGCACCCCAAAGTTTAGGGCTGCTCTGTTGACAAGAACCTCCACTTCGTTACACCTTAAATATCCCAGGAAAGAGAAAAATGGATAAAGAAGTTGTGGTCCTTATGTACAATGGAATATCACTCAGCCATGAAATCAACGTCATAAGGCTAGCAGCAGCATGATGAGTGGATTAAGGTACGACGATTCTAAGTGAAATAAGTCACACAGAAAAAGACACTTATCATAAGATATCACTTATAGAGGGAGTGTAAACACCGCTACCCTTGAACTGAATTACAAAACAGAACAGAGTCACACGTTTAGAAAACACACTATGGCTGCTTAACGGGAAAGGTGAGGTGGGGTGATGCATAAAACAAGGGTTTCAAATTAGCTCAGATACCGTTCCATAAACCCAATAGGTAATAGACAAGACTTACTCCTAGCTCAGTGAATTGGACTCAACACCCCCTATTCACCGCCCAAGAATATATCTGACTAGTAAGAATCTTAAAACCTATGTATTGATATCTCTCTGTAAGTGAGTCAAGTGGGTGTAAAGCGGCAGAAACACAGCAGTGAAAAGCAGCTAAACCCCATTATAAAAATCAATTACTTTTAAAAACCCGTGAAACAAAGACAGTGAAAGAGAGAGAAATTCTTACAAAATTCGTTCAGGGGCTGTGATGCCACCTGGATTGACCATATCTAGACCCACAGCTGATTGAGACATAAGGGTGGACACTCTTGGGGCTGAGAGGTTTGGTGAGGTTGGGTGAGCAAACGCAGACCCTTTAAAGTAATACTGCGTGGTACCCATCCCATGGGTCCCAAATCTCCAGGTTCAAGGGCATCTTCCTACATCGAAAACATGCATGAGAAACCCAGAAGATGGTACACCGTGTGATCGGGAAATGTTTCTAAAACGCACCTCATTTCTCATCTCCTTGTGCGCGGGTTCGCCATTCCAGCTGCTTTACAAGCAATCTCCCTCCTTGGAGAATCAGCACCCTTAACCTCCTGTTCTGTACAGGTTGCAATTTGTCCTGAGGATGAACGGGAAGAGGGGGAACCAATGAGAGACTAGCTCTAGGTGTTGGGACAGGCACAGGTCACTCTATTTTCCCATCAGGAAGAAGAATTAACCACAGGCTCAGCCTGCCGCACGGGACCAGAGTAGGGCCTGAAGCAATCCTGCGCTTTTGCGGCCAGCTCCCAAGAAAGCGAGTTGAAAAATGGAGCTCAGGGGCACTGCAATTCACAAACCTGCAGAATTATAAATGATCACGCTCGTCCACAAATATATTGAGGGATGGCAACGAAGAGGACTCGAAAGCAAGGCAAATTGCAGGAAACAGATTTCAGGAGGGAGATTCGAATCGCCTTTAAAGCACAGGAAAAGCGGCAAAACCTCGACAATGATGCCCTTGGCCTAAAAGGGCGTATGAGTTTTTTTCCTGAATATATTCAGGAAAAAACGCATACGCCCTTTTTGGCCAACCAAGCAACCTGGAAAGGCAAATCAGCGCTACAAAGAAGTCTCGCTTCCCATCGGTCAAAAGGGCCATGCTGAATAAAGTGTCAAAACCAGAAATGCAGGACAGGCCATGGAGAAACGGGAGCCTTGCTACGCTGATGGACAGGATGTAAATTGACAACAGCCACTCTGGAGAAGTGTACGGTGTGTCCTGAAACATCTAAAAAGCTCGGCTTAGAGAGCATAGGGCACTTCCACTTATGGGCGTATAAATTGGGAAAACTAAAAATCAGCAAGACACAGGCACCCCAAAGTTTAGGGCTGCTCTGTTCACAAGAACCTCCACTTCGTTACACCTTAAATATCCCAGGAAAGAGAAAAATGGATAAAGAAGTTGTGGTCCTTATGTACAATGGAATATCACTCAGCCATGAAATCAACGTCATAAGGCTAGCAGCAGCATGATGAGTGGATTTAGGTACGACGATTCTAAGTGAAATAAGTTACACAGAAAAAGACACTTATCATAAGATAAAACTTATAGAGGGAGTGTAAACACCGCTACCCTTGAACTGAATTACAAAACAGAACAGAGTCACACGTTTAGAAAACACACTATGGCTGCTTAACGGAAAAGGTGAGGTGGGGTGATGCATAAAACAAGGGTTTCAAATTAGCTCAGATACCGTTCCATAAACCCAATAGGTAATAGACAAGACCTACTCCTAGTTCAGTGAATTGGACTCAACACCCCCTATTCACCGCCCAAGAATATATCTGACTAGTAAGAATCTTAAAACCTATGTATTGATATCTCTCTGTAAGTGAGTCAAGTGGGTGTAAAGCGGCATAAACACAGCAGTGAAAAGCAGCTAAACCCCATTATAAAAATCAATTACTTTTAAAAACCCGTGAAACAAAGACAGTGAAAGAGAGAGAAATTCTTACAAAATTCGTTCAGGGGCTGTGATGCCACCTGGATTGACCATATCTAGACCCACAGCTGATTGAGACATAAGGGTGGACACTCTTGGGGCTGAGAGGTTTGGTGAGGTTGGGTGAGCAAACGCAGACCCTTTAAAATAATACTGCGTGGTACCCATCCCATGGGTCCCAAATCTCCAGGTTCAAGGGCATCTTCCTACATCGAAAACATGCATGAGAAACCCAGAAGATGGTACACCGTGTGATCGGGAAAGGTTTCTAAAACGCACCTCATTTCTCATCTCCTCGTGCGCGGGTTCGCTATTCCAGCTGCTTTACAAGCAATCTCCCTCCTTGGAGAATCACCACCCTTAACCTCCTGTTCTGTACAGGTTGCAATTTGTCCTGAGGATGAACGGGAAGAGGGGGAACCAATGAGAGACTAGCTCTAGGTGTTGGGACAGGCACAGGTCACTCTATTTTCCCATCAATAAGAAGAATTAACCACAGGCTCAGCCTGCCGCCCGAGACCAGAGTAGGGCCTGAAGCAATCCTGCGCTTTTGCGGCCAGCTCCCAAGAAAGCGAGTTGAAAAATGGAGCTCAGGGGCACTGCAATTCACAAACCTGCAGAATTATAAATGATCACGCTCGTCCACAAATATATTGAGGGAAGGCAACGAAGAGGACTCGAAAGCAAGGCAGAATTGCAGGAAACAGATTTCAGGAGGGAGATTCGAATCGCCTTTAAAGCACAGGAAAAGCGGCAAAACCTCGACAATGATGCCCTTGGCCTAAAAGGGCGTATGCGTTTTTTTCCTGAATATATTCAGGAAAAAACGCATACGCCCTTTTTGGCCAACCAAGCAACCTGGAAAGGCAAAACAGCGCTACAAAGAAGTCTCGCTTCCCATCGGTCAAAAGGGCTATGCTGAATAAAGTGTCAAAACCAGAAATGCAGGACAGGCCATGGAGAAATGGGAGCCTTGCTACGCTGATGGACAGGATGTAAATTGACAACAGCCACTCTGGAGAAGTGTACGGTGTGTCCTGAAACATCTAAAAAACTCAGCTTAGAGAGCATAGGGCACTTCCACTTATGGGCGTATAAATTGGGAAAACTAAAAATCAGCAAGACACAGGCACCCCAAAGTTTAGGGCTGCTCTGTTCACAAGAACCTCCACTTCGTTACACCTTAAATATCCCAGGAAAGAGAAAAATGGATAAAGAAGTTGTGGTCCTTATGTACAATGGAATATCACTCAGACATGAAATCAACGTCATAAGGCTAGCAGCAGCAGGATGAGTGGATTTAGGTACGACGATTATAAGTGAAATAAGTCACACAGAAAAAGACACTTATCATAAGATATCACTTATAGAGGGAGTGTAAACACCGCTACCCTTGAACTGAATTACAAAACAGAACAGAGTCACACGTTTAGAAAACACACTATGGCTGCTTAACGGGAAAGGTGAGGTGGGGTGATGCATAAAACAAGGGTTTCAAATTAGCTCAGATACCGTTCCATAAACCCAATAGGTAATAGACAAGACCTACTCCTAGTTCAGTGAATTGGACTCAACACCCCCTATTCACCTCCCAAGAATATATCTGACTAGTAAGAATCTTAAAACCTATGTATTGATATCTCTCTGTAAGTGAGTCAAGGGGGTGTAAAGCGGCATAAACACAGCAGTGAAAAGCAGCTAAACCCCATTATAAAAATCAATTACTTTTAAAAACCTGTGAAACAAAGACAGTCAAAGAGAGAGAAATTCTTCCAAAATTCGTTCAGGGGCTGTGATGCCACCTGGATTGACCATATCTAGACCCACAGCTGATTGAGACATAAGGGTGGACACTCTTGGGGCTGAGAGGTTTGGTGAGGTTGGGTGAGCAAACGCAGACCCTTTAAAGTAATACTGCGTGGTACCCATCCCATGGGTCCCAAATCTCCAGGTTCAAGGGCATCTTCCTACATCGAAAACATGCATGAGAAACCCAGAAGATGGTACACCGTGTGATCGGGAAAGGTTTCTAAAACGCACCTCATTTCTCATCTCCTTGTGCGCGGGTTCGCCATTCCAGCCGCTTTACTAGCAATCTCCCTCCTTGGAGAATCAGCACCTTTAACCTCCTGTTCCGTACAGGTTGCAATTTGTACTGAGGATGAACGGGAAGAGGGGGAACCAATGAGAGACTAGCTCTAGGTTTTGGAACAGGCATAGGTCACTCTATTTTCCCATCAGGAAGAAGAATTAACCACAGCCTCAGCCTGCCGCCCGGGACCAGAGTAGGGCCTGAAGCAATCCTGCGCTTTTGCGGCCAGCTCCCAAGAAAGCGAGTTGAAAAATGGAGCTCAGGGGCACTGCAATTCACAAACCTGCAGACTTATAAATGATCACTCTCGTCCACAAATATATTGAGGGAAGGCAACGAAGACGATTTGAAAGCAAGGCAGAATTGCAGGAAAAAGATTTCAGGAGGGAGATTCGAATCGCCTTTAAAGCACAGGAAAAGCGGCAAACCCTCGACAATGATGCCCTTGGCCAAAAAGGGCGTATGCGTTTTTTCCTGAATATATTCAGGAAAAAACGCATACGCCCTTTTTGGCCAACCAAGCAACCTGGAAAGGCAAATCAGCGCTACAAAGAAGTCTCGCTTCCCATCGGTCAAAAGGGCCATGCTGAATAAAGTGTCAAAACCAGAAATGCAGGACAGGCCATGGAGAAACGGGAGCCTTGCTACGCTGATGGACAGGATGTAAATTGACAACAGCCACTCTGGAGAAGTGTACGGTGTGTCCTGAAACATCTAAAAAACTCAGCTTAGAGAGCATAGGGCATTTCCACATATGGGCGTAAAAATTGGGAAAACTAAAAATCAGCAAGACACAGGCACCCCAAAGTTTAGGGCTGCTCTGTTCACAAGAACCTCCACTTCGTTACACCTTAAATATCCCAGGAAAGAGAAAAATGGATAAAGAAGTTGTGGTCCTTATGTACAATGGAATATCACTCAGCCATGAAATCAACGTCATAAGGCTAGCAGCAGCATGATGAGTGGATTTAGGTACGATGATTCTAAGTGAAATAAGTCACACAGAAAAAGACACTTATCATAAGATATCACTTATAGAGGGAGTGTAAACACCGCTACCCTTGAACTGAATTACAAAACAGAACAGAGTCACACGTTTAGAAAACACACTATGGCTGCTTAACGGGAAAGGTGAGGTGGGGTGAGCATAAAACAAGGGTTTCAAATTAGCTCAGATACCGTTCCATAAACCCAATAGGTAATAGACAAGACTTACTCCTAGCTCAGTGAATTGGACTCAACACCCCCTATTCACCGCCCAAGAATATATCTGACTAGTAAGAATCTTAAAACCTATGTATTGATATCTCTCTGTAAGTGAGTCAAGTGGGTGTAAAGCGGCATAAACACAGCAGTGAAAAGCAGCTAAACCCCATTATAAAAATCAATTACTTTTAAAAACCCGTGAAACAAAGACAGTGAAAGAGAGAGAAATTCTTCCAAAATTCGTTCAGGGGCTGTGATGCCACCTGGATTGACCATATCTAGACCCACAGCTGATTGAGACATAAGGGTGGACACTCTTGGGGCTGAGAGGTTTGGTGAGATTGGGTGAGCAAACGCAGACCTTTTAAAGTAATACTGCGTGGTACCCATCCCATGGGTCCCAAATCTCCAGGTTCAAGGGCATCTTCCTACATCGAAAACATGCATGAGAAACCCAGAAGATGGTACACCGTGTGATCGGGAAAGGTTTCTAAAACGCACCTCATTTCTCATCTCCTTGTGCGCGGGTTCTCCATTCCAGCCGCTTTACTAGCAATCTCCCTCCTTGGAGAATCAGCACCTTTAACCTCCTGTTCCGTACAGGTTGCAATTTGTCCTGAGGATGAACGGGAAGAGGGGGAACCAATGAGAGACTAGCTCTAGGTGTTGGGAGAGGCACAGGTCACTCTATTTTCCCATCAATAAGAAGAATTAACCACAGGCTCAGCCTGCCGCCCGGGACCAGAGTAGGGCCTGAAGCAATCCTGCGCTTTTGCGGCCAGCTCCCAAGAAAGCGAGTTGAAAAATGGAGCTCAGGGGCACTGCAATTCACAAACCTGCAGACTTATAAATGATCACTCTCGTCCACAAATATATTGAGGGAAGGCAACGAAGAGGATTTGAAAGCAAGGCAGAATTGCAGGAAACAGATTTCAGGAGGGAGATTCGAATTGCCTTTAAAGCACAGGAAAAGCGGCAAACCCTCGACAATGATGCCCTTGGCCAAAAAGGGCGTATGCGTTTTTTCCTGAATATATTCAGGAAAAAACGCATACGCCCTTTTTGGCCAACCAAGCAACCTGGAAAGGCAAATCAGCGCTACAAAGAAGTCTCGCTTCCCATCGGTCAAAAGGGCCATGCTGAATAAAGTGTCAAAACCAGAAATGCAGGACAGGCCATGGAGAAACGGGAGCCTTGCTACGCTGATGGACAGGATGTAAATTGACAACAGCCACTCTGGAGAAGTGTACGGTGTGTCCTGAAACATCTAAAAAACTCAGCTTAGAGAGCATAGGGCATTTCCACATATGGGCGTAAAAATTGGGAAAACTAAAAATCAGCAAGACACAGGCACCCCAAAGTTTAGGGCTGCTCTGTTCACAAGAACCTCTACTTCGTTACACCTTAAATATCCCAGGAAAGAGAAAAATGGATAAAGAAGTTGTGGTCCTTATGTACAATGGAATATCACTCAGACATGAAATCAACGTCATAAGGCTAGCAGCAGCAGGATGAGTGGATTTAGGTACGACGATTCTAAGTGAAATAAGTCACACAGAAAAAGACACTTATCATAAGATATCACTTATAGAGGGAGTGTAAACACCGCTACCCTTGAACTGAATTACAAAACAGAACAGAGTCACACGTTTAGAAAACACACTATGGCTGCTTAACGGGAAAGGTGAGGTGGGGTGATGCATAAAACAAGGGTTTCAAATTAGCTCAGATACCGTTCCATAAACCCAATAGGTAATAGACAAGACCTACTCCTAGTTCAGTGAATTGGACTCAACACCCCCTATTCACCTCCCAAGAATATATCTGACTAGTAAGAATCTTAAAACCTATGTATTGATATCTCTCTGTAAGTGAGTCAAGTGGGTGTAAAGCGGCATAAACACAGCAGTGAAAAGCAGCTAAACCCCATTATAAAAATCAATTACTTTTAAAAACCTGTGAAACAAAGACAGTCAAAGAGAGAGAAATTCTTCCAAAATTCGTTCAGGGGCTGTGATGCCACCTGGATTGACCATATCTAGACCCACAGCTGATTGAGACATAAGGGTGGACACTCTTGGGGCTGAGAGGTTTGGTGAGGTTGGGTGAGCAAACGCAGACCCTTTAAAGTAATACTGCGTGGTACCCATCCCATGGGTCCCAAATCTCCAGGTTCAAGGGCATCTTCCTACATCGAAAACATGCATGAGAAACCCAGAAGATGGTACACCGTGTGATCGGGAAAGGTTTCTAAAACGCACCTCATTTCTCATCTCCTTGTGCGCGGGTTCGCCATTCCAGCCGCTTTACTAGCAATCTCCCTCCTTGGAGAATCAGCACCTTTAACCTCCTGTTCCGTACAGGTTGCAATTTGTACTGAGGATGAACGGGAAGAGGGGGAACCAATGAGAGACTAGCTCTAGGTTTTGGAACAGGCATAGGTCACTCTATTTTCCCATCAGGAAGAAGAATTAACCACAGCCTCAGCCTGCCGCCCGGGACCAGAGTAGGGCCTGAAGCAATCCTGCGCTTTTGCGGCCAGCTCCCAAGAAAGCGAGTTGAAAAATGGAGCTCAGGGGCACTGCAATTCACAAACCTGCAGACTTATAAATGATCACTCTCGTCCACAAATATATTGAGGGAAGGCAACGAAGACGATTTGAAAGCAAGGCAGAATTGCAGGAAAAAGATTTCAGGAGGGAGATTCGAATCGCCTTTAAAGCACAGGAAAAGCGGCAAACCCTCGACAATGATGCCCTTGGCCAAAAAGGGCGTATGCGTTTTTTCCTGAATATATTCAGGAAAAAACGCATACGCCCTTTTTGGCCAACCAAGCAACCTGGAAAGGCAAATCAGCGCTACAAAGAAGTCTCGCTTCCCATCGGTCAAAAGGGCCATGCTGAATAAAGTGTCAAAACCAGAAATGCAGGACAGGCCATGGAGAAACGGGAGCCTTGCTACGCTGATGGACAGGATGTAAATTGACAACAGCCACTCTGGAGAAGTGTACGGTGTGTCCTGAAACATCTAAAAAACTCGGCTTAGAGAGCATAGGGCACTTCCACTTATGGGCGTATAAATTGGGAAAACTAAAAATCAGCAAGACACAGGCACCCCAAAGTTTAGGGCTGCTCTGTTCACAAGAACCTCTACTTCGTTACACCTTAAATATCCCAGGAAAGAGAAAAATGGATAAAGAAGTTGTGGTCCTTATGTACAATGGAATATCACTCAGCCATGAAATCAACGTCATAAGGCTAGCAGCAGCAGGATGAGTGGATTTAGGTACGACGATTCTAAGTGAAATAAGTCACACAGAAAAAGACACTTATCATAAGATATCACTTATAGAGGGAGTGTAAACACCGCTACCCTTGAACTGAATTACAAAACAGAACAGAGTCACACGTTTAGAAAACACACTATGGCTGCTTAACGGGAAAGGTGAGGTGGGGTGATGCATAAAACAAGGGTTTCAAATTAGCTCAGATACCGTTCCATAAACCCAATAGGTAATAGACAAGACCTACTCCTAGTTCAGTGAATTGGACTCAACACCCCCTATTCACCGCCCAAGAATATATCTGACTAGTAAGAATCTTAAAACCTATGTATTGATATCTCTCTGTAAGTGAGTCAAGTGGGTGTAAAGCGGCATAAACACAGCAGTGAAAAGCAGCTAAACCCCATTATAAAAATCAATTACTTTTAAAAACCTGTGAAACAAAGACAGTCAAAGAGAGAGAAATTCTTACAAAATTCGTTCAGGGGCTGTGATGCCACCTGGATTGACCATATCTAGACCCACAGCTGATTGAGACATAAGGGTGGACACTCTTGGGGCTGAGAGGTTTGGTGAGGTTGGGTGAGCAAACGCAGACCCTTTAAAGTAATACTGCGTGGTACCCATCCCATGGGTCCCAAATCTCCAGGTTCAAGGGCATCTTCCTACATCGAAAACATGCATGAGAAACCCAGAAGATGGTACACCGTGTGATCGGGAAAGGTTTCTAAAACGCACCTCATTTCTCATCTCCTTGTGCGCGGGTTCGCCATTCCAGCCGCTTTACTAGCAATCTCCCTCCTTGGAGAATCAGCACCTTTAACCTCCTGTTCCGTACAGGTTGCAATTTGTACTGAGGATGAACGGGAAGAGGGGGAACCAATGAGAGACTAGCTCTAGGTTTTGGAACAGGCATAGGTCACTCTATTTTCCCATCAGGAAGAAGAATTAACCACAGCCTCAGCCTGCCGCCCGGGACCAGAGTAGGGCCTGAAGCAATCCTGCGCTTTTGCGGCCAGCTCCCAAGAAAGCGAGTTGAAAAATGGAGCTCAGGGGCACTGCAATTCACAAACCTGCAGACTTATAAATGATCACTCTCGTCCACAAATATATTGAGGGAAGGCAACGAAGACGATTTGAAAGCAAGGCAGAATTGCAGGAAAAAGATTTCAGGAGGGAGATTCGAATCGCCTTTAAAGCACAGGAAAAGCGGCAAACCCTCGACAATGATGCCCTTGGCCAAAAAGGGCGTATGCGTTTTTTCCTGAATATATTCAGGAAAAAACGCATACGCCCTTTTTGGCCAACCAAGCAACCTGGAAAGGCAAATCAGCGCTACAAAGAAGTCTCGCTTCCCATCGGTCAAAAGGGCCATGCTGAATAAAGTGTCAAAACCAGAAATGCAGGACAGGCCATGGAGAAACGGGAGCCTTGCTACGCTGATGGACAGGATGTAAATTGACAACAGCCACTCTGGAGAAGTGTACGGTGTGTCCTGAAACATCTAAAAAACTCGGCTTAGAGAGCATAGGGCACTTCCACTTATGGGCGTATAAATTGGGAAAACTAAAAATCAGCAAGACACAGGCACCCCAAAGTTTAGGGCTGCTCTGTTCACAAGAACCTCTACTTCGTTACACCTTAAATATCCCAGGAAAGAGAAAAATGGATAAAGAAGTTGTCGTCCTTATGTACAATGGAATATCACTCAGCCATGAAATCAACGTCATAAGGCTAGCAGCAGCAGGATGAGTGGATTTAGGTACGACGATTCTAAGTGAAATAAGTCACACAGAAAAAGACACTTATCATAAGATATCACTTATAGAGGGAGTGTAAACACCGCTACCCTTGAACTGAATTACAAAACAGAACAGAGTCACACGTTTAGAAAACACACTATGGCTGCTTAACGGGAAAGGTGAGGTGGGGTGATGCATAAAACAAGGGTTTCAAATTAGCTCAGATACCGTTCCATAAACCCAATAGGTAATAGACAAGACCTACTCCTAGTTCAGTGAATTGGACTCAACACCCCCTATTCACCGCCCAAGAATATATCTGACTAGTAAGAATCTTAAAACCTATGTATTGATCTCTCTCTGTAAGTGAGTCAAGTGGGTGTAAACCGGCATAAACACAGCAGTGAAAAGAAGCTAAACCCCATTATAAAAATCAATTACTTTTAAAAACCCGTGAAACAAAGACAGTGAAAGAGAGAGAAATTCTTACAAAATTCGTTCAGGGGCTGTGATGCCACCTGGATTGACCATATCTAGACCCACAGCTGATTGAGACATAAGGGTGGACACTCTTGGGGCTGAGAGTTTTGGTGAGGTTGGGTGAGCAAACGCAGACCCTTTAAAGTAATACTGCGTGGTACCCATCCCATGGGTCCCAAATCTCCAGGTTCAAGGGCATCTTCCTACATCAAAAACATGCATGAGAAACCCAGAAGATGGTACACCGTGTGATCGGGAAATGTTTCTAAAACGCACCTCATTTCTCATCTCCTTGTGCGCGAGTTCGCCATTCCAGCTGCTTTATAAGCAATCTCCCTCCTTGGAGAATCAGCACCCTTAACCTCCTGTTCTGTACAGGTTGCAATTTGTCCTGAGGATGAACGGGAAGAGCGGGAACCAATGAGAGACTAGCTCTAGGTGTTGGGACAGGCACAGGTCACTCTATTTTCCCATCAGGAAGAAGAATTAACCACAGGCTCAGCCTGCCGCCCGGGACCAGAGTAGGGCCTGAAGCAATCCTGCGCTTTTGCGGCCAGCTCCCAAGAAAGCGAGTTGAAAAATGGAGCTCAGGGGCACTGCAATTCACAAACCTGCAGACTTATAAATGATCACTCTCGTCCACAAATATATTGAGGGAAGGCAACGAAGAGGATTTGAAAGCAAGGCAGAATTGCAGGAAACAGATTTCAGGAGGGAGATTCGAATCGCCTTTAAAGCACAGGAAAAGCGGCAAAACCTCGACAATGATGCCCTTGGCCAAAAAGGGCGTATGCGTTTTTTCCTGAATATATTCAGGAAAAAACGCATACGCCCTTTTTGGCCAACCAAGCAACCTGGAAAGGCAAATCAGCGCTACAAAGAAGTCTCGCTTCCCATCGGTCAAAAGGGCCATGCTGAATAAAGTGTCAAAACCAGAAATGCAGGACAGGCCATGGAGAAACGGGAGCCTTGCTACGCTGATGGACAGGATGTAAATTGACAACAGCCACTCTGGAGAAGTGTACCGTGTGTCCTGAAACATCTAAAAAAATCAGCTTAGAGAGCATAGGGCACTTCCACTTATGGCCGTATAAATTGGGAAAACTAAAAATCAGCAAGACACAGGCACCCCAAAGTTTAGGTCTGCTCTGTTGACAAGAACCTCCACTTCATTACACCTTAAATATCCCAGGAAAGAGAAAAATGGATAAAGAAGTTGTGGTCCTTATGTACAATGGAATATCACTCAGCCATGAAATCAACGTCATAAGGCTAGCAGCAGCATGATGAGTGGATTTAGGTACGACGATTCTAAGTGAAATAAGTCACACAGAAAAACACACTTATCATAAGATATCACTTATAGAGGGAGTGTAAACACCGCTACCCTTGAACTGAATTACAAAACAGAATAGAGTCACACGTTTAGAAAACACACTATGGCTGCTTAACGGGAAAGGTGAGGTGGGGTGATGCATAAAACAAGGGTTTCAAATTAGCTCAGATACCGTTCCATAAACCCAATATGTAATAGACAAGACTTACTCCTAGCTCAGTGAATTGGACTCAACACCCCCTATTCACCGCCCAAGAATATATCTGACTAGTAAGAATCTTAAAAGCTATGTATTGATATCTCTCTGTAAGTGAGTCAAGTGGGTGTAAAGCGGCATAAACACAGCAGTGAAAAGCAGCTAAACCCCATTATAAAAATCAATTACTTTTAAAAACCCGTGAAACAAAGACAGTGAAAGAGAGAGAAATTCTTACAAAATTCGTTCAGGGGCTGTGATGCCACCTGGATTGACCATATCTAGACCCACAGCTGATTGAGACATAAGGCTGGACACTCTTGGGGCTCAGAGGTTTGGTGAGGTTGGGTGAGCAAACGCAGACCCTTTAAAGTAATACTGCGTGGTACCCATCCCATGGGTCCCAAATCTCCAGGTTCAAGGGCATCTTCCTACATCCAAAACATGCATGAGAAACCCAGAAGATGGTACACCGTGTGATCGGGAAAGGTTTCTAAAACGCACCTCATTTCTCATCTCCTTGTGCGCGGGTTCGCCATTCCAGCCGCTTTACTAGCAATCTCCCTCCTTGGAGAAACAGCACCTTTAACCTCCTGTTCCGTACAGGTTGCAATTTGTCCTGAGGATGAACGGGAAGAGGGGGAACCAATGAGAGACTAGCTCTAGGTGTTGGGACAGGCACAGGTCACTCTATTTTCCCATCAGGAAGAAGAATTAACCACAGGCTCAGCCTGCCGCCCGGGACCAGAGTAAGGCCTGAAGCAATCCTGCGCCTTTGCGGCCAGCTCCCAAGAAAGCGAGTTGAAAAATGGAGCTCAGGGGCACTGCAATTCACAAACCTGCAGACTTATAAATGATCACTCTCGTCCACAAATATATTGAGGGAAGGCAACGAAGAGGATTTGAAAGCAAGGCAGAATTGCAGGAAACAGATTTCAGGAGGGAGATTCGAATCGCCTTTAAAGCACAGGAAAAGCGGCAAAACCTCGACAATGATGCCCTTGGCCAAAAAGGGCGTATGCGTTTTTTCCTGAATATATTCAGGAAAAAACGCATACGCCCTTTTTGGCCAACCAAGCAACCTGGAAAGGCAAATCAGCGCTAAAAAGAAGTCTCGCTTCCCATCGGTCAAAAGGGCCATGCTGAATAAAGTGTCAAAACCAGAAATGCAGGACAGGCCATGGAGAAACGGGAGCCTTGCTACGCTGATGGACAGGATGTAAATTGACTACAGCCACTCTGGAGAAGTGTACCGTGTGTCCTGAAACATCTAAAAAAATCAGCTTAGAGAGCATAGGGCACTTCCACTTATGGCCGTATAAATTGGGAAAACTAAAAATCAGCAAGACACAGGCACCCCAAAGTTTAGGTCTGCTCTGTTGACAAGAACCTCCACTTCATTACACCTTAAATATCCCAGGAAAGAGAAAAATGGATAAAGAAGTTGTGGTCCTTATGTACAATGGAATATCACTCAGCCATGAAATCAACGTCATAAGGCTAGCAGCAGCATGATGAGTGGATTTAGGTACGACGATTCTAAGTGAAATAAGTCACACAGAAAAACACACTTATCATAAGATATCACTTATAGAGGGAGTGTAAACACCGCTACCCTTGAACTGAATTACAAAACAGAATAGAGTCACACGTTTAGAAAACACACTATGGCTGCTTAACGGGAAAGGTGAGGTGGGGTGATGCATAAAACAAGGGTTTCAAATTAGCTCAGATACCGTTCCATAAACCCAATATGTAATAGACAAGACTTACTCCTAGCTCAGTGAATTGGACTCAACACCCCCTATTCACCGCCCAAGAATATATCTGACTAGTAAGAATCTTAAAAGCTATGTATTGATATCTCTCTGTAAGTGAGTCAAGTGGGTGTAAAGCGGCATAAACACAGCAGTGAAAAGCAGCTAAACCCCATTATAAAAATCAATTACTTTTAAAAACCCGTGAAACAAAGACAGTGAAAGAGAGAGAAATTCTTCCAAAATTCGTTCAGGGGCTGTGATGCCACCTGGATTGACCATATCTAGACCCACAGCTGATTGAGACATAAGGGTGGACACTCTTGGGGCTCAGAGGTTTGGTGAGGTTGGGTGAGCAAACGCAGACCCTTTAAAGTAATACTGCGTGGTACCCATCCCATGGGTCCCAAATCTCCAGGTTCAAGGGCATCTTCCTACATCGAAAAAATGCATGAGAAACCCAGAAGATGGTACACCTTGTGATCGGGAAAGGTTTCTAAAACGCACCTCATTTCTCATCTCCTTGTGGGCGGATTCGCCATTCCAGCCGCTTTACAAGCAATCTCCCTCCTTGGAGAATCAGCACCTTTAACCTCCTGTTCCGTACAGGTTGCAATTTGTCCTGAGGATGAACGGGAAGAGGGGGAACCAATGAGAGACTAGCTCTAGGTGTTGGGACAGGCACAGGTCACTCTATTTTCCCATCAGGAAGAAGAATTAACCACAGGCTCAGCCTGCAGCCCGGGACCAGAGTAGGGCCTGAAGCAATCCTGCGCCTTTGCGGCCAGCTCCCAAGAAAGCGAGTTGAAAAATGGAGCTCAGGGGCACTGCAATTCACAAACCTGCAGACTTATAAATGATCACTCTCGTCCACAAATATATTGAGGGAAGGCAACGAAGAGGATTTGAAAGCAAGGCAGAATTGCAGGAAACAGATTTCAGGAGGGAGATTCGAATCGCCTTTAAAGCACAGGAAAAGCGGCAAAACCTCGACAATGATGCCCTTGACCAAAAAGGGCGTATGCGTTTTTTCCTGAATATATTCAGGAAAAAACGCATACGCCCTTTTTGGCCAACCAAGCAACCTGGAAAGGCAAATCAGCGCTACAAAGAAGTCTCGCTTCCCATCGGTCAAAAGGGCCATGCTGAATAAAGTGTCAAAACCAGAAATGCAGGACAGGCCATGGAGAAACGGGAGCCTTGCTACGCTGATGGACAGGATGTAAATTGACAACAGCCACTCTGGAGAAGTGTACCGTGTGTCCTGAAACATCTAAAAAAATCAGCTTAGAGAGCATAGGGCACTTCCACTTATGGCCGTATAAATTGGGAAAACTAAAAATCAGCAAGACACAGGCACCCCAAAGTTTAGGTCTGCTCTGTTGACAAGAACCTCCACTTCATTACACCTTAAATATCCCAGGAAAGAGAAAAATGGATAAAGAAGTTGTGGTCCTTATGTACAATGGAATATCACTCAGCCATGAAATCAACGTCATAAGGCTAGCAGCAGCATGATGAGTGGATTTAGGTACGACGATTCTAAGTGAAATAAGTCACACAGAAAAACACACTTATCATAAGATATCACTTATAGAGGGAGTGTAAACACCGCTACCCTTGAACTGAATTACAAAACAGAATACAGTCACACGTTTAGAAAACACACTATGGCTGCTTAACGGGAAAGGTGAGGTGGGGTGATGCATAAAACAAGGGTTTCAAATTAGCTCAGATACCGTTCCATAAACCCAATAGGTAATAGACAAGACTTACTCCTAGCTCAGTGAATTGGACTCAACACCCCCTATTCACCGCCCAAGAATATATCTGACTAGTAAGAATCTTAAAAGCTATGTATTGATATCTCTCTGTAAGTGAGTCAAGTGGGTGTAAAGCGGCATAAACACAGCAGTGAAAAGCAGCTAAACCCCATTATAAAAATCAATTACTTTTAAAAACCCGTGAAACAAAGACAGTGAAAGAGAGAGAAATTCTTACAAAATTCGTTCAGGGGCTGTGATGCCACCTGGATTGACCATATCTAGACCCACAGCTGATTGAGACATAAGGATGGAAACTCTTGGGGCTCAGAGGTTTGGTGAGGTTGGGTGAGCAAACGCAGACCCTTTAAAGTAATACTGCGTGGTACCCATCCCATGGGTCCCAAATCTCCAGGTTCAAGGGCATCTTCCTACATCGAAAACATGCATGAGAAACCCAGAAGATGGTACACCGTGTGATCGGGAAAGGTTTCTAAAACGCACCTCATTTCTCATCTCCTTGTGGGCGGATTCGCCATTCCAGCCGCTCTACAAGCAATCTCCCTCCTTGGAGAATCAGCACCTTTAACCTCCTGTTCCGTACAGGTTGCAATTTGTCCTGAGGATGAACGGGAAGAGGGGGAACCAATGAGAGACTAGCTCTAGGTGTTGGGACAGGTACAGGTCACTCTATTTTCCCATCAGGAAGAAGAATTAACCACAGGCTCAGCCTGCAGCCCGGGACCAGAGTAGGGCCTGAAGCAATCCTGCGCCTTTGCGGCCAGCTCCCAAGAAAGCGAGTTGAAAAATGGAGCTCAGGGGCACTGCAATTCACAAACCTGCAGACTTATAAATGATCACTCTCGTCCACAAATATATTGAGGGAAGGCAACGAAGAGAATTTGAAAGCAAGGCAGAATTGCAGGAAACAGATTTCAGGAGGGACATTCGAATCGCCTTTAAAGCACAGGAAAAGCGGCAAAACCTCGACAATGATGCCCTTGACCAAAAAGGGCGTATGCGTTTTTTCCTGAATATATTCAGGAAAAAACGCATACGCCCTTTTTGGCCAACCAAGCAACCTGGAAAGGCAAATCAGCGCTACAAAGAAGTCTCGCTTCCCATCGGTCAAAAGGGCCATGCTGAATAAAGTGTCAAAACCAGAAATGCAGGACAGGCCATGGAGAAACGGGAGCCTTGCTACGCTGATGGACAGGATGTAAATTGACAACAGCCACTCTGGAGAAGTGTACCGTGTGTCCTGAAACATCTAAAAAAATCAGCTTAGAGAGCATAGGGCACTTCCACTTATGGCCGTATAAATTGGGAAAACTAAAAATCAGCAAGACACAGGCACCCCAAAGTTTAGGTCTGCTCTGTTGACAAGAACCTCCACTTCATTACACCTTAAATATCCCAGGAAAGAGAAAAATGGATAAAGAAGTTGTGGTCCTTATGTACAATGGAATATCACTCAGCCATGAAATCAACGTCATAAGGCTAGCAGCAGCATGATGAGTGGATTTAGGTACGACGATTCTAAGTGAAATAAGTCACACAGAAAAACACACTTATCATAAGATATCACTTATAGAGGGAGTGTAAACACCGCTACCCTTGAACTGAATTACAAAACAGAATACAGTCACACGTTTAGAAAACACACTATGGCTGCTTAACGGGAAAGGTGAGGTGGGGTGATGCATAAAACAAGGGTTTCAAATTAGCTCAGATACCGTTCCATAAACCCAATAGGTAATAGACAAGACCTACTCCTAGTTCAGTGAATTGGACTCAACACCCCCTATTCACCGCCCAAGAATATATCTGACTAGTAAGAATCTTAAAAGCTATGTATTGATATCTCTCTGTAAGTGAGTCAAGTGGGTGTAAAGCGGCATAAACAAAGCAGTGAAAAGCAGCTAAACCCCATTATAAAAATCAATTACTTTTAAAAACCCGTGAAACAAAGACAGTGAAAGAGAGAGAAATTCTTCCAAAATTCGTTCAGGGGCTGTGATGCCACCTGGATTGACCATATCTAGACCCACAGCTGATTGAGACATAAGGGTGGACACTCTTGGGGCTGAGAGGTTTGGTGAGGTTGGGTGAGCAAACGCAGACCCTTTAAAGTAATACTGCGTGGTACCCATCCCATGGGTCCCAAATCTCCAGGTTCAAGGGCATCTTCCTACATCCAAAACATGCATGAGAAACCCAGAAGATGGTACACCGTGTGATCGGGAAAGGTTTCTAAAACGCACCTCATTTCTCATCTCCTTGTGCGCGGGTTCGCCATTCCAGCCGCTTTACTAGCAATCTCCCTCCTTGGAGAATCTGCACCTTTAACCTCCTGTTCCGTACAGGTTGCAATTTGTCCTGAGGATGAACGGGCAGAGGGGGAACCAATGAGAGACTAGCTCTAGGTGTTGGGACAGGCACAGGTCACTCTATTTTCCCATCAGGAAGAAGAATTAACCACAGGCTCAGCCTGCCGCCCGGGACCAGAGTAGGGCCTGAAGCAATCCTGCGCCTTTGCGGCCAGCTCCCAAGAAAGCGAGTTGAAAAATGGAGCTCAGGGGCACTGCAATTCACAAACCTGCAGACTTATAAATGATCACTCTCGTCCACAAATATATTGAGGGAAGGCAACGAAGAGGATTTGAAAGCAAGGCAGAATTGCAGGAAACAGATTTCAGGAGGGAGATTCGAATCGCCTTTAAAGCACAGGAAAAGCGGCAAAACCTCGACAATGATGCCCTTGGCCAAAAAGGGCGTATGCGTTTTTTCCTGAATATATTCAGGAAAAAACGCATACGCCCTTTTTGGCCAACCAAGCAACCTGGAAAGGCAAATCAGCGCTACAAAGAAGTCTCGCTTCCCATCGGTCAAAAGGGCCATGCTGAATAAAGTGTCAAAACCAGAAATGCAGGACAGGCCATGGAGAAACGGGAGCCTTGCTACGCTGATGGACAGGATGTAAATTGACAACAGCCACTCTGGAGAAGAGTACCGTGTGTCCTGAAACATCTAAAAAACTCAGCTTAGAGAGCATAGGGCACTTCCACTTATGGGCGTATAAATTGGGAAAACTAAAAATCAGCAAGACACAGGCACCCCAAAGTTTAGGTCTGCTCTGTTGACAAGAACCTCCACTTCATTACACCTTAAATATCCCAGGAAAGAGAAAAATGGATAAAGAAGTTGTGGTCCTTATGTACAATGGAATATCACTCAGCCATGAAATCAACGTCATAAGGCTAGCAGCAGCATGATGAGTGGATTTAGGTACGACGATTCTAAGTGAAATAAGTCACACAGAAAAACACACTTATCATAAGATATCACTTATAGAGAGAGTGTAAACACCGCTACCCTTGAACTGAATTACAAAACAGAATAGAGTCACACGTTTAGAAAACACACTATGGCTGCTTAACGGGAAAGGTGAGGTGGGGTGATGCATAAAACAAGGGTTTCAAATTAGCTCAGATACCGTTCCATAAACCCAATATGTAATAGACAAGACTTACTCCTATCTCAGTGAATTGGACTCAACACCCCCTATTCACCGCCCAAGAATATATCTGACTAGTAAGAATCTTAAAACCTATGTATTGATATCTCTCTGTAAGTGAGTCAAGTGGGTGTAAAGCAGCATAAACACAGCAGTGAAAAGCAGCTAAACCCCATTATAAACATCAATTACTTTTAAAAACCCGTGAAACAAAGACAGTGAAAGAGAGAGAAATTCTTCCAAAATTCGTTCAGGGGCTGTGATGCCACCTGGATTGACCATATCTAGACCCACAGCTGATTGAGACATAAGGGTGGACACTCTTGGGGCTGAGAGGTTTGGTGAGGTTGGGTGAGCAAACGCAGACCCTTTAAAGTAATACTGCGTGGTACCCATCCCATGGGTCCCAAATCTCCAGGTTCAAGGGCATCTTCCTACATCGAAAACATGCATGAGAAACCCAGAAGATGGTACACCGTGTGATCGGGAAAGGTTTCTAAAACGCACCTCATTTCTCATCTCCTTGTGCGCGGGTTCGCCATTCCAGCCGCTTTACAAGCAATCTCCCTCCTTGGAGAATCAGCACCTTTAACCTCCTGTTCCGTACAGGTTGCAATTTGTCCTGAGGATGAACGGGAAGAGGGGGAACCAATGAGAGACTAGCTCTAGGTGTTGGGACAGGCACAGGTCACTCTATTTTCCCATCAGGAAGAAGAATTAACCACAGGCTCAGCCTGCCGCCCGGGACCAGAGTAGGGCCTGAAGCAATCCTGCGCTTTTGCGGCCATCTCCCAAGAAAGCGAGTTGAAAAATGGAGCTCAGGGGCACTGCAATTCACAAACCTGCAGACTTATAAATGATCACTCTCGTCCACAAATATATTGAGGGAAGGCAACGAAGAGGATTTGAAAGCAAGGCAGAATTGCAGGAAACAGATTTCAGGAGGGAGATTCGAATCGCCTTTAAAGCACAGGAAAAGCGGCAAAACCTCGACAATGATGCCCTTGGCCAAAAAGGGCGTATGCGTTTTTTCCTGAATATATTCAGGAAAAAACGCATACGCCCTTTTTGGCCAACCAAGCAACCTGGAAAGGCAAATCCGCGCTACAAAGAAGTCTCCCTTCCCATCGGTCAAAAGGGCCATGCTGAATAAAGTGTCAAAACCAGAAATGCAGGACAGGCCATGGAGAAACGAGAGCCTTGCTACGCTGATGGACAGGATGTAAATTGACAACAGCCACTCTGGAGAAGTGTACCGTGTGTCCTGAAACATCTAAAAAAATCAGCTTAGAGAGCATAGGGCACTTCCACTTATGGGCTTATAAATTGGGAAAACTAAAAATCAGCAAGACACAGGCACCCCAAAGTTTAGGTCTGCTCTGTTGACAAGAACCTCCACTTCATTACACCTTAAATATCCCAGGAAAGAGAAAAATGGATAAAGAAGTTGTGGTCCTTATGTACAATGGAATATCACTCAGCCATGAAATCAACGTCATAAGGCTAGCAGCAGCATGATGAGTGGATTTAGGTACGACGATTCTAAGTGAAATAAGTCACACAGAAAAACACACTTATCATAAGATATCACTTATAGAGGGAGTGTAAACACCGCTACCCTTGAACTGAATTACAAAACAGAATAGAGTCACACGTTTAGAAAACACACTATGGCTGCTTAACGGAAAAGGTGAGGTGGGGTGATGCATAAAACAAGGGTTTCAAATTAGCTCAGATACCGTTCCATAAACCCAATATGTAATAGACAAGACTTACTCCTAGCTCAGTGAATTGGACTCAACACCCCCTATTCACCGCCCAAGAATATATCTGACTAGTAAGAATCTTAAAACCTATGTATTGATATCTCTCTGTAAGTGAGTCAAGTGGGTGTAAAGCGGCATAAACACAGCAGTGAAAAGCAGCTAAACCGCATTATAAAAATCAATTACTTTTAAAAACCCGTGAAACAAAGACAGTGAAAGAGAGAGAAATTCTTCCAAAATTCGTTCAGGGGCTGTGATGCCACCTGGATTGACCATATCTAGACCCACAGCTGATTGAGACATAAGGCTGGACACTCTTGGGGCTGAGAGGTTTGGTGAGGTTGGGTGAGCAAACGCAGACCCTTTAAAGTAATACTGCGTGGTACCCATCCCATGGGTCCCAAATCTCCAGGTTCAAGGGCATCTTCCTACATCCAAAACATGCATGAGAAACCCAGAAGATGGTACACCGTGTGATCGGGAAAGGTTTCTAAAACGCACCTCATTTCTCATCTCCTTGTGCGCGGGTTCGCCATTCCAGCCGCTTTACTAGCAATCTCCCTCCTTGGAGAATCAGCACCTTTAACCTCCTGTTCCGTACAGGTTGCAATTTGTCCTGAGGATGAACGGGCAGAGGGGGAACCAATGAGAGACTAGCTCTAGGTGTTGGGACAGGCACAGGTCACTCTATTTTCCCATCAGGAAGAAGAATTAACCACAGGCTCAGCCTGCCGCCCGGGACCAGAGTAGGGCCTGAAGCAATCCTGCGCCTTTGCGGCCAGCTCCCAAGAAAGCGAGTTGAAAAATGGAGCTCAGGGGCACTGCAATTCACAAACCTGCAGACTTATAAATGATCACTCTCGTCCACAAATATATTGAGGGAAGGCAACGAAGAGGATTTGAAAGCAAGGCAGAATTGCAGGAAACAGATTTCAGGAGGGAGATTCGAATCGCCTTTAAAGCACAGGAAAAGCGGCAAAACCTCGACAATGATGCCCTTGGCCAAAAAGGGCGTATGCGTTTTTTCCTGAATATATTCAGGAAAAAACGCATACGCCCTTTTTGGCCAACCAAGCAACCTGGAAAGGCAAATCAGCGCTACAAAGAAGTCTCGCTTCCCATCGGTCAAAAGGGCCATGCTGAATAAAGTGTCAAAACCAGAAATGCAGGACAGGCCATGGAGAAACGGGAGCATTGCTACGCTGATGGACAGGATGTAAATTGACAACAGCCACTCTGGAGAAGAGTACCGTGTGTCCTGAAACATCTAATAAACTCAGCTTAGAGAGCATAGGGCACTTCCACTTATGGGCGTATAAATTGGGAAAACTAAAAATCAGCAAGACACAGGCACCCCAAAGTTTAGGTCTGCTCTGTTGACAAGAACCTCCACTTCATTACACCTTAAATATCCCAGGAAAGAGAAAAATGGATAAAGAAGTTGTGGTCCTTATGTACAATGGAATATCACTCAGCCATGAAATCAACGTCATAAGGCTAGCAGCAGCATGATGAGTGGATTTAGGTACGACGATTCTAAGTGAAATAAGTCACACAGAAAAAGACACTTATCATAAGATATCACTTATAGAGGGAGTGTAAACACCGCTACCCTTGAACTGAATTACAAAACAGAACAGAGTCACACGTTTAGAAAACACACTATGGCTGCTTAACGGGAAAGGTGAGGTGGGGTGATGCATAAAACAAGGGTTTCAAATTAGCTCAGATACCGTTCCATAAACCCAATAGGTAATAGACAAGACTTACTCCTAGCTCAGTGAATTGGACTCAACACCCCCTATTCACCGCCCAAGAATATATCTGACTAGTAAGAATCTTCAAACCTATGTATTGATATCTCTCCGTAAGTGAGTCAAGTGGGTGTAAAGCGGCATAAACACAGCAGTGAAAAGCAGCTAAACCCCATTATAAAAATCAATTACTTTTAAAAACCCGTGAAACAAAGACAGTGAAAGAGAGAGAAATTCTTCCAAAATTCGTTCAGGGGCTGTGATGCCACCTGGATTGACCATATCTAGACCCACAGCTGATTGAGACATAAGGGTGGACACTCTTGGGGCTGAGAGGTTTGGTGAGGTTGGGTGAGCAAACGCAGACCCTTTAAAGTAATACTGCGTGGTACCCATCCCATGGGTCCCAAATCTCCAGGTTCAAGGGCATCTTCCTACATCGAAAACATGCATGAGAAACCCAGAAGATGGTACACCGTGTGATCGGGAAAGGTTTCTAAAACGCACCTCATTTCTCATCTCCTTGTGCGTGGGTTCGCCATTCCAGCCGCTTTACAAGCATTCTCCCTCCTTGGAGAATCAGCACCTTTAACCTCCTGTTCCGTACAGGTTGGAATTTGTCCTGAGGATGAACGGGAAGAGGGGGAACCAATGAGAGACTAGCTCTAGGTGTTGGGACAGGCACAGGTCACTCTATTTTCCCATTAGGAAGAAGAATTAACCACAGGCTCAGCCTGCCGCCCGGGACCAGAGTAGGGCCTGAAGCAATCCTGCGCTTTTGCGGCCAGCTCCCAAGAAAGCGAGTTGAAAAATGGAGCTCAGGGGCATTGCAATTCACAAACCTGCAGACTTATAAATGATCACTCTCGTCCACAAATATATTGAGGGAAGGCAACGAAGAGGATTTGAAAGCAAGGCAGAATTGCAGGAAACAGATTTCAGGAGGGAGATTCGAATCACCTTTAAAGCACAGGAAAAGCGGCAAAACCTCGACAATGATGCCCTTGGCCAAAAAGGGCGTATGCGTTTTTTCCTGAATATATTCAGGAAAAAACGCATACGCCCTTTTTGGCCAACCAAGCAACCTGGAAAGGCAAATCAGCGCTACAAAGAAGTCTCGCTTCCCATCGGTCAAAAGGGCCATGCTGAATAAAGTGTCAAAACCAGAAATGCAGGACAGGCCATGGAGAAACGGGAGCCTTGCTACGCTGATGGACAGGATGTAAATTGACAACAGCCACTCTGGAGAAGTGTACCGTGTGTCCTGAAACATCTAAAAAAATCAGCTTAGAGAGCATAGGGCACTTCCACTTATGGCCGTATAAATTGGGAAAACTAAAAATCAGCAAGACACAGGCACCCCAAAGTTTAGGTCTGCTCTGTTGACAACAATCTCCACTTCATTACACCTTAAATATCCCAGGAAAGAGAAAAATGGATAAAGAAGTTGTGGTCCTTATGTACAATGGAATATCACTCAGCCATGAAATCAACGTCATAACGCTAGCAGCAGCATGATGAGTGGATTTAGGTACGACGATTCTAAGTGAAATAAGTCACACAGAAAAACACACTTATCATAAGATATCACTTATAGAGGGAGTGTAAACACCGCTACCCTTGAACTGAATTACAAAACAGAACAGAGTCACACGTTTAGAAAACACACTATGGCTGCTTAACGGGAAAGGTGAGGTGGGGTGATGCATAAAACAAGGGTTTCAAATTAGCTCAGATACCGTTCCATAAACCCAATATGTAATAGACAAGACTTACTCCTAGCTCAGTGAATTGGACTCAACACCCCCTATTCACCGCCCAAGAATATATCTGACTAGTAAGAATCTTAAAACCTATGTATTGATATCTCTCCGTAAGTGAGTCAAGTGGGTGTAAAGCGGCATAAACACAGCAGTGAAAAGCAGCTAAACCCCATTATAAAAATCAATTACTTTTAAAAACCCGTGAAACAAAGACGGTGAAAGAGAGAGAAATTCTTCCAAAATTCGTTCACGGGCTGTGATGCCACCTGGATTGACCATATCTAGACCCACAGCTGATTGAGACATAAGGCTGGACACTCTTGGGGCTGAGAGGTTTGGTGAGGTTGGGTGAGCAAACGCAGACCCTTTAAAGTAATACTGCGTGGTACCCATCCCATGGGTCCCAAATCTCCAGGTTCAAGGGCATCTTCCTACATCCAAAACATGCATGAGAAACCCAGAAGATGGTACACCGTGTGATCGGGAAAGGTTTCTAAAACGCACCTCATTTCTCATCTCCTTGTGCGCGGGTTCGCCATTCCAGCCGCTTTATTAGCAATCTCCCTCCTTGGAGAATCAGCACCTTTAACCTCCTGTTCCGTACAGTTTGCAATTTGTCCTGAGGATGAACGGGAAGAGGGGGAACCAATGAGAGACTAGCTCTAGGTGTTGGGACAGGCACAGGTCACTCTATTTTCCAATCAGGAAGAAGAATTAAACCACAGGCTCAGCCTGCCGCCCGGGACCAGAGTAGGGCCTGAAGCAATCCTGCGCCTTTGCGGCCAGCTCCCAAGAAAGCGAGTTGAAAAATGGAGCTCAGGGGCACTGCAATTCACAAACCTGAAGACTTATAAATGATCACTCTCGTCCACAAATATATTGAGGGAAGGCAACGAAGAGGATTTGAAAGCAAGGCAGAATTGCAGGAAACAGATTTCAGGAGGGAGATTCGAATCGCCTTTAAAGCACAGGAAAAGCGGCAAAACCTCGACAATGATGCCCTTGGCCAAAAAGGGCGTATGCGTTTTTTCCTGAATATATTCAGGAAAAAACGCATACGCCCTTTTTGGCCAACCAAGCAACCTGGAAAGGCAAATCAGCGCTACAAAGAAGTCTCGCTTCCCATCGGTCAAAAGGGCCATGCTGAATAAAGTGTCAAAACCAGAAATGCAGGACAGGCCATGGAGAAACGGGAGCCTTGCTACGCTGATGGACAGGATGTAAATTGACAACAGCCACTCTGGAGAAGAGTACCGTGTGTCCTGAAACATCTAAAAAACTCAGCTTAGAGAGCATAGGGCACTTCCACTTATGGGCGTATAAATTGGGAAAACTAAAAATCAGCAAGACACAGGCACCCCAAAGTTTAGGTCTGCTCTGTTGACAAGAACCTCCACTTCATTACACCTTAAATATCCCAGGAAAGAGAAAAATGGATAAAGAAGTTGTGGTCCTTATGTACAATGGAATATCACTCAGCCATGAAATCAACGTCATAAGGCTAGCAGCAGCATGATGAGTGGATTTAGGTACGACGATTCTAAGTGAAATAAGTCACACAGAAAAAGACACTTATCATAAGATATCACTTATAGAGGGAGTGTAAACACCGCTACCCTTGAACTGAATTACAAAACAGAACAGAGTCACACGTTTAGAAAACACACTATGGCTGCTTAACGGGAAAGGTGAGGTGGGGTGATGCATAAAACAAGGGTTTCAAATTAGCTCAGATACCGTTCCATAAACCCAATAGGTAATAGACAAGACTTACTCCTAGCTCAGTGAATTGGACTCAACACCCCCTATTCACCGCCCAAGAATATATCTGACTAGTAAGAATCTTAAAACCTATGTATTGATATCTCTCCGTAAGTGAGTCAAGTGGGTGTAAAGCGGCATAAACACAGCAGTGAAAAGCAGCTAAACCCCATTATAAAAATCAATTACTTTTAAAAACCCGTGAAACAAAGACAGTGAAAGAGAGAGAAATTCTTCCAAAATTCGTTCAGGGGCTGTGATGCCACCTGGATTGACCATATCTAGACCCACAGCTGATTGAGACATAAGGGTGGACACTCTTGGGGCTGAGAGGTTTGGTGAGGTTGGGTGAGCAAACGCAGACCCTTTAAAGTAATACTGCGTGGTACCCATCCCATGGGTCCCAAATCTCCAGGTTCAAGGGCATCTTCCTACATCGAAAACATGCATGAGAAACCCAGAAGATGGTACACCGTGTGATCGGGAAAGGTTTCTAAAACGCACCTCATTTCTCATCTCCTTGTGCGCGGGTTCGCCATTCCAGCCGCTTTACAAGCAATCTCCCTCCTTGGAGAATCAGCACCTTTAACCTCCTGTTCCGTACAGGTTGCAATTTGTCCTGAGGATGAACGGGAAGAGGGGGAACCAATGAGAGACTAGCTCTAGGTGTTGGGACAGGCACAGGTCACTCTATTTTCCCATCAGGAAGAAGAATTAACCACAGGCTCAGCCTGCCGCCCGGGACCAGAGTAGGGCCTGAAGCAATCCTGCGCTTTTGCGGCCAGCTCCCAAGAAAGCGAGTTGAAAAATGGAGCTCAGGGGCACTGCAATTCACAAACCTGCAGACTTATAAGTGATCACTCTCGTCCACAAATATATTGAGGGAAGGCAACGAAGAGGATTTGAAAGCAAGGCAGAATTGCAGGAAACAGATTTCAGGAGGGAGATTCGAATCGCCTTTAAAGCACAGGAAAAGCGGCAAAACCTCGACAATGATGCCCTTGGCCAAAAAGGGCGTATGCGTTTTTTCCTGAATATATTCAGGAAAAAACGCATACGCCCTTTTTGGCCAACCAAGCAACCTGGAAAGGCAAATCAGCGCTACAAAGAAGTCTCGCTTCCCATCGGTCAAAAGGGCCATGCTGAATAAAGTGTCAAAACCAGAAATGCAGGACAGGCCATGGAGAAACGGGAGCCTTGCTACGCTGATGGACAGGATGTAAATTGACAACAGCCACTCTGGAGAAGAGTACCGTGTGTCCTGAAACATCTAATAAACTCAGCTTAGAGAGCATAGGGCACTTCCACTTATGGGCGTATAAATTGGGAAAACTAAAAATCAGCAAGACACAGGCACCCCAAAGTTTAGGTCTGCTCTGTTGACAAGAACCTCCACTTCATTACACCTTAAATATCCCAGGAAAGAGAAAAATGGATAAAGAAGTTGTGGTCCTTATGTACAATGGAATATCACTCAGCCATGAAATCAACGTCATAAGGCTAGCAGCAGCATGATGAGTGGATTTAGGTACGACGATTCTAAGTGAAATAAGTCACACAGAAAAAGACACTTATCATAAGATATCACTTATAGAGGGAGTGTAAACACCGCTACCCTTGAACTGAATTACAAAACAGAACAGAGTCACACGTTTAGAAAACACACTATGGCTGCTTAACGGGAAAGGTGAGGTGGGGTGATGCATAAAACAAGGGTTTCAAATTAGCTCAGATACCGTTCCATAAACCCAATAGGTAATAGACAAGACTTACTCCTAGCTCAGTGAATTGGACTCAACACCCCCTATTCACCGCCCAAGAATATATCTGACTAGTAAGAATCTTAAAACCTATGTATTGATATCTCTCCGTAAGTGAGTCAAGTGGGTGTAAAGCGGCATAAACACAGCAGTGAAAAGCAGCTAAACCCCATTATAAAAATCAATTACTTTTAAAAACCCGTGAAACAAAGACAGTGAAAGAGAGAGAAATTCTTCCAAAATTCGTTCAGGGGCTGTGATGCCACCTGGATTGACCATATCTAGACCCACAGCTGATTGAGACATAAGGGTGGACACTCTTGGGGCTGAGAGGTTTGGTGAGGTTGGGTGAGCAAACGCAGACCCTTTAAAGTAATACTGCGTGGTACCCATCCCATGGGTCCCAAATCTCCAGGTTCAAGGGCATCTTCCTACATCGAAAACATGCATGAGAAACCCAGAAGATGGTACACCGTGTGATCGGGAAAGGTTTCTAAAACGCACCTCATTTCTCATCTCCTTGTGCGCAGGTTCGCCATTCCAGCCGCTTTACAAGCAATCTCCCTCCTTGGAGAATCAGCACCTTTAACCTCCTGTTCCGTACAGGTTGCAATTTGTCCTGAGGATGAACGGGAAGAGGGGGAACCAATGAGAGACTAGCTCTAGGTGTTGGGACAGGCACAGGTCACTCTATTTTCCCATCAGGAAGAAGAATTAACCACAGGCTCAGCCTGCCGCCCGGGACCAGAGTAGGGCCTGAAGCAATCCTGCGCTTTTGCGGCCAGCTCCCAAGAAAGCGAGTTGAAAAATGGAGCTCAGGGGCACTGCAATTCACAAACCTGCAGACTTATAAGTGATCACTCTCGTCCACAAATATATTGAGGGAAGGCAACGAAGAGGATTTGAAAGCAAGGCAGAATTGCAGGAAACAGATTTCAGGAGGGAGATTCGAATCGCCTTTAAAGCACAGGAAAAGCGGCAAAACCTCGACAATGATGCCCTTGGCCAAAAAGGGCGTATGCGTTTTTTCCTGAATATATTCAGGAAAAAACGCATACGCCCTTTTTGGCCAACCAAGCAACCTGGAAAGGCAAATCAGCGCTACAAAGAAGTCTCGCTTCCCATCGGTCAAAAGGGCCATGCTGAATAAAGTGTCAAAACCAGAAATGCAGGACAGGCCATGGAGAAACGGGAGCCTTGCTACGCTGATGGACAGGATGTAAATTGACAACAGCCACTCTGGAGAAGAGTACCGTGTGTCCTGAAACATCTAAAAAACTCAGCTTCGAGAGCATAGGGCACTTCCACTTATGGGCGTATAAATTGGGAAAACTAAAAATCAGCAAGACACAGGCACGCCAAAGTTTAGGGCTGCTCTGTTGACAAGAACCTCCACTTCATTACACCTTAAATATCCCAGGAAAGAGAAAAATGGATAAAGAAGTTGTGGTCCTTATGTACAATGGAATATCACTCAGCCATGAAATCAACGTCATAAGGCTAGCAGCAGCATGATGAGTGGATTTAGGTACGACGATTCTAAGTGAAATAAGTCACAGAGAAAAAGACACTTATCATAAGATATCACTTATAGAGGGAGTGTAAACACCGCTACCCTTGAACTGAATTACAAAACAGAACAGAGTCACACGTTTAGAAAACACACTATGGCTGCTTAACGGGAAAGGTGATGTGGGGTGATGCATAAAACAAGGGTTTCAAATTAGCTCAGATACCGTTCCATAAACCCAATAGGTAATAGACAAGACTTACTCCTAGCTCAGTGAATTGGACTCAACACCCCCTATTCACCGCCCAAGAATATATCTGACTAGTAAGAATCTTAAAACCTATGTATTGCTATCTCTCCGTAAGTGAGTCAAGTGGGTGTAAAGCGGCATAAACACAGCAGTGAAAAGCAGCTAAACCCCATTATAAAAATCAATTACTTTTAAAAACCCGTGAAACAAAGACAGTGAAAGAGAGAGAAATTCTTCCAAAATTCGTTCAGGGGCTGTGATGCCACCTGGATTGACCATATCTAGACCCACAGCTGATTGAGACATAAGGGTGGACACTCTTGGGGCTGAGATGTTTGGTGAGGTTGGGTGAGCAAACGCAGACCCTTTAAAGTAATACTGCGTGGTACCCATCCCATGGGTCCCAAATCTCCAGGTTCAAGGGCATCTTCCTACATCGAAAACATGCATGAGAAACCCAGAAGATGGTACACCGTGTGATCGGGAAAGGTTTCTAAAACGCACCTCATTTCTCATCTCCTTGTGCGCGGGTTCGCCATTCCAGCCGCTTTACAAGCAATCTCCCTCCTTGGAGAATCAGCACCTTTAACCTCCTGTTCCGTACAGGTTGCAATTTGTCCTGAGGATGAACGGGAAGAGGGGGAACCAATGAGAGACTAGCTCTAGGTGTTGGGACAGGCACAGGTCACTCTATTTTCCCATCAGGAAGAAGAATTAACCACAGGCTCAGCCTGCCGCCCGGGACCAGAGTAGGGCCTGAAGCAATCCTGCGCTTTTGCGGCCAGCTCCCAAGAAAGCGAGTTGAAAAATGGAGCTCAGGGGCACTGCAATTCACAAACCTGCAGACTTATAAGTGATCACTCTCGTCCACAAATATATTGAGGGAAGGCAACGAAGAGGATTTGAAAGCAAGGCAGAATTGCAGGAAACAGATTTCAGGAGGGAGATTCGAATCGCCTTTAAAGCACAGGAAAAGCGGCAAAACCTCGACAATGATGCCCTTGGCCAAAAAGGGCGTATGCGTTTTTTCCTGAATATATTCAGGAAAAAACGCATACGCCCTTTTTGGCCAACCAAGCAACCTGGAAAGGCAAATCAGCGCTACAAAGAAGTCTCGCTTCCCATCGGTCAAAAGGGCCATGCTGAATAAAGTGTCAAAACCAGAAATGCAGGACAGGCCATGGAGAAACGGGAGCCTTGCTACGCTGATGGACAGGATGTAAATTGACAACAGCCACTCTGGAGAAGAGTACCGTGTGTCCTGAAACATCTAAAAAACTCAGCTTCGAGAGCATAGGGCACTTCCACTTATGGGCGTATAAATTGGGAAAACTAAAAATCAGCAAGACACAGGCACGCCAAAGTTTAGGGCTGCTCTGTTGACAAGAACCTCCACTTCATTACACCTTAAATATCCCAGGAAAGAGAAAAATGGATAAAGAAGTTGTGGTCCTTATGTACAATGGAATATCACTCAGCCATGAAATCAACGTCATAAGGCTAGCAGCAGCATGATGAGTGGATTTAGGTACGACGATTCTAAGTGAAATAAGTCACAGAGAAAAAGACACTTATCATAAGATATCACTTATAGAGGGAGTGTAAACACCGCTACCCTTGAACTGAATTACAAAACAGAACAGAGTCACACGTTTAGAAAACACACTATGGCTGCTTAACGGGAAAGGTGATGTGGGGTGATGCATAAAACAAGGGTTTCAAATTAGCTCAGATACCGTTCCATAAACCCAATAGGTAATAGACAAGACTTACTCCTAGCTCAGTGAATTGGACTCAACACCCCCTATTCACCGCCCAAGAATATATCTGACTAGTAAGAATCTTAAAACCTATGTATTGCTATCTCTCCGTAAGTGAGTCAAGTGGGTGTAAAGCGGCATAAACACAGCAGTGAAAAGCAGCTAAACCCCATTATAAAAATCAATTACTTTTAAAAACCCGTGAAACAAAGACAGTGAAAGAGAGAGAAATTCTTCCAAAATTCGTTCAGGGGCTGTGATGCCACCTGGATTGACCATATCTAGACCCACAGCTGATTGAGACATAAGGGTGGACACTCTTGGGGCTGAGATGTTTGGTGAGGTTGGGTGAGCAAACGCAGACCCTTTAAAGTAATACTGCGTGGTACCCATCCCATGGGTCCCAAATCTCCAGGTTCAAGGGCATCTTCCTACATCGAAAACATGCATGAGAAACCCAGAAGATGGTACACCGTGTGATCGGGAAAGGTTTCTAAAACGCACCTCATTTCTCATCTCCTTGTGCGCGGGTTCGCCATTCCAGCCGCTTTACAAGCAATCTCCCTCCTTGGAGAATCAGCACCTTTAACCTCCTGTTCCGTACAGGTTGCAATTTGTCCTGAGGATGAACGGGAAGAGGGGGAACCAATGAGAGACTAGCTCTAGGTGTTGGGACAGGCACAGGTCACTCTATTTTCCCATCAGGAAGAAGAATTAACCACAGGCTCAGCCTGCCGCCCGGGACCAGAGTAGGGCCTGAAGCAATCCTGCGCTTTTGCGGCCAGCTCCCAAGAAAGCGAGTTGAAAAATGGAGCTCAGGGGCACTGCAATTCACAAACCTGCAGACTTATAAGTGATCACTCTCGTCCACAAATATATTGAGGGAAGGCAACGAAGAGGATTTGAAAGCAAGGCAGAATTGCAGGAAACAGATTTCAGGAGGGAGATTCGAATCGCCTTTAAAGCACAGGAAAAGCGGCAAAACCTCGACAATGATGCCCTTGGCCAAAAAGGGCGTATGCGTTTTTTCCTGAATATATTCAGGAAAAAACGCATACGCCCTTTTTGGCCAACCAAGCAACCTGGAAAGGCAAATCAGCGCTACAAAGAAGTCTCGCTTCCCATCGGTCAAAAGGGCCATGCTGAATAAAGTGTCAAAACCAGAAATGCAGGACAGGCCATGGAGAAACGGGAGCCTTGCTACGCTGATGGACAGGATGTAAATTGACAACAGCCACTCTGGAGAAGAGTACCGTGTGTCCTGAAACATCTAAAAAACTCAGCTTAGAGAGCATAGGGCACTTCCACTTATGGGCGTATAAATTGGGAAAACTAAAAATCAGCAAGACACAGGCACGCCAAAGTTTAGGGCTGCTCTGTTGACAAGAACCTCCACTTCATTACACCTTAAATATCCCAGGAAAGAGAAAAATGGATAAAGAAGTTGTGGTCCTTATGTACAATGGAATATCACTCAGCCATGAAATCAACGTCATAAGGCTAGCAGCAGCATGATGAGTGGATTTAGGTACGACGATTCTAAGTGAAATAAGTCACACAGAAAAAGACACTTATCATAAGATATCACTTATAGAGGGAGTGTAAACACCGCTACCCTTGAACTGAATTACAAAACAGAACAGAGTCACACGTTTAGAAAACACACTATGGCTGCTTAACGGGAAAGGTGATGTGGGGTGATGCATAAAACAAGGGTTTCAAATTAGCTCAGATACCGTTCCATAAACCCAATAGGTAATAGACAAGACTTACTCCTAGCTCAGTGAATTGGACTCAACACCCCCTATTCACCGCCAAAGAATATATCTGACTAGTAAGAATCTTAAAACCTATGTATTGATATCTCTCCGTAAGTGAGTCAAGTGGGTGTAAAGCGGCATAAACACAGCAGTGAAAAGCAGCTAAACCCCATTATAAAAATCAATTACTTTTAAAAACCCGTGAAACAAAGACAGTGAAAGAGAGAGAAATTCTTCCAAAATTCGTTCAGGGGCTGTGATGCCACCTGGATTGACCATATCTAGACCCACAGCTGATTGAGACATAAGGGTGGACACTCTTGGGGCTGAGAGGTTTGGTGAGGTTGGGTGAGCAAACGCAGACCCTTTAAAGTAATACTGCGTGGTACCCATCCCATGGGTCCCAAATCTCCAGGTTCAAGGGCATCTTCCTACATCGAAAACATGCATGAGAAACCCAGAAGATGGTACACCGTGTGATCGGGAAAGGTTTCTAAAACGCACCTCATTTCTCATCTCCTTGTGCGCGGGTTCGCCATTCCAGCCGCTTTACAAGCAATCTCCCTCCTTGGAGAATCAGCACCTTTAACCTCCTGTTCCGTACAGGTTGCAATTTGTCCTGAGGATGAACGGGAAGAGGGGGAACCAATGAGAGACTAGCTCTAGGTGTTGGGACAGGCACAGGTCACTCTATTTTCCCATCAGGAAGAAGAATTAACCACAGGCTCAGCCTGCCGCCCGGGACCAGAGTAGGGCCTGAAGCAATCCTGCGCTTTTGCGGCCAGCTCCCAAGAAAGCGAGTTGAAAAATGGAGCTCAGGGGCACTGCAATTCACAAACCTGCAGACTTATAAGTGATCACTCTCGTCCACAAATATATTGAGGGAAGGCAACGAAGAGGATTTGAAAGCAAGGCAGAATTGCAGGAAACAGATTTCAGGAGGGAGATTCGAATTGCCTTTAAAGCACAGGAAAAGCGGCAAAACCTCGACAATGATGCCCTTGGCCAAAAAGGGCGTATGCGTTTTTTCCTGAATATATTCAGGAAAAAACGCATACGCCCTTTTTGGCCAACCAAGCAACCTGGAAAGGCAAATCAGCGCTACAAAGAAGTCTCGCTTCCCATCGGTCAAAAGGGCCATGCTGAATAAAGTGTCAAAACCAGAAATGCAGGACAGGCCATGGAGAAACGGGAGCCTTGCTACGCTGATGGACAGGATGTAAATTGACAACAGCCACTCTGGAGAAGAGTACCGTGTGTCCTGAAACATCTAAAAAACTCAGCTTAGAGAGCATAGGGCACTTCCACTTATGGGCGTATAAATTGGGAAAACTAAAAATCAGCAAGACACAGGCACGCCAAAGTTTAGGGCTGCTCTGTTGACAAGAACCTCCACTTCATTACACCTTAAATATCCCAGGAAAGAGAAAAATGGATAAAGAAGTTGTGGTCCTTATGTACAATGGAATATCACTCAGCCATGAAATCAACGTCATAAGGCTAGCAGCAGCATGATGAGTGGATTTAGGTACGACGATTCTAAGTGAAATAAGTCACACAGAAAAAGACACTTATCATAAGATATCACTTATAGAGGGAGTGTAAACACCGCTACCCTTGAACTGAATTACAAAACAGAACAGAGTCACACGTTTAGAAAACACACTATGGCTGCTTAACGGGAAAGGTGAGGTGGGGTGATGCATAAAACAAGGGTTTCAAATTAGCTCAGATACCGTTCCATAAACCCAATATGTAATAGACAAGACTTACTCCTAGCTCAGTGAATTGGACTCAACACCCCCTATTCACCGCCCAAGAATATATCTGACTAGTAAGAATCTTAAAACCTATGTATTGATATCTCTCTGTAAGTGAGTCAAGTGGGTGTAAAGCGGCATAAACACAGCAGTGAAAAGCAGCTAAACCCCATTATAAAAATCAATTACTTTTAAAAACCCGTGAAACAAAGACAGTGAAAGAGAGAAATTTTACAAAATTCGTTCAGGGGCTGTGATGCCACCAGGATTGACCATATCTAGACCCACAGCTGATTGAGACATAAGGCTGGACACTCTTGGGGCTGAGAGGTTTGGTGAGGTTGGGTGAGCAAACGCAGACCCTTTAAAGTAATACTGCGTGGTACCCATCCCATGGGTCCCAAATCTCCAGGTTCAAGGGCATCTTCCTACATCCAAAACATGCATGAGAAACCCAGAAGATGGTACACCGTGTGATCGGGAAAGGTTTCTAAAACGCACCTCATTTCTCATCTCCTTGTGCGCGGGTTCGCCATTCCAGCTGCTTTACAAGCAATCTCCCTGCTTGGAGAATCAGCACCTTTAACCTCCTGTTCCGTACAGGTTGCAATTTGTCCTGAGGATGAACGGGAAGAGGGGGAACCAATGAGAGACTAGCTCTAGGTGTTGGGACAGGCACAGGTCACTCTATTTTCCCATCAGGAAGAAGAATTAACCACAGGCTCAGCCTGCCGCCCGTGACCAGAGGAGGGCCTGAAGCAATCCTGCGCTTTTGCGGCCAGCTCCCAAGAAAGCGAGTTGAAAAATGGAGCTCAGGGGCACTGCAATTCACAAACCTGCAGACTTATAAATGATCACTCTCGTCCACAAATATATTGAGGGAAGGCAACGAAGAGGATTTGAAAGCAAGGCAGAATTGCAGGAAACAGATTTCAGGAGGGAGATTCGAATCGCCTTTAAAGCACAGGAAAAGCGGCAAAACCTCGACAATGATGCCCTTGGCCAAAAAGGGCGTATGCGTTTTTTCCTGAATATATTCAGGAAAAAACGCATACGCCCTTTTTGGCCAACCAAGCAACCTGGAAAGGCAAATCAGCGCTACAAAGAAGTCTCGCTTCCCATCGGTCAAGAGGGCCATGCTGAATAAAGGGTCAAAACCAGAAATGCAGGACAGGCCATGGAGAAACGGGAGCCTTGCTCCGCTGATGGGCAGGATGTAAATTGACAACAGCCACTCTGGAGAAGTGTACCGTGTGTCCTGAAACATATAAAAAACTCAGCTTAGAGATCATAGGGTACTTCCACTCATGGGCGTATAAATTGGGAAAACTAAAAATCAGCAAGACACAGGCACCCCAACGTTTAGGGCTGCTCTGTTGACAAGAACCTCCACTTCGTTACACCTTAAATATCCCAGGAAAGAGAAAAATGAATAAAGAAGTTGTGGTCCTTATGTACAATGGAATATCACTCAGCCATGAAATCAACGTCATAAGGCTAGTAGCAGCATGATGAGTGGATTTAGGTACGACGATTCTATGTGAAATAAGTCACACAGAAAAAGACACTTATCATAAGATATCACTTATAGAGGGAGTGTAAACACCGCTACCCTTGAACTGAATTACAAAACAGAACAGAGTCACACGTTTAGAAAACACACTATGGCTGCTTAACGGGAAAGGTGAGGTGGGGTGATGCATAAAACAAGGGTTTCAAATTAGCTCAGATACCGTTCCATAAACCCAATAGGTAATAGACAAGACCTACTCCTAGTTCAGTGAATTGGACTCAACACCCCCTATTCACCGCCCAAGAATATATCTGATTAGTAAGAATCTTCAAACCTATGTATTGATATCTCTCTGTAAGTGAGTCAAGTGGGTGTAAAGCGGCATAAACACAGCAGTGAAAAGCAGCTAAACCCCATTATAAAAATCAATTACTTTTAAAAACCCGTGAAACAAAGACAGTGAAAGAGAGAGAAATTCTTCCAAAATTCGTTCAGGGGCTGTGATGCCACCTGGATTGACCATATCTAGACCCACAGCTGATTGAGACATAAGGCTGGACACTCTTGGGGCTGAGAGGTTTGGTGAGGTTGGGTGAGCAAAGGCAGACCCTTTAAAGTAATACTGCGTGGTACCCATCCCATGGGTCCCAAATCTCCAGGTTCAAGGGCATCTTCCTACATCCAAAACATGCATGAGAAACCCAGAAGATGGTACACCGTGTGATCGGGAAAGGTTTCTAAAACGCACCTCATTTCTCATCTCCTTGTGCGCGGGTTCGCCATTCCAGCTGCTTTACAAGCAATCTCCCTGCTTGGAGAATCAGCACCTTTAACCTCCTGTTCCGTACAGGTTGCAATTTGTCCTGAGGATGAACGGGAAGAGGGGGAACCAATGAGAGACTAGCTCTAGGTGTTGGGACAGGCACAGGTCACTCTATTTTCCCATCAGGAAGAAGAATTAACCACAGGCTCAGCCTGCCGCCCGTGACCAGAGTAGGGCCTGAAGCAATCCTGCGCTTTTGCGGCCAGCTCCCAAGAAAGCGAGTTGAAAAATGGAGCTCAGGGGCACTGCAATTCACAAACCTGCAGACTTATAAATGATCACTCTCGTCCACAAATATATTGAGGGAAGGCAACGAAGAGGATTTGAAAGCAAGGCAGAATTGCAGGAAACAGATTTCAGGAGGGAGATTCGAATCGCCTTTAAAGCACAGGAAAAGCGGCAAAACCTCGACAATGATGCCCTTGGCCAAAAAGGGCGTATGCGTTTTTTCCTGAATATATTCAGGAAAAAACGCATACGCCCTTTTTGGCCAACCAAGCAACCTGGAAAGGCAAATCAGCGCTACAAAGAAGTCTCGCTTCCCTTCGGTCAAAAGGGCCATGCTGAATAAAGTGTCAAAACCAGAAATGCAGGACAGGCCATGGAGAAACGGGAGCCTTGCTACGCTGATGGACAGGATGTAAATTGACAACAGCCACTCTGGTGAAGTGTACGGTGTATCCTGAAACATATAAAAAACTCAGCTTAGAGATCATAGGGTACTTCCACTCATGGGCGTATAAATTGGGAAAATTAAAAATCAGCAAGACACAGGCACCCCAAAGTTTAGGGCTGCTCTGTTGACAAGAACCTCCACTTCGTTACACCTTAAATATCGAGGAAAGAGAAAAATGAATAAAGAAGTTGTGGTCCTTATGTACAATGGAATATCACTCAGCCATGAAATCAACGTCATAAGGCTAGTAGCAGCATGATGAGTGGATTTAGGTACGACGATTCTATGTGAAATAAGTCACACAGAAAAAGACACTTATCATAAGATATCACTTATAGAGGGAGTGCAAACACCGCTACCCTTGAACTGAATTACAAAACAGAACCGAGTCACACGTTTAGAAAACACACTATGGCTGCTTAACGGGAAAGGTGAGGTGGGGTGATGCATAAAACAAGGGTTTCAAATTAGCTCAGATACCGTTCCATAAACCCAATAGGTAATAGACAAGACCTACTCCTAGTTCAGTGAATTGGACTCAACACCCCTTATTCACCGCCCAAGAATATATCTGACTAGTAAGAATCTTAAAACCTATGTATTGATATCTCTCTGTAAGTGAGTCAAGTGGGTGTAAAGCGGCATAAACACAGTAGTGAAAAGCAGCTAAACCCCATTATAAAAATCAATTACTTTTAAAAACCCGTGAAACAAAGACAGTGAAAGAGAGAGAAATTCTTCCAAAATTCGTTCAGGGGCTGTGATGCCACCTGGATTGACCATATCTAGACCCACAGCTGATTGAGACATAAGGGTGGACACTCTTGGGGCTGAGAGGTTTGGTGAGGTTGGGTGAGCAAACGCAGACCCTTTAAAGTAATACTGCGTGGTACCCATCCCATGGGTCCCAAATCTCCAGGTTCAAGGGCATCTTCCTACGTCGAAAACATGCATGAGAAACCCAGAAGATGGTACACCGTGTGATCGGGAAAGGTTTCTAAAACGCACCTCATTTCTCATCTCCTTGTGCGCGGGTTCGCCATTCCAGCTGCTTTACAAGCAATCTCCCTCCTTGGAGAATCAGCACCTTTAACCTCCTGTTCCGTACAGGTTGCAATTTGTCCTGAGGATGAACGGGAAGAGGGGGAACCAATGAGAGACTAGCTCTAGGTGTTGGGACAGGCACAGGTCACTCTATTTTCCCATCAGGAAGAAGAATTAACCACAGGCTCAGCCTGCCGCCCGTGACCAGAGTAGGGCCTGAAGCAATCCTGCGCTTTTGCGGCCAGCTCCCAAGAAAGCGAGTTGAAAAATGGAGCTCAGGGGCACTGCAATTCACAAACCTGCAGACTTATAAATGATCACTCTCGTCCACAAATATATTGAGGGAAGGCAACGAAGAGGATTTGAAAGCCAGGCAGAATTGCAGGAAACAGATTTCAGGAGGGAGATTCGAATCGCCTTTAAAGCACAGGAAAAGCGGCAAAACCTCGACAATGATGCCCTTGGCCAAAAAGGGCGTATGCGTTTTTTCCTGAATATATTCAGGAAAAAACGCATACGCCCTTTTTGGCCAACCAAGCAACCTGGAAAGGCAAATCAGCGCTACAAAGAAGTCTCGCTTCCCATCGGTCAAGAGGGCCATGCTGAATAAAGTGTCAAAACCAGAAATGCAGGACAGGCCATGGAGAAACGGGAGCCTTGCTACGCTGATGGGCAGGATGTAAATTGCCAACAGCCACTCTGGAGAAGTGTACGGTGTGTCCTGAAACATATAAAAAACTCAGCTTAGAGATCATAGGGTACTTCCACTCATGGGCGTATAAATTGGGAAAACTAAAAATCAGCAAGACACAGGCACCCCAAAGTTTAGGGCTGCTCTGTTGACAAGAACCTCCACTTCGTTACACCTTAAATATCCCAGGAAAGAGAAAAATGAATAAAGAAGTTGTGGTCCTTATGTACAATGGAATATCACTCAGCCATGAAATCAACGTCATAAGGCTAGTAGCAGCATGATGAGTGGATTTAGGTACGACGATTCTATGTGAAATAAGTCACACAGAAAAAGACACTTATCATAAGATATCACTTATAGAGGGAGTGTAAACACCGCTACCCTAGAACTGAATTACAAAACAGAACCGAGTCACACGTTTAGAAAACACACTATGGCTGCTTAACGGGAAAGGTGAGGTGGGGTGATGCATAAAACAAGGGTTTCAAATTAGCTCAGATACCGTTCCATAAACCCAATAGGTAATAGACAAGACCTACTCCTAGTTCAGTGAATTGGACTCAACACCCCCTATTCACCGCCCAAGAATATATCTGACTAGTAAGAATCTTCAAACCTATGTATTGATATCTCTCTGTAAGTGAGTCAAGTGGGTGTAAAGCGGCATAAACAGAGCAGTGAAAAGCAGCTAAACCCCATTATAAAAATCAATTACATTTAAAAACCCGTGAAACAAAGACAGTGAAAGAGAGAGAAGTTCTTCGAAAATTCGTTCAGGGGCTGTGATGCCACCTGGATTGACCATATCTAGACCCACAGCTGATTGAGACATAAGGCTGGACACTCTTGGGGCTGAGAGGTTTGGTGAGGTTGGGTGAGCAAACGCAGACCCTTTAAAGTAATACTGCGTGGTACCCATCCCATGGGTCCCAAATCTCCAGGTTCAAGGGCATCTTCCTACATCGAAAACATGCATGAGAAACCCAGAAGATGGTACACCGTGTGATCGGGAAAGGTTTCTAAAACGCACCTCATTTCTCATCTCCTTGTGCGCGGGTTCGCCATTCCAGCCGCTTTACAAGCAATCTCCCTCCTTGGAGAATCAGCACCTTTAACCTCCTGTTCCGTACAGGTTGCAATTTGTCCTGAGGATGAACGGGAAGAGGGGGAACCAATGAGAGACTAGCTCTAGGTGTTGGGACAGGCACAGGTCACTCTATTTTCCCATCAGGAAGAAGAATTAACCACAGGTTCAGCATGCCACCCGTGACCAGAGGAGGGCCTGAAGCAATCCTGCGCTTTTGCGGCCAGCTCCCAAGAAAGCGAGTTGAAAAATGGAGCTCAGGGTCACTGCAATTCACAAACCTGCAGACTTATAAATGATCACTCTCGTCCAAAAATATATTGAGGGAAGGCAACGAAGAGGATTTGAAAGCAAGGCAGAATTGCAGGAAACAGATTTCAGGAGGGAGATTCGAATCGCCTTTAAAGCACAGGAAAAGCGGCAAAACCTCGACAATGATGCCCTTGGCCAAAAAGGGCGTATGCGTTTTTTCCTGAATATATTCAGGAAAAAACGCATACGCCCTTTTTGGCCAACCAAGCAACCTGGAAAGGCAAATCAGCGCTACAAAGAAGTCTCGCTTCCCATCGGTCAAGAGGGCCATGCTGAATAAAGTGTCAAAACCAGAAATGCAGGACAGGCCATGGAGAAACGGGAGCCTTGCTACGCTGATGGGCAGGATGTAAATTGCCAACAGCCACTCTGGAGAAGTGTACGGTGTGTCCTGAAACATATAAAAAACTCAGCTTAGAGATCATAGGGTACTTCCACTCATGGGCGTATAAATTGGGAAAACTAAAAATCAGCAAGACACAGGCACCCCAAAGTTTAGGGCTGCTCTGTTGACAAGAACCTCCACTTCGTTACACCTTAAATATCCCAGGAAAGAGAAAAATGAATAAAGAAGTTGTGGTCCTTATGTACAATGGAATATCACTCAGCCATGAAATCAACGTCATAAGGCTAGTAGCAGCATGATGAGTGGATTTAGGTACGACGATTCTATGTGAAATAAGTCACACAGAAAAAGACACTTATCATAAGATATCACTTATAGAGGGAGTGTAAACACCGCTACCCTTGAACTGAATTACAAAACAGAACCGAGTCACACGTTTAGAAAACACACTATGGCTGCTTAACGGCAAAGGTGAGGTGGGGTGATGCATAAAACAAGGGTTTCAAATTAGCTCAGATACCGTTCCATAAACCCAATAGGTAATAGACAAGACCTACTCCTAGTTCAGTGAATTGGACTCAACACCCCCTATTCACCGCCCAAGAATATATCTGACTAGTAAGAATCTTAAAACCTATGTATTGATATCTCTCTGTAAGTGAGTCAAGTGGGTGTAAAGCGGCATAAACACAGCAGTGAAAAGCAGCTAAACCCCATTATAAAAATCAATTACTTTTAAAAACCCGTGAAACAAAGACAGTGAAAGAGAGAGAAATTCTTCCAAAATTCGTTCAGGGGCTGTGATGCCACCTGGATTGACCATATCTAGACCCACAGCTGATTGAGACATAAGGGTGGACACTCTTGGGGATGAGAGGTTTGGTGAGGTTGGGTGAGCAAACGCAGACCCTTTAAAGTAATACTGCGTGGTACCCATCCCATGGGTCCCAATCTCCAGGTTCAAGGGCATCTTCCTACATCGAAAACATGCATGAGAAACCCAGAAGATGGTACACCGTGTGATCGGGAAAGGTTTCTAAAACGCACCTCATTTCTCATCTCCTTGTGCACGGGTTCTCCATTCCAGCCGCTTTACAAGCAATCTCCCTCCTTGGAGAATCAGCACCTTTAACCTCCTGTTCCGTACAGGTTGCAATTTGTCCTGAGGATGAACGGGAAGAGGGTGAACCGATGAGAGACTAGCTCTAGGTGTTGGGACAGGCACAGGTCACTGTATTTTCCCATCAGGAAGAAGAATTAACCACAGGCTCAGTCTGCCGCCCGGGACCAAAGTAGGGCCTGAAGCAATCCTGCGCTTTTGCGGCCAGCTCCCAAGAAAGCGAGGTGAAAAATGGAGCTCAGGGGCACTGCAATTCACAAACCTGCAGACTTATAAATGATCACTCTCGTCCAGAAATATATTGAGGGAAGGCAACGAAGAGCATTTGAAAGCCAGGCAGAATTGCAGGAAACAGATTTCAGGAGGGAGATTCGAATCGCCTTTAAAGCACAGGAAAAGCAGCAAAACCTCGACAATGATGCCCTTGGCCAAAAAGGGCGTATTCGTTTTTTCCTGAATATATTCAGGAAAAAACGCATACGCCCTTTTTGGCCAACCAAGCAACCTGGAAAGGCAAATCAGCGCTACAAAGAAGTCTCGCTTCCCATCGGTCAAAAGGGCCATGCTGAATAAAGTGTCAAAACCAGAAATGCAGGACAGGCCATGGAGAAACGGGAGCCTTGCTACGCTGATGGACAGGATGTAAGTTGACAACAGCCACTCTGGAGAAGTGTACCGTGTGTCCTGAAACATCTAAAAAACTCAGCTTAGAGAGCATAGGGCACTTCCACTTATGGGCTTATAAATTGGGAAAACTAAAAATCAGCAAGACACAGGCACCCCAAAGTTTAGGGCTGCTCTGTTGACAAGAACCTCCACTTCGTTACACCTTAAATATCCCAGGAAAGAGAAAAATGAATAAAGAAGTTGTGGTCTTTATGTACAATGGAATATCACTCAGCCATGAAATCAACGTCATAAGGCTAGTAGCAACATGATGAGTGGATTTAGGTACGACGATTCTATGTGAAATAAGTCACACAGAAAAAGACACTTATCATAAGATATCACTTATAGAGGGAGTGTAAACACCGCTACCCTTGAACTGAATTACAAAACAGAACAGAGTCACACGTTTAGAAAACACACTATGGCTGCTTAACGGGAAAGGTGAGGTGGGGTGATGCATAAAACAAGGGTTTCAAATTAGCTCAGATACCGTTCCATAAACCCAATAGGTAATAGACAAGACCTACTCCTAGTTCAGTGAATTGGACTCAACACCCCCTATTCACCGCCCAAGAATATATCTGACTAGTAAGAATCTTCAAACCTATGTATTGATATCTCTCTGTAAGTGAGTCAAGTGGGTGTAAAGCGGCATAAACACAGCAGTGAAAAGCAGCTAAACCCCATTATAAAAATCAATTACTTTTAAAAACCCGTGAAACAAAGACAGTGAAAGAGAGAGAAATTCTTCCAAAATTCGTTCAGGGGCTGTGATGCCACCTGCATTGACCATATCTAGACCCACAGCTGATTGAGACATAAGGGTGGACACTCTTGGGGCTGAGAGGTTTGGTGAGGTTGGGTGAGCAAACGCAGACCCTTTAAAGTAATACTGCGTGGTACCCATCCCATGGGTCCCAAATCTCCAGGTTCAAGGGCATCTTCCTACATCGAAAACATGCATGAGAAACCCAGAAGATGGTACACCGTGTGATCGGGAAAGGTTTCTAAAACGCACCTCATTTCTCATCTCCTTGTGCGCGGGTTCGCCATTCCAGCCGCTTTACAAGCAATCTCCCTCCTTGGAGAATCAGCACCTTTAACCTCCTGTTCCGTACAGGTTGCAATTTGTCCTGAGGATGAACGGGAAGAGGGGGAACCAATGAGAGACTAGCTCTAGGTGTTGGGACAGGCACAGGTCACTGTATTTTCCCATCAGGAAGAAGAATTAACCAAAGGCTCAGCCTGCCGCCCGGGACCAGAGTAGGGCCTGAAGCAATCCTGCGCTTTTGCGGCCAGCTCCCAAGAAAGCGAGTTGAAAAATGGAGCTCAGGGGCACTGCAATTCACAAACCTGCAGACTTATAAATGATCACTCTCGTCCACAAATATATTGAGGGAAGGCAACGAAGAGGATTTGAAAGCCAGGCAGAATTGCAGGAAACAGATTTCAGGAGGGAGATTCGAATCGCCTTTAAAGCACAGGAAAAGCGGCAAAACCTCGACAATGATGCCCTTGGCCAAAAAGGGCGTATGCGTTTTTTCCTGAATATATTCAGGAAAAAACGCATACGCCCTTTTTGGCCAACCAAGCAACCTGGAAAGGCAAATCAGCGCTACAAAGAAGTCTCGCTTCCCATCGGTCAAAAGGGCCATGCTGTAAAGTGTCAAAACCAGAAATGCAGGACAGGCCATGGAGAAACGGGAGCCTTGCTACGCTGATGGACAGGATGTAAATTGACAACAGCCACTCTGGAGAAGTGTAACGTGTGTCCTGAAACATCTAAAAAACTCAGCTTAGAGAGCATAGGGCACTTCCACATATGGGCTTATAAATTGGGAAAATTAAAAATCAGCAAGACACAGGCACCCCAAAGTTTAGGGCTGCTCTGTTGACAAGAACCTCCACTTCGTTACACCTTAAATATCCCAGGAAAGAGAAAAATGAATAAAGAAGTTGTGGTCCTTATGTACAATGGAATATCACTCAGCCATGAAATCAACGTCATAAGGCTAGTAGCAGCATGATGAGTGGATTTAGGTACGACGATTCTATGTGAAATAAGTCACACAGAAAAAGACACTTATCATAAGATATCACTTATAGAGGGAGTGTAAACACCGCTACCCTTGAACTGAATTACAAAACAGAACCGAGTCACACGTTTAGAAAACACACTATGGCTGCTTAACGGGAAAGGTGAGGTGGGGTGATGCATAAAACAAGGGTTTCAAATTAGCTCAGATACCGTTCCATAAACCCAATAGGTAATAGACAAGACCTACTCCTAGTTCAGTGAATTGGACTCAACACCCCCTATTCACCGCCCAAGAATATATCTGACTAGTAAGAATCTTCAAACCTATGTATTGATATCTCTCTGTAAGTGAGTCAAGTGGGTGTAAAGCGGCATAAACACAGCAGTGAAAAGCAGCTAAACCCCATTATAAAAATCAATTACTTTTAAAAACCCGTGAAACAAAGACAGTGAAAGAGAGAGAAATTCTTCCAAAATTCGTTCAGGGGCTGTGATGCCACCTGGATTGACCATATCTAGACCCACAGCTGATTGAGACATAAGGCTGGACACTCTTGGGGCTGAGAGGTTTGGTGAGGTTGGGTGAGCAAACGCAGACCCTTTAAAGTAATACTGCGTGGTACCCATCCCATGGGTCCCAAATCTCCAGGTTCAAGGGCATCTTCCTACATCGAAAACATGCATGAGAAACCCAGAAGATGGTACACCGTGTGATCGGGAAAGGTTTCTAAAACGCACCTCATTTCTCATCTCCTTGTGCACGGGTTCGCCATTCCAGCCGCTTTACAAGCAATCTCCCTCCTTGGAGAATCAGCACCTTTAACCTCCTGTTCCGTACAGGTTGCAATTTGTCCTGAGGATGAACGGGAAGAGGGGGAACCAATGAGAGACTAGCTCTAGGTGTTGGGACAGGCACAGGTCACTCTATTTTCCCATCAGGAAGAAGAATTAACCACAGGCTCAGCCTGCCGCCCGTGACCAGAGTAGGGCCTGAAGCAATCCTGCGCTTTTGCGGCCAGCTCCCAAGAAAGCGAGTTGAAAAATGGAGCTCAGGGGCACTGCAATTCACAAACCTGCAGACTTATAAATGATCACTCTCGTCCACAAATATATTGAGGGAAGGCAACGAAGAGGATTTGAAAGCCAGGCAGAATTGCAGGAAACAGATTTCAGGAGGGAGATTCGAATCGCCTTTAAAGCACAGGAAAAGCGGCAAAACCTCGACAATGATGCCCTTGGCCAAAAAGGGCGTATGCGTTTTTTCCTGAATATATTCAGGAAAAAACGCATACGCCCTTTTTGGCCAACCAAGCAACCTGGAAAGGCAAATCAGCGCTACAAAGAAGTCTCGCTTCCCATCGGTCAAAAGGGCCATGCTGAATAAAGTGTCAAAACCAGAAATGCAGGACAGGCCATGGAGAAACGGGAGCCTTGCTACGCTGATGGACAGGATGTAAATTGACAACAGCCACTCTGGAGAAGTGTAACGTGTGTCCTGAAACATCTAAAAAACTCAGCTTAGAGAGCATAGGGCACTTCCACTTATGGGCTTATAAATTGGGAAAACTAAAAATCAGCAAGACACAGGCACCCCAAAGTTTAGGGCTGCTCTGTTGACAAGAACCTCCACTTCGTTACACCTTAAATATCCCAGGAAAGAGAAAAATGAATAAAGAAGTTGTGGTCCTTATGTACAATGGAATATCACTCAGCCATGAAATCAACGTCATAAGGCTAGTAGCAGCATGATGAGTGGATTTAGGTACGACGATTCTATGTGAAATAAGTCACACAGAAAAAGACACTTATCATAAGATATCACTTATAGAGGGAGTGTAAACACCGCTACCCTTGAACTGAATTACAAAACAGAACAGAGTCACACGTTTAGAAAACACACTATGGCTGCTTAACGGGAAAGGTGAGGTGGGGTGATGCATAAAACAAGGGTTTCAAATTAGCTCAGATACCGTTCCATAAACCCAATACGTAATAGACAACACTTGCTCCTAGCTCAGTGAATTGGACTCAACACCCCCTATTCACCGCCCAAGAATATATCTGACTAGTAAGAATCTTAAAACCTATGTATTGATATTTCTCTGTAAGTGAGTCAAGTGGGTGTAAAGCGGCATAAACACAGCAGTGAAAAGCAGCTAAACCCCATTATAAAAATCAATTACTTTTAAAAACCCTTGAAACAAAGACAGTGAAAGAGAGAGAAATTCTTCCAAAATTCGTTCAGGGGCTGTGATGCCACCTGGATTGACCATATCTAGACCCACAGCTGATTGAGACATAAGGCTGGACACTCTTGGGGCTGAGAGGTTTGGTGAGGTTGGGTGAGCAAACGCAGACCCTTTAAAGTAATATTGCGTGGTACCCATCCCATGGGTCCCAAATTTCCAGGTTCAAGGGCATCTTCCTACATCGAAAACATGCATGAGAAACCCAGAAGATGGTACACCGTGTGATCGGGAAAGGTTTCTAAAACGCACCTCATTTCTCATCTCCTTGTGCGCGGGTTCGCCATTCCAGCCGCTTTACAAGCAATCTCCCTCCTTGGAGAATCAGCACCTTTAACCTCCTGCTCCGTACAGGTTGCAATTTGTCCTGAGGATGAACGGGAAGAGGGGGAACCAATGAGAGACTAGCTCTAGGTGTTGGGACAGGCACAGGTCACTGTATTTTCCCATCAGGAAGAAGAATTAACCATAGGCTCAGCCTGCCGCCCGGGACCAGAGTAGGGCCTGAAGCAATCCTGCGCTTTTGCGGCCAGCTCCCAAGAAAGCGAGTTGAAAAATGGAGCTCAGGGGCACTGCAATTCACAAACCTGCAGACTTATAAATGATCACTCTCGTCCACAAATATATTGAGGGAAGGCAACGAAGAGGATTTGAAAGCCAGGCAGAATTGCAGGAAACAGATTTCAGGAGGGAGATTCGAATCGCCTTTAAAGCACAGGAAAAGCGGCAAAACCTCGACAATGATGCCCTTGGCCAAAAAGGGCGTATGCGTTTTTTCCTGAATATATTCAGGAAAAAACGCATACGCCCTTTTTGGCCAACCAAGCAACCTGGAAAGGCAAATCAGCGCTACAAAGAAGTCTCGCTTCCCATCGGTCAAGAGGGCCATGCTGAATAAAGTGTCAAAACCAGAAATGCAGGACAGGCCATGGAGAAACGGGAGCCTTGCTACGCTGATGGACAGGATGTAAATTGCCAACAGCCACTCTGGAGAAGTGTACGGTGTGTCTTGAAACATCTAAAAAACTCCGCTTAGAGAGCATAGGGCACTTCCACTTATGGGCTTATAAATTGGGAAAACTAAAAATCAGCAAGACACAGGCACCCCAAAGTTTAGGGCTGCTCTGTTGACAAGAACCTCCACTTCGTTACACCTTAAATATCCCAGGAAAGAGAAAAATGGATAAAGAAGTTGTGGTCCTTATGTACAATGGAATATCACTCAGCCATGAAATCAACGTCATAAGGCTAGCAGCAGGATGATGAGTGGATTTAGGTACGACGATTCTACGTGAAATAAGTCACACAGAAAAAGACACTTATCATAAGATATCACTTATAGAGGGAGTGTAAACACCGCTACCCTTGAACTGAATTACAAAACAGAACAGAGTCACACGTTTAGAAAACACACTATGGCTGCTTAACGGGAAAGGTGAGGTGGGGTGATGCATAAAACAAGGGTTTCAAATTAGCTCAGATACCGTTCCATAAACCCAATAGGTAATAGACAAGACTTACTCCTAGCTCAGTGAATTGGACTCAACACCCCCTATTCACCACCCAAGAATATATCTGACTAGTAAGAATCTTAAAACCTATGTATTGATATTTCTCTGTAAGTGAGTCAGGTGGGTGTAAAGCGGCATAAACACAGCAGTGAAAAGCAGCTAAACCCCATTATAAAAATCAATTACTTTTAAAAACCCGTGAAACAAAGACAGTGAAAGAGAGAGAAATTCTTCCAAAATTCGTTCAGGGGCTGTGATGCCACCTGGATTGACCATATCTAGACCCACAGCTGATTGAGACATAAGGCTGGACACTCTTGGGGCTGAGAGGTTTGGTGAGGTTGGGTGAGCAAACGCACATCCTTTAAAGTAATACTGCGTGGTACCCATCCCATGGGTCCCAAATCTCCAGGTTCAAGGGCATCTTCCTACATCGAAAACATGCATGAGAAACCCAGAAGATGGTACACCGTGTGATCGGGAAAGGTTTCTAAAACGCACCTCATTTCTCATCTCCTTGTGCGCGGGTTCGCCATTCCAGCCGCTTTACAAGCAATCTCCCTCCTTGGAGAATCAGCACCTTTAACCTCCTGCTCCGTACAGGTTGCAATTTGTCCTGAGGATGAACGGGAAGAGGGGGAACCAATGAGAGACTAACTCTAGGTGTTGGGACAGGCACAGGTCACTCTATTTTCCCATCAGGAAGAAGAATTAACCACAGGCTCAGCCTGCCGCCCGTGACCAGAGTAGGGCCTGAAGCAATCCTGCGCTTTTGCGGCCAGCTCCCAAGAAAGCGAGTTGAAAAATGGAGCTCAGGGGCACTGCAATTCACAAACCTGCAGACTTATAAATGATCACTCTCGTCCACAAATATATTGAGGGAAGGCAACGAAGAGGATTTGAAAGCCAGGCAGAATTGCAGGAAACAGATTTCAGGAGGGAGATTCGAATCGCCTTTAAAGCACAGGAAAAGCGGCAAAACCTCGACAATGATGCCCTTGGCCAAAAAGGGCGTATGCGTTTTTTCCTGAATATATTCAGGAAAAAACGCATACGCCCTTTTTGGCCAACCAAGCAACCTGGAAAGGCAAATCAGCGCTACAAAGAAGTCTCGCTTCCCATCGGTCAAGAGGGCCATGCTGAATAAAGTGTCAAAACCAGAAATGCAGGACAGGCCATGGAGAAACGGGAGCCTTGCTACGCTGATGGGCAGGATGTAAATTGCCAACAGCCACTCTGGAGAAGTGTACGGTGTGTCCTGAAACATATAAAAAACTCAGCTTAGAGATCATAGGGTACTTCCACTCATGGGCGTATAAATTGGGAAAACTAAAAATCAGCAAGACACAGGCACCCCAAAGTTTAGGGCTGCTCTGTTGACAAGAACCTCCACTTCGTTACACCTTAAATATCCCAGGAAAGAGAAAAATGAATAAAGAAGTTGTGGTCCTTATGTACAATGGAATATCACTCAGCCATGAAATCAACGTCATAAGGCTAGTAGCAGCATGATGAGTGGATTTAGGTACGACGATTCTATGTGAAATAAGTCACACAGAAAAAGACACTTATCATAAGATATCACTTATAGAGGGAGTGTAAACACCGCTACCCTAGAACTGAATTACAAAACAGAACCGAGTCACACGTTTAGAAAACACACTATGGCTGCTTAACGGGAAAGGTGAGGTGGGGTGATGCATAAAACAAGGGTTTCAAATTAGCTCAGATACCGTTCCATAAACCCAATAGGTAATAGACAAGACCTACTCCTAGTTCAGTGAATTGGACTTAACACCCCCTATTCACCGCCCAAGAATATATCTGACTAGTAAGAATCTTCAAACCTAGGTATTGATATCTCTCTGTAAGTGAGTCAAGTGGGTGTAAAGCGGCATAAACAGAGCAGTGAAAAGCAGCTAAACCCCATTATAAAAATCAATTACATTTAAAAACCCGTGAAACAAAGACAGTGAAAGAGAGAGAAGTTCTTCGAAAATTCGTTCAGGGGCTGTGATGCCACCTGGATTGACCATATCTAGACCCACAGCTGATTGAGACATAAGGCTGGACACTCTTGGGGCTGAGAGGTTTGGTGAGGTTGGGTGAGCAAACGCAGACCCTTTAAAGTAATACTGCGTGGTACCCATCCCATGGGTCCCAAATCTCCAGGTTCAAGGGCATCTTCCTACATCGAAAACATGCATGAGAAACCCAGAAGATGGTACACCGTGTGATCGGGAAAGGTTTCTAAAACGCACCTCATTTCTCATCTCCTTGTGCGCGGGTTCGCCATTCCAGCCGCTTTACAAGCAATCTCCCTCCTTGGAGAATCAGCACCTTTAACCTCCTGTTCCGTACAGGTTGCAATTTGTCCTGAGGATGAACGGGAAGAGGGGGAACCAATGAGAGACTAGCTCTAGGTGTTGGGACAGGCACAGGTCACTCTATTTTCCCATCAGGAAGAAGAATTAACCACAGGCTCAGCCTGCCACCCGTGACCAGAGGAGGGCCTGAAGCAATCCTGCGCTTTTGCGGCCAGCTCCCAAGAAAGCGAGTTGAAAAATGGAGCTCAGGGTCACTGCAATTCACAAACCTGCAGACTTATAAATGATCACTCTCGTCCAAAAATATATTGAGGGAAGGCAACGAAGAGGATTTGAAAGCAAGGCAGAATTGCAGGAAACAGATTTCAGGAGGGAGATTCGAATCGCCTTTAAAGCACAGGAAAAGCGGCAAAACCTCGACAATGATGCCCTTGGCCAAAAAGGGCGTATGCGTTTTTTCCTGAATATATTCAGGAAAAAACGCATACGCCCTTTTTGGCCAACCAAGCAACCTGGAAAGGCAAATCAGCGCTACAAAGAAGTCTCGCTTCCCATCGGTCAAGAGGGCCATGCTGAATAAAGTGTCAAAACCAGAAATGCAGGACAGGCCATGGAGAAACGGGAGCCTTGCTACGCTGATGGGCAGGATGTAAATTGCCAACAGCCACTCTGGAGAAGTGTACGGTGTGTCCTGAAACATATAAAAAACTCAGCTTAGAGATCATAGGGTACTTCCACTCATGGGCGTATAAATTGGGAAAACTAAAAATCAGCAAGACACAGGCACCCCAAAGTTTAGGGCTGCTCTGTTGACAAGAACCTCCACTTCGTTACACCTTAAATATCCCAGGAAAGAGAAAAATGAATAAAGAAGTTGTGGTCCTTATGTACAATGGAATATCACTCAGCCATGAAATCAACGTCATAAGGCTAGTAGCAGCATGATGAGTGGATTTAGGTACGACGATTCTATGTGAAATAAGTCACACAGAAAAAGACACTTATCATAAGATATCACTTATAGAGGGAGTGTAAACACCGCTACCCTTGAACTGAATTACAAAACAGAACCGAGTCACACGTTTAGAAAACACACTATGGCTGCTTAACGGCAAAGGTGAGGTGGGGTGATGCATAAAACAAGGGTTTCAAATTAGCTCAGATACCGTTCCATAAACCCAATAGGTAATAGACAAGACCTACTCCTAGTTCAGTGAATTGGACTCAACACCCCCTATTCACCGCCCAAGAATATATCTGACTAGTAAGAATCTTAAAACCTATGTATTGATATCTCTCTGTAAGTGAGTCAAGTGGGTGTAAAGCGGCATAAACACAGCAGTGAAAAGCAGCTAAACCCCATTATAAAAATCAATTACTTTTAAAAACCCGTGAAACAAAGACAGTGAAAGAGAGAGAAATTCTTCCAAAATTCGTTCAGGGGCTGTGATGCCACCTGGATTGACCATATCTAGACCCACAGCTGATTGAGACATAAGGGTGGACACTCTTGGGGATGAGAGGTTTGGTGAGGTTGGGTGAGCAAACGCAGACCCTTTAAAGTAATACTGCGTGGTACCCATCCCATGGGTCCCAATCTCCAGGTTCAAGGGCATCTTCCTACATCGAAAACATGCATGAGAAACCCAGAAGATGGTACACCGTGTGATCGGGAAAGGTTTCTAAAACGCACCTCATTTCTCATCTCCTTGTGCACGGGTTCTCCATTCCAGCCGCTTTACAAGCAATCTCCCTCCTTGGAGAATCAGCACCTTTAACCTCCTGTTCCGTACAGGTTGCAATTTGTCCTGAGGATGAACGGGAAGAGGGTGAACCGATGAGAGACTAGCTCTAGGTGTTGGGACAGGCACAGGTCACTGTATTTTCCCATCAGGAAGAAGAATTAACCACAGGCTCAGTCTGCCGCCCGGGACCAAAGTAGGGCCTGAAGCAATCCTGCGCTTTTGCGGCCAGCTCCCAAGAAAGCGAGGTGAAAAATGGAGCTCAGGGGCACTGCAATTCACAAACCTGCAGACTTATAAATGATCACTCTCGTCCAGAAATATATTGAGGGAAGGCAACGAAGAGCATTTGAAAGCCAGGCAGAATTGCAGGAAACAGATTTCAGGAGGGAGATTCGAATCGCCTTTAAAGCACAGGAAAAGCAGCAAAACCTCGACAATGATGCCCTTGGCCAAAAAGGGCGTATGCGTTTTTTCCTGAATATATTCAGGAAAAAACGCATACGCCCTTTTTGGCCAACCAAGCAACCTGGAAAGGCAAATCAGCGCTACAAAGAAGTCTCGCTTCCCATCGGTCAAAAGGGCCATGCTGAATAAAGTGTCAAAACCAGAAATGCAGGACAGGCCATGGAGAAACGGGAGCCTTGCTACGCTGATGGACAGGATGTAAGTTGACAACAGCCACTCTGGAGAAGTGTACCGTGTGTCCTGAAACATCTAAAAAACTCAGCTTAGAGAGCATAGGGCACTTCCACTTATGGGCTTATAAATTGGGAAAACTAAAAATCAGCAAGACACAGGCACCCCAAAGTTTAGGGCTGCTCTGTTGACAAGAACCTCCACTTCGTTACACCTTAAATATCCCAGGAAAGAGAAAAATGAATAAAGAAGTTGTGGTCTTTATGTACAATGGAATATCACTCAGCCATGAAATCAACGTCATAAGGCTAGTAGCAACATGATGAGTGGATTTAGGTACGACGATTCTATGTGAAATAAGTCACACAGAAAAAGACACTTATCATAAGATATCACTTATAGAGGGAGTGTAAACACCGCTACCCTTGAACTGAATTACAAAACAGAACAGAGTCACACGTTTAGAAAACACACTATGGCTGCTTAACGGGAAAGGTGAGGTGGGGTGATGCATAAAACAAGGGTTTCAAATTAGCTCAGATACCGTTCCATAAACCCAATAGGTAATAGACAAGACCTACTCCTAGTTCAGTGAATTGGACTCAACACCCCCTATTCACCGCCCAAGAATATATCTGACTAGTAAGAATCTTCAAACCTATGTATTGATATCTCTCTGTAAGTGAGTCAAGTGGGTGTAAAGCGGCATAAACACAGCAGTGAAAAGCAGCTAAACCCCATTATAAAAATCAATTACTTTTAAAAACCCGTGAAACAAAGACAGTGAAAGAGAGAGAAATTCTTCCAAAATTCGTTCAGGGGCTGTGATGCCACCTGGATTGACCATATCTAGACCCACAGCTGATTGAGACATAAGGGTGGACACTCTTGGGGCTGAGAGGTTTGGTGAGGTTGGGTGAGCAAACGCAGACCCTTTAAAGTAATACTGCGTGGTACCCATCCCATGGGTCCCAAATCTCCAGGTTCAAGGGCATCTTCCTACATCGAAAACATGCATGAGAAACCCAGAAGATGGTACACCGTGTGATCGGGAAAGGTTTCTAAAACGCACCTCATTTCTCATCTCCTTGTGCGCGGGTTCGCCATTCCAGCCGCTTTACAAGCAATCTCCCTCCTTGGAGAATCAGCACCTTTAACCTCCTGTTCCGTACAGGTTGCAATTTGTCCTGAGGATGAACGGGAAGAGGGGGAACCAATGAGAGACTAGCTCTAGGTGTTGGGACAGGCACAGGTCACTGTATTTTCCCATCAGGAAGAAGAATTAACCACAGGCACAGCCTGCCGCCCGTGACCAGAGGAGGGCCTGAAGCAATCCTGCGCTTTTGCGGCCAGCTCCCAAGAAAGCGAGTTGAAAAATGGAGCTCAGGGGCACTGCAATTCACAAACCTGCAGACTTATAAATGATCACTCTCGTCCACAAATATATTGACGGAAGGCAACGAAGAGGATTTGAAAGCAAGGCAGAATTGCAGGAAACAGATTTCAGGAGGGAGATTCGAATCGCCTTTAAAGCACAGGAAAAGCGGCAAAACCTCGACAATGATGCCCTTGGCCAAAAAGGGCGTATGCGTTTTTTCCTGAATATATTCAGGAAAAAACGCATACGCCCTTTTTGGCCAACCAAGCAACCTGGAAAGGCAAATCAGCGCTACAAAGAAGTCTCGCTTCCCATCGGTCAAAAGGGCCATGCTGTAAAGTGTCAAAACCAGAAATGCAGGACAGGCCATGGAGAAACGGGAGCCTTGCTACGCTGATGGACAGGATGTAAATTGACAACAGCCACTCTGGAGAAGTGTAACGTGTGTCCTGAAACATCTAAAAAACTCAGCTTAGAGAGCATAGGGCACTTCCACATATGGGCTTATAAATTGGGAAAATTAAAAATCAGCAAGACACAGGCACCCCAAAGTTTAGGGCTGCTCTGTTGACAAGAACCTCCACTTCGTTACACCTTAAATATCCCAGGAAAGAGAAAAATGAATAAAGAAGTTGTGGTCCTTATGTACAATGGAATATCACTCAGCCATGAAATCAACGTCATAAGGCTAGTAGCAGCATGATGAGTGGATTTAGGTACGACGATTCTATGTGAAATAAGTCACACAGAAAAAGACACTTATCATAAGATATCACTTATAGAGGGAGTGTAAACACCGCTACCCTTGAACTGAATTACAAAACAGAACCGAGTCACACGTTTAGAAAACACACTATGGCTGCTTAACGGGAAAGGTGAGGTGGGGTGATGCATAAAACAAGGGTTTCAAATTAGCTCAGATACCGTTCCATAAACCCAATAGGTAATAGACAAGACCTACTCCTAGTTCAGTGAATTGGACTCAACACCCCCTATTCACCGCCCAAGAATATATCTGACTAGTAAGAATCTTCAAACCTATGTATTGATATCTCTCTGTAAGTGAGTCAAGTGGGTGTAAAGCGGCATAAACACAGCAGTGAAAAGCAGCTAAACCCCATTATAAAAATCAATTACTTTTAAAAACCCGTGAAACAAAGACAGTGAAAGAGAGAGAAATTCTTCCAAAATTCGTTCAGGGGCTGTGATGCCACCTGGATTGACCATATCTAGACCCACAGCTGATTGAGACATAAGGCTGGACACTCTTGGGGCTGAGAGGTTTGGTGAGGTTGGGTGAGCAAACGCAGACCCTTTAAAGTAATACTGCGTGGTACCCATCCCATGGGTCCCAAATCTCCAGGTTCAAGGGCATCTTCCTACATCGAAAACATGCATGAGAAACCCAGAAGATGGTACACCGTGTGATCGGGAAAGGTTTCTAAAACGCACCTCATTTCTCATCTCCTTGTGCACGGGTTCGCCATTCCAGCCGCTTTACAAGCAATCTCCCTCCTTGGAGAATCAGCACCTTTAACCTCCTGTTCCGTACAGGTTGCAATTTGTCCTGAGGATGAACGGGAAGAGGGGGAACCAATGAGAGACTAGCTCTAGGTGTTGGGACAGGCACAGGTCACTCTATTTTCCCATCAGGAAGAAGAATTAACCACAGGCTCAGCCTGCCGCCCGTGACCAGAGTAGGGCCTGAAGCAATCCTGCGCTTTTGCGGCCAGCTCCCAAGAAAGCGAGTTGAAAAATGGAGCTCAGGGGCACTGCAATTCACAAACCTGCAGACTTATAAATGATCACTCTCGTCCACAAATATATTGAGGGAAGGCAACGAAGAGGATTTGAAAGCCAGGCAGAATTGCAGGAAACAGATTTCAGGAGGGAGATTCGAATCGCCTTTAAAGCACAGGAAAAGCGGCAAAACCTCGACAATGATGCCCTTGGCCAAAAAGGGCGTATGCGTTTTTTCCTGAATATATTCAGGAAAAAACGCATACGCCCTTTTTGGCCAACCAAGCAACCTGGAAAGGCAAATCAGCGCTACAAAGAAGTCTCGCTTCCCATCGGTCAAAAGGGCCATGCTGAATAAAGTGTCAAAACCAGAAATGCAGGACAGGCCATGGAGAAACGGGAGCCTTGCTACGCTGATGGACAGGATGTAAATTGACAACAGCCACTCTGGAGAAGTGTAACGTGTGTCCTGAAACATCTAAAAAACTCAGCTTAGAGAGCATAGGCCACTTCCACTTATGGGCTTATAAATTGGGAAAACTAAAAATCAGCAAGACACAGGCACCCCAAAGTTTAGGGCTGCTCTGTTGACAAGAACCTCCACTTCGTTACACCTTAAATATCCCAGGAAAGAGAAAAATGAATAAAGAAGTTGTGGTCCTTATGTACAATGGAATATCACTCAGCCATGAAATCAACGTCATAAGGCTAGTAGCAGCATGATGAGTGGATTTAGGTACGACGATTCTATGTGAAATAAGTCACACAGAAAAAGACACTTATCATAAGATATCACTTATAGAGGGAGTGTAAACACCGCTACCCTTGAACTGAATTACAAAACAGAACAGAGTCACACGTTTAGAAAACACACTATGGCTGCTTAACGGGAAAGGTGAGGTGGGGTGATGCATAAAACAAGGGTTTCAAATTAGCTCAGATACCGTTCCATAAACCCAATAGGTAATAGACAAGACTTACTCCTAGCTCAGTGAATTGGACTCAACACCCCCTATTCACCGCCCAAGAATATATCTGACTAGTAAGAATCTTAAAACCTATGTATTGATATTTCTCTGTAAGTGAGTCAAGTGGGTGTAAAGCGGCATAAACACAGCAGTGAAAAGCAGCTAAACCCCATTATAAAAATCAATTACTTTTAAAAACCCTTGAAACAAAGACAGTGAAAGAGAGAGAAATTCTTCCAAAATTCGTTCAGGGGCTGTGATGCCACCTGGATTGACCATATCTAGACCCACAGCTGATTGAGACATAAGGCTGGACACTCTTGGGGCTGAGAGGTTTGGTGAGGTTGGGTGAGCAAACGCAGACCCTTTAAAGTAATATTGCGTGGTACCCATCCCATGGGTCCCAAATTTCCAGGTTCAAGGGCATCTTCCTACATCGAAAACATGCATGAGAAACCCAGAAGATGGTACACCGTGTGATCGGGAAAGGTTTCTAAAACGCACCTCATTTCTCATCTCCTTGTGCGCGGGTTCGCCATTCCAGCCGCTTTACAAGCAATCTCCCTCCTTGGAGAATCAGCACCTTTAACCTCCTGCTCCGTACAGGTTGCAATTTGTCCTGAGGATGAACGGGAAGAGGGGGAACCAATGAGAGACTAGCTCTAGGTGTTGGGACAGGCACAGGTCACTGTATTTTCCCATCAGGAAGAAGAATTAACCATAGGCTCAGCCTGCCGCCCGGGACCAGAGTAGGGCCTGAAGCAATCCTGCGCTTTTGCGGCCAGCTCCCAAGAAAGCGAGTTGAAAAATGGAGCTCAGGGGCACTGCAATTCACAAACCTGCAGACTTATAAATGATCACTCTCGTCCACAAATATATTGAGGGAAGGCAACGAAGAGGATTTGAAAGCCAGGCAGAATTGCAGGAAACAGATTTCAGGAGGGAGATTCGAATCGCCTTTAAAGCACAGGAAAAGCGGCAAAACCTCGACAATGATGCCCTTGGCCAAAAAGGGCGTATGCGTTTTTTCCTGAATATATTCAGGAAAAAACGCATACGCCCTTTTTGGCCAACCAAGCAACCTGGAAAGGCAAATCAGCGCTACAAAGAAGTCTCGCTTCCCATCGGTCAAGAGGGCCATGCTGAATAAAGTGTCAAAACCAGAAATGCAGGACAGGCCATGGAGAAACGGGAGCCTTGCTACGCTGATGGACAGGATGTAAATTGCCAACAGCCACTCTGGAGAAGTGTACGGTGTGTCTTGAAACATCTAAAAAACTCCGCTTAGAGAGCATAGGGCACTTCCACTTATGGGCTTATAAATTGGGAAAACTAAAAATCAGCAAGACACAGGCACCCCAAAGTTTAGGGCTGCTCTGTTGACAAGAACCTCCACTTCGTTACACCTTAAATATCCCAGGAAAGAGAAAAATGGATAAAGAAGTTGTGGTCCTTATGTACAATGGAATATCACTCAGCCATGAAATCAACGTCATAAGGCTAGCAGCAGGATGATGAGTGGATTTAGGTACGACGATTCTACGTGAAATAAGTCACACAGAAAAAGACACTTATCATAAGATATCCATTATAGAGGGAGTGTAAACACCGCTACCCTTGAACTGAATTACAAAACAGAACAGAGTCACACGTTTAGAAAACACACTATGGCTGCTTAACGGGAAAGGTGAGGTGGGGTGATGCATAAAACAAGGGTTTCAAATTAGCTCAGATACCGTTCCATAAACCCAATAGGTAATAGACAAGACTTACTCCTAGCTCAGTGAATTGGACTCAACACCCCCTATTCACCACCCAAGAATATATCTGACTAGTAAGAATCTTAAAACCTATGTATTGATATTTCTCTGTAAGTGAGTCAGGTGGGTGTAAAGCGGCATAAACACAGCAGTGAAAAGCAGCTAAACCCCATTATAAAAATCAATTACTTTTAAAAACCCGTGAAACAAAGACAGTGAAAGAGAGAGAAATTCTTCCAAAATTCGTTCAGGGGCTGTGATGCCACCTGGATTGACCATATCTAGACCCACAGCTGATTGAGACATAAGGCTGGACACTCTTGGGGCTGAGAGGTTTGGTGAGGTTGGGTGAGCAAACGCACATCCTTTAAAGTAATACTGCGTGGTACCCATCCCATGGGTCCCAAATCTCCAGGTTCAAGGGCATCTTCCTACATCGAAAACATGCATGAGAAACCCAGAAGATGGTACACCGTGTGATCGGGAAAGGTTTCTAAAACGCACCTCATTTCTCATCTCCTTGTGCGCGGGTTCGCCATTCCAGCCGCTTTACTAGCAATCTCCCTCCTTGGAGAATCAGCACCTTTAACCTCCTGTTCCGTACAGGTTGCAATTTGTCCTGAGGATGAACGGGCAGAGGGGGAACCAATGGGAGACTAGCTCTAGGTGTTGGGACAGACACAGGTCACTCTATTTTCCCATCAGGAAGAAGAATTAACCACAGGCTCAGCCTGCCGCCCGGGACCAGAGTAGGGCCTGAAGCAATCCTGCGCTTTTGCGGCCAGCTCCCAAGAAAGCGAGTTGAAAAATGGAGCTCAGGGGCACTGCAATTCACAAACCTGCAGACTTATAAATGATAACTCTCGTCCACAAATATATTGAGGGAAGGCAACGAAGAGGATTTGAAAGCCAGGCAGAATTGCAGGAAACAGATTTCAGGAGGGAGATTCGAATCGCCTTTAAAGCACAGGAAAAGCGGCAAAACCTCGACAATGATGCCCTTGGCCAAAAAGGGCGTATGCGTTTTTTCCTGAATATATTCAGGAAAAAACGCATACGCCCTTTTTGGCCAACCAAGCAACCTGGAAAGGCAAATCAGCGCTACAAAGAAGTCTCGCTTCCCATCGGTCAAAAGGGCCATGCTGAATAAAGTGTCAAAACCAGAAATGCAGGACAGGCCATGGAGAAACGGGAGCCTTGCTACGCTGATGGACAGGATGTAAATTGACAACAGCCACTCTGGAGAAGTGTAACGTGTGTCCTGAAACATCTAAAAAACTCAGCTTAGAGAGCATAGGGCACTTCCACTTATGGGCTTATAAATTGGGAAAACTAAAAATCAGCAAGACACAGGCACCCCAAAGTTTAGGGCTGCTCTGTTGACAAGAACCTCCACTTCGTTACACCTTAAATATCCCAGGAAAGAGAAAAATGGATAAAGAAGTTGTGGTCCTTATGTACAATGGAATATCACTCAGCCATGAAATCAACGTCATAAGGCTAGCAGCAGGATGATGAGTGGATTTAGGTACGACGATTCTACGTGAAATAAGTCACACAGAAAAAGACACTTATCATAAGATATCACTTATAGAGGGAGTGTAAACACCGCTACCCTTGAACTGAATTACAAAACAGAACAGAGTCACACGTTTAGAAAACACACTATGGCTGCTTAACGGGAAAGGTGAGGTGGGGTGATGCATAAAACAAGGGTTTCAAATTAGCTCAGATACCGTTCCATAAACCCAATAGGTAATAGACAAGACTTACTCCTAGCTCAGTGAATTGGACTCAACACCCCCTATTCACCGCCCAAGAATATATCTGACTAGTAAGAATCTTAAAACCTATGTATTGATATTTCTCTGTAAGTGAGTCAAGTGGGTGTAAAGCGGCATAAACACAGCAGTGAAAAGCAGCTAAACCCCATTATAAAAATCAATTACTTTTAAAAACCCGTGAAACAAAGACAGTGAAAGAGAGAGAAATTCTTCCAAAATTCGTTCAGGGGCTGTGATGCCACCTGGATTGACCATATCTAGACCCACAGCTGATTGAGACATAAGGCTGGACACTCTTGGGGCTGAGAGGTTTGGTGAGGTTGGGTGAGCAAACGCAGACCCTTTAAAGTAATACTGCGTGGTACCCATCCCATGGGTCCCAAATCTCCAGGTTCAAGGGCATCTTCCTACATCGAAAACATGCATGAGAAACCCAGAAGATGGTACACCGTGTGATCGGGAAAGGTTTCTAAAACGCACCTCATTTCTCATCTCCTTGTGCGCGGGTTCGCCATTCCAGCCGCTTTACTAGCAATCTCCCTCCTTGGAGAATCAGCACCTTTAACCTCCTGTTTCGTACAGGTTGCAATTTGTCCTGAGGATGAACGGGCAGAGGGGGAACCAATGAGAGACTAGCTCTAGGTGTTGGGACAGACACAGGTCACTCTATTTTCCCATCAGGAAGAAGAATTAACCACAGGCTCAGCCTGCCGCCCGGGACAAGAGTAGAGCCTGAAGCAATCCTGCGCTTTTGCGGCCAGCTCCCAGGAAAGCGAGTTGAAAAATGGAGCTCAGGGGCACTGCAATTCACAAACCTGCAGACTTATAAATGATCACTCTCGTCCACAAATATATTGAGGGAAGGCAACGAAGAGGATTTGAAAGCAAGGCAGAATTGCAGGAAACAGATTTGAGGAGGGAGATTCGAATCGCCTTTAAAGCACAGGAAAAGCGGCAAAACCTCGACAATGATGCCGTTGGCCAAAAAGGGCGTATGCGTTTTTTCCTGAATATATTCAGGAAAAAACGCATACGCCCTTTTTGGCCAACCAAGCAACCTGGAAAGGCAAATCAGCGCTACAAAGAAGTCTCGCTTCCCTTCGGTCAAAAGGGCCATGCTGAATAAAGTGTCAAAACCAGAAATGCAGGACAGGCCATGGAGAAACGGGAGCCTTGCTACGCTGATGGACAGGATGTAAATTGACAACAGCCACTCTGGAGAAGTGTACGGTGTGTCCTGAAACATATAAAAAACTCAGCTTAGAGAGCATAGGGCACTTCCACTTATGGGCTTATAAATTGGGAAAAGTAAAAATCAGCAAGACACAGGCACCCCAAAGTTTAGGGCTGCTCTGTTGACAAGAACCTCCACTTCGTTACACCTTAAATATCCCAGCAAAGAGAAAAATGGATAAAGAAGTTGTGGTCCTTATGTACAATGGAATATCACTCAGCCATGAAATCAACGTCATAAGGCTAGTAGCAGCATGATGAGTGGATTTAGGTACGACGATTCTATGTGAAATAAGTCACACAGAAAAAGACACTTATCATAAGATATCACTTATAGAGGGAGTGTAAACACCGCTACCCTTGAACTGAATTACAAAACAGAACCGAGTCACACGTTTACAAAACACACTATGGCTGCTTAACGGGAAAGGTGAGGTGGGGTGATGCATAAAACAAGGGTTTCAAATTAGCTAAGATACCGTTCCATAAACCCAATATGTAATAGACAAGACTTACTCCTAGCTCAGTGAATTGGACTCAACACCACCTATTCACCGCCCAAGAATATATCTGACTAGTAAGAATCTTAAAACCTATGTATTGATATCTCTCTGTAAGTGAGTCAAGTGGGTGTAAAGCGGCATAAACACAGCAGTGAAAAGCAGCTAAACCCCATTATAAAAATCAATTACTTTTAAAAACCCGTGAAACAAAGACAGTGAAAGAGAGAGAAATTCTTCCAAAATTCGTTCACGGGCTGTGATGCCACCTGGATTGACCATATCTAGACCCACAGCTGATTGAGACATAAGGCTGGACACTCTTGCGGCTGAGAGGTTTGGTGAGGTTGGGTGAGCAAACACAGACACTTTAAAGTAATACTGCGTGGTACCCATCCCATGGGTCCCAAATCTCCAGGTTCAAGGGCATCTTCCTACATCGAAAACATGCATGAGAAACCCAGAAGATGGTACACCGTGTGATCGGGAAAGGTTTCTAAAACGCACCTCATTTCTCATCTCCTTGTGCGCGGGTTCGCCATTCCAGCCGCTTTACAAGCAATCTCCCTCCTTGGAGAATCAGCACCTTTAACCTCCTGTTCCGTACAGGTTGCAATTTGTCCTGAGGATGAACGGGAAGAGGGGGAACCAATGAGAGACTAGCTCTAGGTGTTGGGACAGACACAGGTCACTCTATTTTCCCATCAGGAAGAAGAATTAACCACAGGCTCAGCCTGCCGCCCGGGACCAGAGTAGGGCCTGAAGCAATCCTGCGCTTTTGCGGCCAGCTCCCAAGAAAGCGAGTTGAAAAATGGAGCTCAGGGGCACTGCAATTCACAAACCTGCAGACTTATAAATGATAACTCTCGTCCACAAATATATTGAGGGAAGGCAACGAAGAGGATTTGAAAGCCAGGCAGAATTGCAGGAAACAGATTTCAGGAGGGAGATTCGAATCGCCTTTAAAGCACAGGAAAAGCGGCAAAACCTCGACAATGATGCCCTTGGCCAAAAAGGGCGTATGCGTTTTTTCCTGAATATATTCAGGAAAAAACGCATACGCCCTTTTTGGCCAACCAAGCAACCTGGAAAGGCAAATCAGCGCTACAAAGAAGTCTCGCTTCCCATCGGTCAAAAGGGCCATGCTGAATAAAGTGTCAAAACCAGAAATGCAGGACAGGCCATGGAGAAACGGGAGCCTTGCTACGCTGATGGACAGGATGTAAATTGACAACAGCCACTCTGGAGAAGTGTAACGTGTGTCCTGAAACATCTAAAAAACTCAGCTTAGAGAGCATAGGGCACTTCCACTTATGGGCTTATAAATTGGGAAAACTAAAAATCAGCAAGACACAGGCACCCCAAAGTTTAGGGCTGCTCTGTTGACAAGAACCTCCACTTCGTTACACCTTAAATATCCCAGGAAAGAGAAAAATGGATAAAGAAGTTGTGGTCCTTATGTACAATGGAATATCACTCAGCCATGAAATCAACGTCATAAGGCTAGCAGCAGGATGATGAGTGGATTTAGGTACGACGATTCTACGTGAAATAAGTCACACAGAAAAAGACACTTATCATAAGATATCACTTATAGAGGGAGTGTAAACACCGCTACCCTTGAACTGAATTACAAAACAGAACAGAGTCACACGTTTAGAAAACACACTATGGCTGCTTAACGGGAAAGGTGAGGTGGGGTGATGCATAAAACAAGGGTTTCAAATTAGCTCAGATACCGTTCCATAAACCCAATAGGTAATAGACAAGACTTACTCCTAGCTCAGTGAATTGGACTCAACACCCCCTATTCACCGCCCAAGAATATATCTGACTAGTAAGAATCTTAAAACCTATGTATTGATATTTCTCTGTAAGTGAGTCAAGTGGGTGTAAAGCGGCATAAACACAGCAGTGAAAAGCAGCTAAACCCCATTATAAAAATCAATTACTTTTAAAAACCCGTGAAACAAAGACAGTGAAAGAGAGAGAAATTCTTCCAAAATTCGTTCAGGGGCTGTGATGCCACCTGGATTGACCATATCTAGACCCACAGCTGATTGAGACATAAGGCTGGACACTCTTGGGGCTGAGAGGTTTGGTGAGGTTGGGTGAGCAAACGCAGACCCTTTAAAGTAATACTGCGTGGTACCCATCCCATGGGTCCCAAATCTCCAGGTTCAAGGGCATCTTCCTACATCGAAAACATGCATGAGAAACCCAGAAGATGGTACACCGTGTGATCGGGAAAGGTTTCTAAAACGCACCTCATTTCTCATCTCCTTGTGCGCGGGTTCGCCATTCCAGCCGCTTTACTAGCAATCTCCCTCCTTGGAGAATCAGCACCTTTAACCTCCTGTTTCGTACAGGTTGCAATTTGTCCTGAGGATGAACGGGCAGAGGGGGAACCAATGAGAGACTAGCTCTAGGTGTTGGGACAGACACAGGTCACTCTATTTTCCCATCAGGAAGAAGAATTAACCACAGGCTCAGCCTGCCGCCCGGGACAAGAGTAGAGCCTGAAGCAATCCTGCGCTTTTGCGGCCAGCTCCCAGGAAAGCGAGTTGAAAAATGGAGCTCAGGGGCACTGCAATTCACAAACCTGCAGACTTATAAATGATCACTCTCGTCCACAAATATATTGAGGGAAGGCAACGAAGAGGATTTGAAAGCAAGGCAGAATTGCAGGAAACAGATTTGAGGAGGGAGATTCGAATCGCCTTTAAAGCACAGGAAAAGCGGCAAAACCTCGACAATGATGCCGTTGGCCAAAAAGGGCGTATGCGTTTTTTCCTGAATATATTCAGGAAAAAACGCATACGCCCTTTTTGGCCAACCAAGCAACCTGGAAAGGCAAATCAGCGCTACAAAGAAGTCTCGCTTCCCTTCGGTCAAAAGGGCCATGCTGAATAAAGTGTCAAAACCAGAAATGCAGGACAGGCCATGGAGAAACGGGAGCCTTGCTACGCTGATGGACAGGATGTAAATTGACAACAGCCACTCTGGAGAAGTGTACGGTGTGTCCTGAAACATATAAAAAACTCAGCTTAGAGAGCATAGGGCACTTCCACTTATGGGCTTATAAATTGGGAAAACTAAAAATCAGCAAGACACAGGCACCCCAAAGTTTAGGGCTGCTCTGTTGACAAGAACCTCCACTTCGTTACACCTTAAATATCCCAGCAAAGAGAAAAATGGATAAAGAAGTTGTGGTCCTTATGTACAATGGAATATCACTCAGCCATGAAATCAACGTCATAAGGCTAGTAGCAGCATGATGAGTGGATTTAGGTACGACGATTCTATGTGAAATAAGTCACACAGAAAAAGACACTTATCATAAGATATCACTTATAGAGGGAGTGTAAACACCGCTACCCTTGAACTGAATTACAAAACAGAACCGAGTCACACGTTTACAAAACACACTATGGCTGCTTAACGGGAAAGGTGAGGTGGGGTGATGCATAAAACAAGGGTTTCAAATTAGCTAAGATACCGTTCCATAAACCCAATATGTAATAGACAAGACTTACTCCTAGCTCAGTGAATTGGACTCAACACCACCTATTCACCGCCCAAGAATATATCTGACTAGTAAGAATCTTAAAACCTATGTATTGATATCTCTCTGTAAGTGAGTCAAGTGGGTGTAAAGCGGCATAAACACAGCAGTGAAAAGCAGCTAAACCCCATTATAAAAATCAATTACTTTTAAAAACCCGTGAAACAAAGACAGTGAAAGAGAGAGAAATTCTTCCAAAATTCGTTCACGGGCTGTGATGCCACCTGGATTGACCATATCTAGACCCACAGCTGATTGAGACATAAGGCTGGACACTCTTGCGGCTGAGAGGTTTGGTGAGGTTGGGTGAGCAAACACAGACACTTTAAAGTAATACTGCGTGGTACCCATCCCATGGGTCCCAAATCTCCAGGTTCAAGGGCATCTTCCTACATCGAAAACATGCATGAGAAACCCAGAAGATGGTACACCGTGTGATCGGGAAAGGTTTCTAAAACGCACCTCATTTCTCATCTCCTTGTGCGCGGGTTCGCCATTCCAGCCGCTTTACAAGCAATCTCCCTCCTTGGAGAATCAGCACCTTTAACCTCCTGTTCCGTACAGGTTGCAATTTGTCCTGAGGATGAACGGGAAGAGGGGGAACCAATGAGAGACTAGCTCTAGGTGTTGGGACAGGCACAGGTCACTCTATTTTCCCATCAGGAAGAAGAATTAACCACAGGCTCAGCCTGCCGCCCGTGACCAGAGGAGGGCCTGAAGCAATCCTGCGCTTTTGCGGCCAGCTCCCAAGAAAGCGAGTTGAAAAATGGAGCTCAGGGGCACTGCAATTCACAAACCTGCAGACTTATAAATGATCACTCTCGTCCAAAAATATATTGAGGGAAGGCAACGAAGAGGATTTGAAAGCCAGGCAGAATTGCAGGAAACAGATTTCAGGAGGGAGATTCGAATCGCCTTTAAAGCACAGGAAAAGCGGCAAAACCTCAACAATGATGCCCTTGGCCAAAAAGGGCGTATGCGTTTTTTCCTGAATATATTCAGGAAAAAACGCATACGCCCTTTTTGGCCAACCAAGCAACCTGGAAAGGCAAATCAGCGCTACAAAGAAGTCTCGCTTCCCATCGGTCAAAAGGGCCATGCTGAATAAAGTGTCAAAACCAGAAATGCAGGACAGGCCATGGAGAAACGGGAGCCTTGCTACGCTGATGGACAGGATGTAAATTGACAACAGCCACTCTGGGGAAGTGTAACGTGTGTCCTGAAACATCTAAAAAACTCAGCTTAGAGAGCATAGGGCACTTCCACTTATGGGCTTATAAATTGGGAAAACTAAAAATCAGCAAGACACAGGCACCCCAAAGTTTAGGGCTGCTCTGTTGACAAGAACCTCCACTTCGTTACACCTTAAATATCCCAGGAAAGAGAAAAATGAATAAAGAAGTTGTGGTCCTTATGTACAATGGAATATCACTCAGCCATGAAATCAACGTCATAAGGCTAGTAGCAGCATGATGAGTGGATTTAGGTACGACGATTCTATGTGAAATAAGTCACACAGAAAAAGACACTTATCATAAGATATCACTTAAAAAGGGAGTGTAAACACCGCTACCCTTGAACTGAATTACAAAACAGAACAGAGTCACACGTTTAGAAAACACACTATGGCTGCTTAACGGGAAAGGTGAGGTGGGGTGATGCATAAAACAAGGGTTTCAAATTAGCTCAGATACCGTTCCATAAACCCAATAGGTAATAGACAAGACTTACTCCTAGCTCAGTGAATTGGACTCAACACCCCCTATTCACCGCCCAAGAATATATCTGACTAGTAAGAATCTTAAAACCTATGGATTGTTATTTCTCTGTAAGTGAGTCAAGTGGGTGTAAAGCGGCATAAACACAGCAGTGAAAAGCAGCTAAACCCCATTATAAAAATCAATTACTTTTAAAAACACGTGAAACAAAGACAGTGAAAGAGAGAGAAATTCTTCCAAAATTCGTTCAGGGGCTGTGATGCCACCTGGATTGACCATATCTAGACCCACAGCTGATTGAGACATAAGGCTGGACACTCTTGGGGCTGAGAGGTTTGGTGAGGTTGGGTGAGCAAACGCAGACCCTTTAAAGTAATACTGCGTGGTACCCATCCCATGGGTCCCAAATCTCCAGGTTCAAGGGCATCTTCCTACATCGAAAACATGCATGAGAAACCCAGAAGATGGTACACTGTGTGATCGGGAAAGGTTTCTAAAACGCACCTCATTTCTCATCTCCTTGTGCGCGGGTTCGCCATTCCAGCCGCTTTACAAGCAATCTCCCTCCTTGGAGAATCAGCACCTTTAACCTCCTGCTCCGTACAGGTTGCAATTTGTCCTGAGGATGAACGGGAAGAGGGGGAACCAATGAGAGACTAGCTCTAGGTGTTGGGACAGGCACAGGTCACTGTATTTTCCCATCAGGAAGAAGAATTAACCACAGGCTCAGCCTGCCGCCCGGGACCAGAGTAGGGCCTGAAGCAATCCTGCGCTTTTGCGGCCAGCTCCCAAGAAAGCGAGTTGAAAAATGGAGCTCAGGGGCACTGCAATTCACAAACCTGCAGACTTATAAATGATCACTCTCGTCCACAAATATATTGAGGGAAGGCAACGAAGAGGATTTGAAAGCAAGGCAGAATTGCAGGAAACAGATTTGAGGAGGGAGATTCGAATCGCCTTTAAAGCACAGGAAAAGCGGCAAAACCTCGACAATGATGCCGTTGGCCAAAAAGGGCGTATGCGTTTTTTCCTGAATATATTCAGGAAAAAACGCATACGCCCTTTTTGGCCAACCAAGCAACCTGGAAAGGCAAATCAGCGCTACAAAGAAGTCTCGCTTCCCTTCGGTCAAAAGGGCCATGCTGAATAAAGTGTCAAAACCAGAAATGCAGGACAGGCCATGGAGAAACGGGAGCCTTGCTACGCTGATGGACAGGATGTAAATTGACAACAGCCACTCTGGAGAAGTGTACCGTGTGTCCTGAAACATCTAAAAAACTCAGCTTAGAGAGCATAGGGCACTTCCACTTATGGGCTTATAAATTGGGAAAACTAAAAATCAGCAAGACACAGGCACCCCAAAGTTTAGGGCTGCTCTGTTGACAAGAACCTCCACTTCGTTACACCTTAAATATCCCAGCAAAGAGAAAAATGGATAAAGAAGTTGTGGTCCTTATGTACAATGGAATATCACTCAGCCATGAAATCAACGTCATAAGGCTAGTAGCAGCATGATGAGTGGATTTAGGTACGACGATTCTATGTGAAATAAGTCACACAGAAAAAGACACTTATCATAAGATATCACTTATAGAGGGAGTGTAAACACCGCTACCCTTGAACTGAATTACAAAACAGAACCGAGTCACACGTTTAGAAAACACACTATGGCTGCTTAACGGGAAAGGTGAGGTGGGGTGATGCATAAAACAAGGGTTTCAAATTAGCTCAGATACCGTTCCATAAACCCAATATGTAATAGACAAGACTTACTCCTAGCTCAGTGAATTGGACTCAACACCACCTATTCACCGCCCAAGAATATATCTGACTAGTAAGAATCTTAAAACCTATGTATTGATATCTCTCTGTAAGTGAGTCAAGTGGGTGTAAAGCGGCATAAACACAGCAGTGAAAAGCAGCTAAACCCCATTATAAAAATCAATTACTTTTAAAAACCCGTGAAACAAAGACAGTGAAAGAGAGAGAAATTCTTCCAAAATTCGTTCACGGGCTGTGATGCCACCTGGATTGACCATATCTAGACCCACAGCTGATTGAGACATAAGGCTGGACACTCTTGGGGCTGAGAGGTTTGGTGAGGTTGGGTGAGCAAACACAGACACTTTAAAGTAATACTGCGTGGTACCCATCCCATGGGTCCCAAATCTCCAGGTTCAAGGGCATCTTCCTACATCGAAAACATGCATGAGAAACCCAGAAGATGGTACACCGTGTGATCGGGAAAGGTTTCTAAAACGCACCTCATTTCTCATCTCCTTGTGCTCGGGTTCGCCATTCCAGCCTCTTTACTAGCAATCTCCCTCCTTGGAGAATCAGCACCTTTAACCTCCTGTTCCGTACAGGTTGCAATTTGTCCTGAGGATGAACGGGAAGAGGGGGAACCAATGAGAGACTAGCTCTAGGTGTTGGGACAGGCACAGGTCACTCTATTTTCCCATCAGGAAGAAGAATTAACCACAGGCTCAGCCTGCCGCCCGTGACCAGAGGAGGGCCTGAAGCAATCCTGCGCTTTTGCGGCCAGCTCCCAAGAAAGCGAGTTGAAAAATGGAGCTCAGGGGCACTGCAATTCACAAACCTGCAGACTTATAAATGATCACTCTCGTCCAAAAATATTTTGAGGGAAGGCAACGAAGAGGATTTGAAAGCCAGGCAGAATTGCAGGAAACAGATTTCAGGAGGGAGATTCGAATCGCCTTTAAAGCACAGGAAAAGCGGCAAAACCTCGACAATGATGCCCTTGGCCAAAAAGGGCGTATGCGTTTTTTCCTGAATATATTCAGGAAAAAACGCATACGCCCTTTTTGGCCAACCAAGCAACCTGGAAAGGCAAATCAGCGCTACAAAGAAGTCTCGCTTCCCTTCGGTCAAAAGGGCCATGCTGAATAAAGTGTCAAAACCAGAAATGCAGGACAGGCCATGGAGAAACGGGAGCCTTGCTATGCTGATGGGCAGGATGTAAATTGCCAACAGCCACTCTGGAGAAGTGTACGGTGTGTCCTGAAACATATAAAAAACTCAGCTTAGAGATCATAGGGTACTTCCACTCATGGGCGTATAAATTGGGAAAACTAAAAATCAGCAAGACACAGGCACCCCAAAGTTTAGGGCTGCTCTGTTGACAAGAACCTCCACTTCATTACAACTTAAATATCCCAGGAAAGAGAAAAATGAATAAAGAAGTTGTGGTCCTTATGTACAATGGAATATCACTCAGCCATGAAATCAACGTCATAAGGCTAGTAGCAGCATGATGAGTGGATTTAGGTACGACGATTCTATGTGAAATAAGTCACACAGAAAAAGACACTTATCATAAGATATCACTTATAGAGGGAGTGTAAACACCGCTACCCTTGAACTGAATTACAAAACAGAACAGAGTCACACGTTTAGAAAACACACTATGGCTGCTTAACGGGAAAGGTGAGGTGGGGTGATGCATAAAACAAGGGTTTCAAATTAGCTCAGATACCGTTCCATAAACCCAATAGGTAATAGACAAGACCTACTCCTAGTTCAGTGAATTGGACTCAACACCCCCTATTCACCGCCCAAGAATATATCTGACTAGTAAGAATCTTAAAACCTATGTATTGATATCTCTCTGTAAGTGAGTCAAGTGGGTGTAAAGCGGCATAAACACAGCAGTGAAAAGCAGCTAAACCCCATTATAAAAATCAATTACTTTTAAAAACCCGTGAAACAAAGACAGTGAAAGAGAGAGAAATTCTTCCAAAATTCGTTCAGGGGCTGTGATGCCACCTGGATTGACCATATCTAGACCCACAGCTGATTGAGACATAAGGGTGGACACTCTTGGGGCTGAGAGGTTTGGTGAGGTTGGGTGAGCAAACGCAGACCCTTTAAAGTAATACTGCGTGGTACCCATCCCATGGGTCCCAAATCTCCAGGTTCAAGGGCATCTTCCTACATCGAAAACATGCATGAGAAACCCAGAAGATGGTACACCGTGTGATCGGGAAAGGTTTCTAAAACGCACCTCATTTCTCATCTCCTTGTGCGCGGGTTCGCCATTCCAGCCGCTTTACAAGCAATCTCCCTCCTTGGAGAATCAGCACCTTTAACCTCCTGTTCCGTACAGGTTGCAATTTGTCCTGAGGATGAACGGGAAGAGGGGGTACCAATGAGAGACTAGCTCTAGGTGTTGGGACAGGCACAGGTCACTCTATTTTCCCATCAGGAAGAAGAATTAACCACAGGCTCAGCCTGCCACCCGTGACCAGAGGAGGGCCTGAAGCAATCCTGCGCTTTTGCGGCCAGCTCCCAAGAAAGCGAGTTGAAAAATGGAGCTCAGGGGCACTGCAATTCACAAACCTGCAGACTTATAAATGATCACTCTCGTCCAAAAATATATTGAGGGAAGGCAACGAAGAGGATTTTAAAGCAAGGCAGAATTGCAGGAAACAGATTTCAGGAGGGAGATTCGAAACGCCTTTAAAGCACAGGAAAAGCGGCAAAACCTCGACAATGATGCCCTTGGCCAAAAAGGGCGTATGCGTTTTTTCCTGAATATATTCAGGAAAAAACGCATACGCCCTTTTTGGCCAACCAAGCAACCTGGAAAGGCAAATCAGCGCTACAAAGAAGTCTCGCTTCCCATCGGTCAAGAGGGCCATGCTGAATAAAGTGTCAAAACCAGAAATGCAGGACAGGACATGGAGAAACGGGAGCCTTGCTATGCTGATGGGCAGGATGTAAATTGCCAACAGCCACTCTGGAGAAGTGTACGGTGTGTCCTGAAACATATAAAAAACTCAGCTTAGAGATTATAGGGTACTTCCACTCATGGGCGTACAAATTGGGAAAACTAAAAATCAGCAAGACACAGGCACCCCAAAGTTTAGGGCTGCTCTGTTGACAAGAACCTCCACTTCATTACACCTTAAATATCCCAGGAAAGAGAAAAATGAATAAAGAAGTTGTGGTCCTTATGTACAATGGAATATCACTCAGCCATGAAATCAACGTCATAAGGCTAGTAGCAGCATGATGAGTGGATTTAGGTACGACGATTCTATGTGAAATAAGTCACACAGAAAAAGACACTTATCATAAGATATCACTTATAGAGGGAGTGTAAACACCGCTACCCTTAAACTTAATTACAAAACAGAACCGAGTCACACATTTAGAAAACACACTATGGCTGCTTAACGGGAAAGGTGAGGTGGGGTGATGCATAAAACAAGGGTTTCAAATTAGCTCAGATACCGTTCCATAAACCCAATAGGTAATAGACAAGACCTACTCCTAGTTCAGTGAATTGGACTCAACACCCCCTATTCACCGCCCAAGAATATATCTGACTAGTAAGAATCTTAAAACCTATGTATTGATATCTCTCTGTAAGTGAGTCAAGTGGGTGTAAAGCGGCATAAACACAGCAGTGAAAAGCAGCTAAACCCCATTATAAAAATCAATTACTTTTAAAAACCCGTGAAACAAAGACAGTGAAAGAGAGAGAAATTCTTCCAAAATTCGTTCAGGGGCTGTGATGCCACCTGGATTGACCATATCTAGACCCACAGCTGATTGAGACATAAGGGTGGACACTCTTGGGGATGAGAGGTTTGGTGAGGTTGGGTGAGCAAACGCAGACCCTTTAAAGTAATACTGCGTGGTACCCATCCCATGGGTCCCAAATCTCCAGGTTCAAGGGAATCTTCCTACATCGAAAACATGCATGAGAAACCCGGAAGATGGTACACTGTGTGATCGGGAAAGGTTTCTAAAACGCACCTCATTTCTCATCTCCTTGTGCGCGGGTTCGCCATTCCAGCCGCTTTACAAGCAATCTCCCTCCTTGGAGAATCAGCACCTTTAACCTCCTGTTCCGTACAGGTTGCAATTTGTCCTGAGGATGAACGGGAAGAGGGGGAACCAATGAGAGACTAGCTCTAGGTGTTGGGACAGGCACAGGTCACTGTATTTTCCCATCAGGAAGAAGAATTAACCACAGGCTCAGCCTGCCACCCGTGACCAGAGGAGGCCCTGAAGGAATCCTGCGCTTTTGCGGCCAGCTCCCAAGAAAGCGAGTTGAAAAATGGAGCTCAGGGGCACTGCAATTCACAAACCTGCAGACTTATAAATGATCACTCTCGTCCAAAAATATATTGAGGGAAGGCAACGAAGAGGATTTGAAAGCAAGGCAGAATTGCAGGAAACAGATTTCAGGAGGGAGATTCGAATCGCCTTTAAAGCACAGGAAAAGCGGCAAAACCTCGACAATGATGCCCTTGGCCAAAAAGGGCGTATGCGTTTTTTCCTGAATATATTCAGGAAAGAACGCATACGCCCTTTTTGGCCAACCAAGCAACCTGGAAAGGCAAATCAGCGCTACAAAGAAGTCTCGCTTCCCATCGGTCAAGAGGGCAATGCTGAATAAAGTGTCAAAACCAGAAATGCAGGACAGGCCATGGAGAAACGGGAGCCTTGCTACGCTGATGGGCAGGATGTAAATTGCCAACAGCCACTCTGGAGAAGTGTACGGTGTGTCCTGAAACATATAAAAAACTCAGCTTAGAGATCATAGGGTACTTCCACTCATGGGCGTATAAATTGGGAAAACTAAAAATCAGCAAGACACAGGCACCCCAAAGTTTAGGGCTGCTCTGTTGACAAGAACCTCCACTTCGTTACACCTTAAATATCCCAGGAAAGAGAAAAATGGATAAAGAAGTTGTGGTCCTTATGTACAATGGAATATCACTCAGCCATGAAATCAACGTCATAAGGCTAGCAGCAGGATGATGAGTGGATTTAGGTACGACGATTCTACGTGAAATAAGTCACACAGAAAAAGACACTTATCATAAGATATCACTTATAGAGGGAGTGTAAACACCGCTACCCTTGAACTGAATTACAAAACAGAACAGAATCACACGTTTAGAAAACACACTATGGCTGCTTAACGGGAAAGGTGAGGTGGGGTGATGCATAAAACAAGGGTTTCAAATTAGCTCAGATACCGTTCCATAAACCCAATAGGTAATAGACAAGACCTACTCCTAGCTCAGTGAATTGGACTCAACACCCCCTATTCACCGCCCAAGAATATATCTGACTAGTAAGAATCTTAAAACCTATGTATTGATATCTCTCTGTAAGTGAGTCAAGTGGGTGTAAAGCGGCATAAACACAGCAGTGAAAAGCAGCTAAACCCCATTATAAAAATCAATTACTTTTAAAAACCCGTGAAACAAAGACAGTGAAAGAGAGAAATTTTACAAAATTCGTTCAGGGGCTGTGATGCCACCTGCATTGACCATATCTAGACCCACAGCTGATTGAGACATAAGGCTGGACACTCTTGGGGCTGAGAGGTTTGGTGAGGTTGGGTGAGCAAACGCAGACCCTTTAAAGTAATACTGCGTGGTACCCATCCCATGGGTCCCAAATCTCCAGGTTCAAGGGCATCTTCCTACATCGAAAACATGCATGAGAAACCCAGAAGATGGTACACCGTGTGATCGGGAAAGGTTTCTAAAACGCACCTCATTTCTCATCTCCTTGTGCGCGGGTTCGCCATTCCAGCCGCTTTACAAGCAATCTCCCTCCTTGGAGAATCAGCACCTTTAACCTCCTGTTCCGTACAGGTTGCAATTTGTCCTGAGGATGAACGGGAAGAGGGGGAACCAATGAGAGACTAGCTCTAGGTGTTGGGACAGGCACAGGTCACTCTATTTTCCCATCAGGAAGAAGAATTAACCACAGGCTCAGCCTGCCACCCGTGACCAGAGGAGGGCCTGAAGCAATCCTGCGCTTTTGCGGCCAGCTCCCAAGAAAGCGAGTTGAAAAATGGAGCTCAGGGGCACTGCAATTCACAAACCTGCAGACTTATAAATGATCACTCTCGTCCAAAAATATATTGAGGGAAGGCAACGAAGAGGATTTGAAAGCAAGGCAGAATTGCAGGAAACAGATTTCAGGAGGGAGATTCGAAACGCCTTTAAAGCACAGGAAAAGCGGCAAAACCTCGACAATGATGCCCTTGGCCAAAAAGGGCGTATGCGTTTTTTCCTGAATATATTCAGGAAAAAACGCATACGCCCTTTTTGGCCAACCAAGCAACCTGGAAAGGCAAATCAGCGTTACAAAGAAGTCTCGCTTCCCATCGGTCAAGAGGGCCATGCTGAATAAACTGTCAAAACCAGAAATGCAGGACAGGCCATGGAGAAACGGGAGCCTTGCTACGCTGATGGGCAGGATGTAAATTGCCAACAGCCACTCTGGAGAAGTGTACGGTGTGTCCTGAAACATATAAAAAACTCAGCTTAGAGATCATAGGGTACTTCCACTCATGGGCGTATAAATTGGGAAAACTAAAAATCAGCAAGACACAGGCACCCCAAAGTTTAGGGCTGCTCTGTTGACAAGAACCTCCACTTCATCACACCTTAAATATCCCAGGAAAGAGAAAAATGAATAAAGAAATTGTGGTCCTTATGTACAATGGAATATCACTCAGCCATGAAATCAACGTCATAAGGCTAGTAGCAGCATGATGAGTGGATTTAGGTACGACGATTCTATGTGAAATAAGTCACACAGAAAAAGACACTTATCATAAGATATCACTTATAGAGGGAGTGTGAACACCGCTACCCTTGAACTTAATTACAAAACAGAACAGAGTCACACGTTTAGAAAACACACTATGGCTGCTTAACGGGAAAGGTGAGGTGGGGTGATGCATAAAACAAGGGTTTCAAATTAGCTCAGATACCGTTCCATAAACCCAATAGGTAATAGACAAGACCTACTCCTAGTTCAGTGAATTGGACTCAACACCCCCTATTCACCGCCCAAGAATATATCTGACTAGTAAGAATCTTCAAACCTATGTATTGATATCTCTCTGTAGGTGAGTCAAGTGGGTGTAAAGCGGCATAAACACAGCAGTGAAAAGCAGCTAAACCCCATTATAAAAATCAATTACTTTTAAAAACCCGTGAAACAAAGACAGTGAAAGAGAGAGAAATTCTTCCAAAATTCGTTCAGGGGCTGTGATGCCACCTGGATTGACCATATCTAGACCCACAGCTGATTGAGACATAAGGGTGGACACTCTTGGGGATGAGAGGTTTGGTGAGGTTGGGTGAGCAAACGCAGACCCTTTAAAGTAATACTGCGTGGTACCCATCCCATGGGTCCCAAATCTCCAGGTTCAAGGGAATCTTCCTACATCGAAAACATGCATGAGAAACTCGGAAGATGGTACACCGTGTGATCGGGAAAGGTTTCTAAAACGCACCTCATTTCTCATCTCCTTGTGCGCGGGTTCGCCATTTCAGCCGCTTCACAAGCAATCTCCCTCCTTGGAGAATCAGCACCTTTAACCTCCTGTTCCGTACAGGTTGCAATTTGTCCTGAGGATGAACGGGAAGAGGGGGAACCAATGAGAGACTAGCTCTAGGTGTTGGGACAGGCACAGGTCACTGTATTTTCCCATCAGGAAGAAGAATTAACCACAGGCTCAGCCTGCCGCCCGGGACCAGAGTAGGGCCTGAAGCAATCCTGCGCTTTTGCGGCTAGCTCCCAAGAAAGCGAGTTGAAAAATGGAGCTCAGGGGCACTGCAATTCACAAACCTGCAGACTTATAAATGATCACTCTCGTCCACAAATATATTGAGGGAAGGCAACGAAGAGGATTTGAAAGCCAGGCAGAATTGCAGGAAACAGATTTCAGGATGGAGATTCAAATCGCCTTTAAAGCACAGGAAAAGCGGCAAAACCTCGACAATGATGCCCTTGGCCAAAAAGGGCGTATGCGTTTTTTCCTGAATATATTCAGGAAAAAACGCATACGCCCTTTTTGGCCAACCAAGCAACCTGGAAAGGCAAATCAGCGCTACAAAGAAGTCTCGCTTCCCATCGGTCAAGAGGGCCATGCTGAATAAAGTGTCAAAACCAGAAATGCAGGACAGGCCATGGAGAAACGGGAGCCTTGCTACGCTGATGGACAGGATGTAAATTGACAACAGCCACTCTGGAGAAGTGTAACGTGTGTCCTGAAACATCTAAAAAACTCAGCTTAGAGAGCATAGGGCACTTCCACTTATGGGCTTATAAATTGGGAAAACTAAAAATCAGCAAGACACAGGCACCCCAAAGTTTAGGGCTGCTCTGTTGACAAGAACCTCCACTTCGTTACACCTAAAATATACCAGGAAAGAGAAAAATGGATAAAGAAGTTGTGGTCCTTATGTACAATGGAATATCACTCAGCCATGAAATCAACGTCATAAGGCTAGCAGCAGGATGATGAGTGGATTTAGGTACGACGATTCTACGTGAAATAAGTCACACAGAAAAAGACACTTATCATAAGATATCACTTATAGAGGGAGTGTAAACACCGCTACCCTTGAACTGAATTACAAAACAGAACAGAGTCACACGTTTAGAAAACACACTATGGCTGCTTAACGGGAAAGGTGAGGTGGGGTGATGCATAAAACAAGGGTTTCAAATTAGCTCAGATACCGTTCCATAAACCCAATAGGTAATAGACAAGACCTACTCCTAGTTCAGTGAATTGGACTCAACACCCCCTATTCACCGCCCAAGAATATATCTGACTAGTAAGAATCTTCAAACCTATGTATTGATATCTCTCTGTAAGTGAGTCAAGTGGGTGTAAAGCGGCATAAACACAGCAGTGAAAAGCAGCTAAACCCCATTATAAAAATCAATTACTTTTAAAAACCCGTGAAACAAAGACAGTGAAAGAGAGAGAAATTCTTCCAAAATTCGTTCAGGGGCTGTGATGCCACCTGGATTGACCATATCTAGACCCACAGCTGATTGAGACATAAGGCTGGACACTCTTGGGGCTGAGAGGTTTGGTGAGGTTGGGTGAGCAAACGCAGACCCTTTAAAGTAATACTGCGTGGTACCCATCCCATGGGTCCCAAATCTCCAGGTTCAAGGGCATCTTCCTACATCGAAAACATGCATGAGAAACCCAGAAGATGGTACACCGTGTGATCGGGAAAGGTTTCTAAAACGCACCTCATTTCTCATCTCCTTGTGCGCGGGTTCGCCATTCCAGCCGCTTTACAAGCAATCTCCCTCCTTGGAGAATCAGCACCTTTAACCTCCTGTTCCGTACAGGTTGCAATTTGTCCTGAGGATGAACGGGAAGAGGGGGAACCAATGAGAGACTAGCTCTAGGTGTTGGGACAGGCACAGGTCACTCTATTTTCCCATCAGGAAGAAGAATTAACCACAGGCTCAGCCTGCCGCCCGTGACCAGAGGAGGGCCTGAAGCAATCCTGCGCTTTTGCGGCCAGCTCCCAAGAAAGCGAGTTGAAAAATGGAGCTCAGGGGCACTGCAATTCACAAACCTGCAGACTTATAAATGATCACTCTCGTCCAAAAATATATTGAGGGAAGGCAACGAAGAGGATTTGAACGCAAGGCAGAATTGCAGGAAACAGATTTCAGGAGGGAGATTCGAATCGCCTTTAAAGCACAGGAAAAGCGGCAAAACCTCGACAATGATGCCCTTGGCCAAAAAGGGCGTATGCGTTTTTTCTTGAATATATTCAGGAAAAAACGCATACGCCCTTTTTGGCCAACCAAGCAACCTGGAAAGGCAAATCAGCGCTACAAAGTAGTCTCGCTTCCCATCGGTCAAGAGGGCCATGCTGAATAAAGGGTCAAAACCAGAAATGCAGGACAGGCCATGGAGAAACGGGAGCCTTGCTACGCTGATGGGCAGGATGTAAATTGCCAACAGCCACTCTGGAGAAGTGTACGGTGTGTCCTGAAACATATAAAAAACTCAGCTTAGAGATCATAGGGTACTTCCACTCATGGGCGTATAAATTGGGAAAACTAAAAATCAGCAAGACACAGGCACCCCAAAGTTTAGGGCTGCTCTGTTGACAAGAACCTCCACTTCATTACAACTTAAATATCCCAGGAAAGAGAAAAATGAATAAAGAAGTTGTGGTCCTTATGTACAATGGAATATCACTCAGCCATGAAATCAACGTCATAAGGCTAGTAGCAGCATGATGAGTGGATTTAGGTACGACGATTCTATGTGAAATAAGTCACACAGAAAAAGACACTTATCATAAGATATCACTTATAGAGGGAGTGTAAACACCGCTACCCTTGAACTGAATTACAAAACAGAACAGAGTCACACGTTTAGAAAACACACTATGGCTGCTTAACGGGAAAGGTGAGGTGGGGTGATGCATAAAACAAGGGTTTCAAATTAGCTCAGATACCGTTCCATAAACCCAATAGGTAATAGACAAGACCTACTCCTAGTTCAGTGAATTGGACTCAACACCCCCTATTCACCGCCCAAGAATATATCTGACTAGTAAGAATCTTAAAACCTATGTATTGATATCTCTCTGTAAGTGAGTCAAGTGGGTGTAAAGCGGCATAAACACAGCAGTGAAAAGCAGCTAAACCCCATTATAAAAATCAATTACTTTTAAAAACCCGTGAAACAAAGACAGTGAAAGAGAGAGAAATTCTTCCAAAATTCGTTCAGGGGCTGTGATGCCACCTGGATTGACCATATCTAGACCCACAGCTGATTGAGACATAAGGGTGGACACTCTTGGGGCTGAGAGGTTTGGTGAGGTTGGGTGAGCAAACGCAGACCCTTTAAAGTAATACTGCGTGGTACCCATCCCATGGGTCCCAAATCTTCAGGTTCAAGGGCATCTTCCTACATCGAAAACATGCATGAGAAACCCAGAAGATGGTACACCGTGTGATCGGGAAAGGTTTCTAAAACGCACCTCATTTCTCATCTCCTTGTGCGCGGGTTCGCCATTCCAGCCGCTTTACAAGCAATCTCCCTCCTTGGAGAATCAGCACCTTTAACCTCCTGTTCCGTACAGGTTGCAATTTGTCCTGAGGATGAACGGGAAGAGGGGGAACCAATGAGAGACTAGCTCTAGGTGTTGGGACAGGCACAGGTCACTCTATTTTCCCATCAGGAAGAAGAATTAACCACAGGCTCAGCCTGCCACCAGTGACCAGAGGAGGGCCTGAAGCAATCCTGCGCTTTTGCGGCCAGCTCCCAAGAAAGCGAGTTGAAAAATGGAGCTCAGGGGCACTGCAATTCACAAACCTGCAGACTTATAAATGATCACTCTCGTCCAAAAATATATTGAGGGAAGGCAACGAAGAGGATTTGAAAGCAAGGCAGAATTGCAGGAAACAGATTTCAGGAGGGAGATTCGAAACGCCTTTAAAGCACAGGAAAAGCGGCAAAACCTCGACAATGATGCCCTTGGCCAAAAAGGGCGTATACGTTTTTTCCTGAATATATTCAGGAAAAAACGCATACGCCCTTTTTGGCCAACCAAGCAACCTGGAAAGGCAAATCAGCGCTACAAAGAAGTCTCGCTTCCCATCGGTCAAGAGGGCCATGCTGAATAAAGTGTCAAAACCAGAAATGCAGGACAGGCCATGGAGAAACGGGAGCCTTGCTATGCTGATGGGCAGGATGTAAATTGCCAACAGCCACTCTGGAGAAGTGTACGGTGTGTCCTGAAACATATAAAAAACTCAGCTTAGAGATTATAGGGTACTTCCACTCATGGGCGTACAAATTGGGAAAACTAAAAATCAGCAAGACACAGGCACCCCAAAGTTTAGGGCTGCTCTGTTGACAAGAACCTCCACTTCGTTACACCTTAAATATCCCAGGAAAGAGAAAAATGGATAAAGAAGTTGTGGTCCTTATGTACAATGGAATATCACTCAGCCATGAAATCAACGTCATAAGGCTAGCAGCAGGATGATGAGTGGATTTAGGTACGACGATTCTACGTGAAATAAGTCACACAGAAAAAGACACTTATCATAAGATATCACTTATAGAGGGAGTGTAAACACCGCTACCCTTGAACTGAATTACAAAACAGAACAGAATCACACGTTTAGAAAACACACTATGGCTGCTTAACGGGAAAGGTGAGGTGGGGTGATGCATAAAACAAGGGTTTCAAATTAGCTCAGATACCGTTCCATAAACCCAATAGGTAATAGACAAGACCTACTCCTAGCTCAGTGAATTGGACTCAACACCCCCTATTCACCGCCCAAGAATATATCTGACTAGTAAGAATCTTAAAACCTATGTATTGATATCTCTCTGTAAGTGAGTCAAGTGGGTGTAAAGCGGCATAAACACAGCAGTGAAAAGCAGCTAAACCCCATTATAAAAATCAATTACTTTTAAAAACCCGTGAAACAAAGACAGTGAAAGAGAGAAATTTTACAAAATTCGTTCAGGGGCTGTGATGCCACCTGCATTGACGATATCTAGACCCACAGCTGATTGAGACATAAGGCTGGACACTCTTGGGGCTGAGAGGTTTGGTGAGGTTGGGTGAGCAAACGCAGACCCTTTAAAGTAATACTGCGTGGTACCCATCCCATGGGTCCCAAATCTCCAGGTTCAAGGGCATCTTCCTACATCGAAAACATGCATGAGAAACCCAGAAGATGGTACACCGTGTGATCGGGAAAGGTTTCTAAAACGCACCTCATTTCTCATCTCCTTGTGCGCGGGTTCGCCATTCCAGCCGCTTTACAAGCAATCTCCCTCCTTGGAGAATCAGCACCTTTAACCTCCTGTTCCATACAGGTTGCAATTTGTCCTGAGGATGAACGGGAAGAGGGGGAACCAATGAGAGACTAGCTCTAGGTGTTGGGACAGGCACAGGTCACTCTATTTTCCCATCAGGAAGAAGAATTAACCACAGGCTCAGCCTGCCGCCCGTGACCAGAGGAGGGCCTGAAGCAATCCTGCGCTTTTGCGGCGAGCTCCCAAGAAAGCAAGTTGAAAAATGGAGCTCAGGGGCACTGCAATTCACAAACCTGCAGACTTATAAATGATCACTCTCGTCCAAAAATATATTGAGGGAAGGCAACGAAGAGGATTTGAAAGCAAGGCAGAATTGCAGGAAACAGATTTCAGGAGGGAGATTCGAAACGCCTTTAAAGCACAGGAAAAGCGGCAAAACCTCGACAATGATGCCCTTGGCCAAAAAGGGCGTATACGTTTTTTCCTGAATATATTCAGGAAAAAACGCATACGCCCTTTTTGGCCAACCAAGCAACCTGGAAAGGCAAATCAGCGTTACAAAGAAGTCTCGCTTCCCATCGGTCAAGAGGGCCAGGCTGAATAAAGTGTCAAAACCAGAAATGCAGGACAGGCCATGGAGAAACGGGAGCCTTGCTACGCTGATGGGCAGGATGTAAATTGCCAGCAGCCACTCTGGAGAAGTGTACGGTGTGTCCTGAAACATATAAAAAACTCAGCTTAGAGATCATAGGGTACTTCCACTCATGGGCGTATAAATTGGGAAAACTAAAAATCAGCAAGACACAGGCACCCCAAAGTTTAGGGCTGCTCTGTTGACAAGAACCTCCACTTCATCACACCTTAAATATCCCAGGAAAGAGAAAAATGAATAAAGAAATTGTGGTCCTTATGTACAATGGAATATCACTCAGCCATGAAATCAACGTCATAAGGCTAGTAGCAGCATGATGAGTGGATTTAGGTACGACGATTCTATGTGAAATAAGTCACACAGAAAAAGACACTTATCATAAGATATCACTTATAGAGGGAGTGTGAACACCGCTACCCTTGAACTTAATTACAAAACAGAACCGAGTCACACGTTTAGAAAACACACTATGGCTGCTTAACGGGAAAGGTGAGGTGGGGTGATGCATAAAACAAGGGTTTCAAATTAGCTCAGATACCGTTCCATAAACCCAATAGGTAATAGACAAGACCTACTCCTAGTTCAGTGAATTGGACTCAACACCCCCTATTCACCGCCCAAGAATATATCTGACTAGTAAGAATCTTAAAACCTATGTATTGATATCTCTCTGTAAGTGAGTCAAGTGGGTGTAAAGCGGCATAAACACAGCAGTGAAAAGCAGCTAAACCCCATTATAAAAATCAATTACTTTTAAAAACCCGTGAAACAAAGACAGTGAAAGAGAGAGAAATTCTTCCAAAATTCGTTCAGGGGCTGTGATGCCACCTGGATTGACCATATCTAGACCCACAGCTGATTGAGACATAAGGGTGGACACTCTTGGGGCTGAGAGGTTTGGTGAGGTTGGGTGAGCAAACGCAGACCCTTTAAAGTAATACTGCGTGGTACCCATCCCATGGGTCCCAAATCTCCAGGTTCAAGGGCATCTTCCTACATCGAAAACATGCATGAGAAACCCAGAAGATGGTACACCGTGTGATCGGGAAAGGTTTCTAAAACGCACCTCATTTCTCATCTCCTTGTGCGCCGTTTCGCCATTCCAGCCGCTTTACTAGCAATCTCCCTCCTTGGAGAATCAGCACCTTTAACCTCCTGTTCCGTACAGGTTGCAATTTGTCCTGAGGATGAACGGGCAGAGGGGGAACCAATGAGAGACTAGCTCTAGGTGTTGGGACAGACACAGGTCACTCTATTTTCCCATCAGGAAGAAGAGTTAACCACAGGCTCAGCCTGCCGCCCGGGACCAGAGTAGGGCCTGAAGCAATCCTGCGCTTTTGCGGCCAGCTCCCAAGAAAGCGAGTTGAAAAATGGAGCTCAGGGGCACTGCAATTCACAAACCTGCAGACTTATAAATGATCACTCTCGTCCACAAATATATTGAGGGAAGGCAACGAAGAAGATTTGAAAGCCAGGCAGAATTGCAGGAAACAGATTTCAGGAGGGAGATTCGAATCGCCTTTAAAGCACAGGAAAAGCGGCAAAACCTCGACAATGATGCCCTTGGCCAAAAAGGGCGTATGCGTTTTTTCCTGAATATATTCAGGAAAAAACGCATACGCCCTTTTTGGCCAACCAAGCAACCTGGAAAGGCAAATCAGCGCTACAAAGAAGTCTCGCTTCCCTTCGGTCAAAAGGGCCATGCTGAATAAAGTGTCAAAACCAGAAATGCAGGACAGGCCATGGAGAAACGGGAGCCTTGCTACGCTGATGGACATGATGTAAATTGACAACAGCCACTCTGGAGAAGTGTACCGTGTGTCCTGAAACATCTAAAAAACTCAGCTTAGAGAGCATAGGGCACTTCCACTTATGGGCTTATAAATTGGGAAAACTAAAAATCAGCAAGACACAGGCACCCCAAAGTTTAGGGCTGCTCTGTTGACAAGAACCTCCACTTCGTTACACCTTAAATATCCCAGCAAAGAGAAAAATGGATAAAGAAGTTGTGGTCCTTATGTACAATGGAATATCACTCAGCCATGAAATCAACGTCATAAGGCTAGCAGCAGCATGATGAGTGGATTTAGGTACGACGATTCTAAGTGAAATAAGTCACACAGAAAAAGACACTTATCATAAGATATCACTTATAGAGGGAGTGTAAACACCGCTACCCTTGAACTTAATTACAAAACAGAACAGAGTCACACGTTTAGAAAACACACTATGGCTGCTTAACGGGAAAGGTGAGGTGGGGTGATGCATAAAACAAGGGTTTCAAATTAGCTCAGATACCGTTCCATAAACCCAATAGGTAATAGACAAGACCTACTCCTAGTTCAGTGAATTGGACTCAACACCCCCTATTCACCGCCCAAGAATATATCTGACTAATAAGAATCTTCAAACCTATGTATTGATATCTCTCTGTAAGTGAGTCAAGTGGGTGTAAAGCGGCATAAACACAGCAGTGAAAAGCAGCTAAACCCCATTATAAAAATCAATTACTTTTAAAAACCCGTGAAACAAAGACAGTGAAAGAGAGAGAAATTCTTCCAAAATTCGTTCAGGGGCTGTGATGCCACCTGGATTGACCATATCTAGACCCACAGCTGATTGAGACATAAGGGTGGACACTCTTGGGGCTGAGAGGTTTGGTGAGGTTGGGTGAGCAAACGCAGACCCTTTAAAGTAATACTGCGTGGTACCCATCCCATGGGTCCCAAATCTCCAGGTTCAAGGGCATCTTCCTACATCGAAAACATGCATGAGAAACCCAGAAGATGGTACACCGTGTGATCGGGAAAGGTTTCTAAAACGCACCTCATTTCTCATCTCCTTGTGCGCGGGTTCGCCATTCCAGCTGCTTTACAAGCAATCTCCCTCCTTGGAGAATCAGCACCTTTAACCTCCTGTTCCGTACAGGTTGCAATTTGTCCTGAGGATGAACGGGAAGAGGGGGAACCAATGAGAGACTAGCTCTAGGTGTTGGGACAGGCACAGGTCACTCTATTTTCCCATCAGGAAGAAGAATTAACCACAGGCTCAGCCTGCCGCCCGGGACCAGTGTAGGGCCTGAAGCAATCCTGCGCTTTTGCGGCCAGCTCCCAAGAAAGCGAGTTGAAAAATGGAGCTCAGGGGCACTGCAATTCACAAACCTGCAGACTTATAAATGATCACTCTCGTCCACAAATATATTGAGGGAAGGCAACGAAGAGGATTTGAAAGCAAGGCAGAATTGCAGAAAACAGATTTCAGGAGGGAGATTCGAATCGCCTTTAAAGCACAGGAAAAGCGGCAAAACCTCGACAATGATGCCCTTGGCCAAAAAGGGCGTATGCGTTTTTTCCTGAATATATTCAGCAAAAAACGCATACGCCCTTTTTGGCCAACCAAGCAACCTGGAAAGGCAAATCAGCGCTACAAAGAAGTCTCGCTTCCCATCGGTCAAAAGGGCCATGCTGCATAAAGTGTCAAAACCAGAAATGCAGGACAGGCCATGGAGAAACGGGAGCCTTGCTACGCTGATGGACAGGATGTAAGTTGACAACAGCCACTCTGGAGAAGTGTACCGTCTGTCCTGAAACATCTAAAAAACTCAGCTTAGAGATCATAGGGTACTTCCACTCATGGGCGTATAAATTGGGAAAACTAAAAATCAGCAAGACACAGGCACCCCAAAGTTTAGGGCTGCTCTGTTGACAAGAACCTCCACTTCGTTACACCTTAAATATCCCAGGAAAGAGAAAAATGAATAAAGAAGTTGTGGTCCTTATGTACAATGGAATATCACTCAGCCATGAAATCAACGTCATAAGGCTAGTAGCAGCATGATGAGTGGATTTAGGTACGACGATTCTATGTGAAATAAGTCACACAGAAAAAGACACTTATCATAAGATATCACTTATAGAGGGAGTGTAAACACCGCTACCCTTGAACTGAATTACAAAACAGAACAGAGTCACACGTTTAGAAAACACACTATGGCTGCTTAACGGGAAAGGTGAGGTGGGGTGATGCATAAAACAAGGGTTTCAAATTAGCTCAGATACCGTTCCATAAACCCAATAGGTAATAGACAAGACCTACTCCTAGTTCAGTGAATTGGACTCAACACCCCCTATTCACCGCCCAAGAATATATCTGACTAGTAAGAATCTTCAAACCTATGTATTGATATCTCTCTGTAAGTGAGTCAAGTGGGTGTAAAGCGGCATAAACACAGCAGTGAAAAGCAGCTAAACCCCATTATAAAAATCAATTACTTTTAAAAACCCGTGAAACAAAGACAGTGAAAGAGAGAGAAATTCTTCCAAAATTCGTTCAGGGGCTGTGATGCCACCTGGATTGACCATATCTAGACCCACAGCTGATTGAGACATAAGGGTGGACACTCTTGGGGCTGAGAGGTTTGGTGAGGTTGGGTGAGCAAACGCAGACCCTTTAAAGTAATACTGCGTGGTACCCATCCCATGGGTCCCAAATCTCCAGGTTCAAGGGCATCTTCCTACATCGAAAACATGCATGAGAAACCCAGAAGATGGTACACCGTGTGATCGGGAAAGGTTTCTAAAACGCACCTCATTTCTCATCTCCTTGTGCGCGGGTTCGCCATTCCAGCCGCTTTACAAGCAATCTCCCTCCTTGGAGAATCAGCACCTTTAACCTCCTGTTCCGTACAGGTTGCAATTTGTCCTGAGGATGAACGGGAAGAGGGGGAACCAATGAGAGACTAGCTCTAGGTGTTGGGACAGGCACAGGTCACTGTATTTTCCCATCAGGAAGAAGAATTAACCACAGGCACAGCCTGCCGCCCGTGACCAGAGGAGGGCCTGAAGCAATCCTGCGCTTTTGCGGCCAGCTCCCAAGAAAGCGAGTTGAAAAATGGAGCTCAGGGGCACTGCAATTCACAAACCTGCAGACTTATAAATGATCACTCTCGTCCACAAATATATTGAGGGAAGGCAACGAAGAGGATTTGAAAGCAAGGCAGAATTGCAGGAAACAGATTTCAGGAGGGAGATTCGAATCGCCTTTAAAGCACAGGAAAAGCGGCAAAACCTCGACAATGATGCCCTTGGCCAAAAAGGGCGTATGCGTTTTTTCCTGAATATATTCAGGAAAAAACGCATACGCCCTTTTTGGCCAACCAAGCAACCTGGAAAGGCAAATCAGCGCTACAAAGAAGTCTCGCTTCCCATCGGTCAAGAGGGCCATGCTGAATAAAGTGTCAAAACCAGAAATGCAGGACAGGCCATGGAGAAACGGGAGCCTTGCTACGCTGATGGGCAGGATGTAAATTGCCAACAGCCACTCTGGAGAAGTGTACGGTGTGTCCTGAAACATATAAAAAACTCAGCTTAGAGATCATAGGGTACTTCCACTCATGGGCGTATAAATTGGGAAAACTAAAAATCAGCAAGACACAGGCACCCCAAAGTTTAGGGCTGCTCTGTTGACAAGAACCTCCACTTCGTTACACCTTAAATATCCCAGGAAAGAGAAAAATGAATAAAGAAGTTGTGGTCCTTATGTACAATGGAATATCACTCAGCCATGAAATCAACGTCATAAGGCTAGTAGCAGCATGATGAGTGGATTTAGGTACGACGATTCTATGTGAAATAAGTCACACAGAAAAAGACACTTATCATAAGATATCACTTATAGAGGGAGTGTAAACACCGCTACCCTTGAACTGAATTACAAAACAGAACAGAGTCACACGTTTAGAAAACACACTATGGCTGCTTAACGGGAAAGGTGAGGTGGGGTGATGCATAAAACAAGGGTTTCAAATTAGCTCAGATACCGTTCCATAAACCCAATAGGTAATAGACAAGACCTACTCCTAGTTCAGTGAATTGGACTCAACACCCCCTATTCACCGCCCAAGAATATATCTGACTAGTAAGAATCTTCAAACCTATGTATTGATATCTCTCTGTAAGTGAGTCAAGTGGGTGTAAAGCGGCATAAACACAGCAGTGAAAAGCAGCTAAACCCCATTATAAAAATCAATTACTTTTAAAAACCCGTGAAACAAAGACAGTGAAAGAGAGAGAAATTCTTCCAAAATTCGTTCAGGGGCTGTGATGCCACCTGGATTGACCATATCTAGACCCACAGCTGATTGAGACATAAGGGTGGACACTCTTGGGGCTGAGAGGTTTGGTGAGGTTGGGTGAGCAAACGCAGACCCTTTAAAGTAATACTGCGTGGTACCCATCCCATGGGTCCCAAATCTCCAGGTTCAAGGGCATCTTCCTACATCGAAAACATGCATGAGAAACCCAGAAGATGGTACACCGTGTGATCGGGAAAGGTTTCTAAAACGCACCTCATTTCTCATCTCCTTGTGCACGGGTTCGCCATTCCAGCCGCTTTACAAGCAATCTCCCTCCTTGGAGAATCAGCACCTTTAACCTCCTGTTCCGTACAGGTTGCAATTTGTCCTGAGGATGAACGGGAAGAGGGGGAACCGATGAGAGACTAGCTCTAGGTGTTGGGACAGGCACAGGTCACTGTATTTTCCCATCAGGAAGAAGAATTAACCACAGGCTCAGCCTGCCGCCCGGGACCAGAGTAGGGCCTGAAGCAATCCTGCGCTTTTGCGGCCAGCTCCCAAGAAAGCGAGGTGAAAAATGGAGCTCAGGGGCACTGCAATTCACAAACCTGCAGACTTATAAATGATCACTCTCGTCCACAAATATATTGAGGGAAGGCAACGAAGAGGATTTGAAAGCCAGGCAGAATTGCAGGAAACAGATTTCAGGAGGGAGATTCGAATCGCCTTTAAAGCACAGGAAAAGCGGCAAAACCTCGACAATGATGCCCTTGGCCAAAAAGGGCGTATGCGTTTTTTCCTGAATATATTCAGGAAAAAACGCATACGCCCTTTTTGGCCAACCAAGCAACCTGGAAAGGCAAATCAGCGCTACAAAGAAGTCTCGCTTCCCATCGGTCAAGAGGGCCATGCTGAATAAAGTGTCAAAACCAGAAATGCAGGACAGGCCATGGAGAAACGGGAGCCTTGCTACGCTGATGGGCAGGATGTAAATTGCCAACAGCCACTCTGGAGAAGTGTACGGTGTGTCCTGAAACATATAAAAAACTCAGCTTAGAGATCATAGGGTACTTCCACTCATGGGCGCATAAATTGGGAAAACTAAAAATCAGCAAGACACAGGCACCCCAAAGTTTAGGGCTGCTCTGTTGACAAGAACCTCCACTTCGTTACACCTTAAATATCCCAGGAAAGAGAAAAATGAATAAAGAAGTTGTGGTCCTTATGTACAATGGAATATCACTCAGCCATGAAATCAACGTCATAAGGCTAGTAGCAGCATGATGAGTGGATTTAGGTACGACGATTCTATGTGAAATAAGTCACACAGAAAAAGACACTTATCATAAGATATCACTTACAGAGGGAGTGTAAACACCGCTACCCTTGAACTGAATTACAAAACAGAACAGAGTCACACGTTTAGAAAACACACTATGGCTGCTTAACGGGAAAGGTGAGGTGGGGTGATGCATAAAACAAGGGTTTCAAATTAGCTCAGATACCGTTCCATAAACCCAATAGGTAATAGACAAGACCTACTCCTAGTTCAGTGAATTGGACTCAACACCCCCTATTCACCGCCCAAGAATATATCTGACTAGTAAGAATCTTCAAACCTATGTATTGATATCTCTCTGTAAGTGAGTCAAGTGGGTGTAAAGCGGCATAAACACAGCAGTGAAAAGCAGCTAAACCCCATTATAAAAATCAATTACTTTTAAAAACCCGTGAAACAAAGACAGTGAAAGAGAGAGAAATTCTTCCAAAATTCGTTCAGGGGCTGTGATGCCACCTGGATTGACTATATCTAGACCCACAGCTGATTGAGACATAAGGGTGGACACTCTTGGGGCTGAGAGGTTTGGTGAGGTTGGGTGAGCAAACGCAGACCCTTTAAAGTAATACTGCGTGGTACCCATCCCATGGGTCCCAAATCTCCAGGTTCAAGGGCATCTTCCTACATCGAAAACATGCATGAGAAACCCAGAAGATGGTACACCGTGTGATCGGGAAAGGTTTCTAAAACGCACCTCATTTCTCATCTCCTTGTGCGCGGGTTCGCCATTCCAGCCGCTTTACAAGCAATCTCCCTCCTTGGAGAATCAGCACCTTTAACCTCCTGTTCCGAACAGGTTGCAATTTGTCCTGAGGATGAACGGGAAGAGGGGGAACCAATGAGAGACTAGCTCTAGGTGTTGGGACAGGCACAGGTCACTCTATTTTCCCATCAGGAAGAAGAATTAACCACAGGCTCAGCCTGCCGCCCGTGACCAGAGGAGGGCCTGAAGCAATCCTGCGCTTTTGCGGCCAGCTCCCAAGAAAGCGAGTTGAAAAATGGAGCTCAGGGGCACTGCAATTCACAAACCTGCAGACTTATAAATGATCACTCTCGTCCACAAATATATTGAGGGAAGGCAACGAAGAGGATTTGAAAGCAAGGCAGAATTGCAGGAAACAGATTTCAGGAGGGAGATTCGAATCGCCTTTAAAGCACAGGAAAAGCGGCAAAACCTCGACAATGATGCCCTTGGCCAAAAAGGGCGTATGCGTTTTTTCCTGAATATATTCAGGAAAAAACGCATACGCCCTTTTTGGCCAATCAAGCAACCTGGAAAGGCAAATCAGCGCTACAAAGAAGTCTCGCTTCCCATCGGTCAAGAGGGCCATGCTGAATAAAGTGTCAAAACCAGAAATGCAGGACAGGCCATGGAGAAACGGGAGCCTTGCTACGCTGATGGACAGGATGTAAATTGACAACAGCCACTCTGGAGAAGTGTACGGTGTGTCCTGAAACATATAAAAAACTCAGCTTAGAGATCATAGGGTACTTCCACTCATGGGCGTATAAATTGGGAAAATGAAAAATCAGCAAGACACAGGCACCCCAAAGTTTAGGGCTGCTCTGTTGACAAGAACCTCCACTTCGTTACACCTTAAATATCCCAGCAAAGAGAAAAATGGATAAAGAAGTTGTGGTCCTTATGTACAATGGAATATCACTCAGCCATGAAATCAACGTCATAAGGCTAGCAGCAGGATGATGAGTGGATTTAGGTACGACGATTCTATGTGAAATAAGTCACACAGAAAAAGACACTTATCATAAGATATCACTTATAGAGGGAGTGTAAACACCGCTACCCTTGAACTGAATTACAAAACAGAACAGAGTCACACGTTTAGAAAACACACTATGGCTGCTTAACGGGAAAGGTGAGGTGGGGTGATGCATAAAACAAGGGTTTCAAATTAGCTCAGATACCGTTCCATAAACCCAATAGGTATTAGACAAGACTTACTCCTAGCTCAGTGAATTGGACTCAACACCCCCAATTCACCGCCCAAGAATATATCTGACTAGTAAGAATCTTAAAACCTATGTATTGATATCTCTCTGTAAGTGAGTCAAGTGGGTGTAAAGCGGCATAAACACAGCAGTGAAAAGCAGCTAAACCCCATTATAAAAATCAATTACTTTTAAAAACCCGTGAAACAAAGACAGTGAAAGAGAGAGAAATTCTTACAAAATTCGTTCAGGGGCTGTGATGCCACCTGGATTGACCATATCTAGACCCACAGCTGATTGAGACATAAGGCTGGACACTCTTGGGGCTGAGAGGTTTGGTGAGGTTGGGTGAGCAAACGCAGACCCTTTAAAGTAATACTGCGTGGTACCCATCCCATGGGTCCCAAATCTCCAGGTTCAAGGGCATCTTCCTACATCGAAAACATGCATGAGAAACCCAGAAGATGGTACACCGTGTGATCGGGAAAGGTTTCTAAAACGCACCTCATTTCTCATCTCCTTGTGCACGGGTTCGCCATTCCAGCCGCTTTACAAGCAATCTCCCTCCTTGGAGAATCAGCACCTTTAACCTCCTGTTCCGTACAGGTTGCAATTTGTCCTGAGGATGAACGGGAAGAGGGGGAACCGATGAGAAACTAGCTCTAGGTGTTGGGACAGGCACAGGTCACTGTATTTTCCCATCAGGAAGAAGAATTAACCACAGGCTCAGCCTGCCGCCCGGGACCAGAGTAGGGCCTGAAGCAATCCTGCGCTTTTGCGGCCAGCTCCCAAGAAAGCGAGGTGAAAAATGGAGCTCAGGGGCACTGCAATTCACAAACCTGCAGACTTATAAATGATCACTCTCGTCCACAAATATATTGAGGGAAGGCAACGAAGAGGATTTGAAAGCCAGGCAGAATTGCAGGAAACAGATTTCAGGAGGGAGATTCGAATCGCCTTTAAAGCACAGGAAAAGCGGCAAAACCTCGACAATGATGCCCTTGGCCAAAAAGGGCGTATGCGTTTTTTCCTGAATATATTCAGGAAAAAACGCATACGCCCTTTTTGGCCAACCAAGCAACCTGGAAAGGCAAATCAGCGCTACAAAGAAGTCTCGCTTCCCATCGGTCAAGAGGGCCATGCTGAATAAAGTGTCAAAACCAGAAATGCAGGACAGGCCATGGAGAAACGGGAGCCTTGCTACGCTGATGGGCAGGATGTAAATTGCCAACAGCCACTCTGGAGAAGTGTACGGTGTGTCCTGAAACATATAAAAAACTCAGCTTAGAGATCATAGGGTACTTCCACTCATGGGCGTATAAATTGGGAAAACTAAAAATCAGCAAGACACAGGCACCCCAAAGTTTAGGGCTGCTCTGTTGACAAGAACCTCCACTTCGTTACACCTTAAATATCCCAGGAAAGAGAAAAATGAATAAAGAAGTTGTGGTCCTTATGTACAATGGAATATCACTCAGCCATGAAATCAACGTCATAAGGCTAGCAGCAGGATGATGAGTGGATTTAGGTACGACGATTCTATGTGAAATAAGTCACACAGAAAAAGACACTTATCATAAGATATCACTTATAGAGGGAGTGTAAACACCGCTACCCTTGAACTGAATTACAAAACAGAACAGAGTCACACGTTTAGAAAACACACTATGGCTGCTTAACGGGAAAGGTGAGGTGGGGTGATGCATAAAACAAGGGTTTCAAATTAGCTCAGATACCGTTCCATAAACCCAATAGGTATTAGACAAGACTTACTCCTAGCTCAGTGAATTGGACTCAACACCCCCAATTCACCGCCCAAGAATATATCTGACTAGTAAGAATCTTAAAACCTATGTATTGATATCTCTCTGTAAGTGAGTCAAGTGGGTGTAAAGCGGCATAAACACAGCAGTGAAAAGCAGCTAAACCCCATTATAAAAATCAATTACTTTTAAAAACCCGTGAAACAAAGACAGTGAAAGAGAGAGAAATTCTTACAAAATTCGTTCAGGGGCTGTGATGCCACCTGGATTGACCATATCTAGACCCACAGCTGATTGAGACATAAGGCTGGACACTCTTGGGGCTGAGAGGTTTGGTGAGGTTGGGTGAGCAAACGCAGACCCTTTAAAGTAATACTGCGTGGTACCCATCCCATGGGTCCCAAATCTCCAGGTTCAAGGGCATCTTCCTACATCGAAAACATGCATGAGAAACCCAGAAGATGGTACACCGTGTGATCGGGAAAGGTTTCTAAAACGCACCTCATTTCTCATCTCCTTGTGCGCGGGTTCGCCATTCCAGCCGCTTTACAAGCAATCTCCCTCCTTGGAGAATCAGCACCTTTAACCTCCTGTTCCGTACAGGTTGCAATTTGTCCTGAGGATGAACGGGAAGAGGGGGAACCAATGAGAGACTAGCTCTAGGTGTTGGGACAGGCACAGGTCACTCTATTTTCCCATCAGGAAGAAGAATTAACCACAGGCTCAGCCTGCCGCCCGTGACCAGAGTAGGGCCTGAAGCAATCCTGCGCTTTTGCGGCCAGCTCCCAAGAAAGCGAGTTGAAAAATGGAGCTCAGGGGCACTGCAATTCACAAACCTGCAGACTTATAAATGATCACTCTCGTCCACAAATATATTGAGGGAAGGCAACGAAGAGGATTTGAAAGCAAGGCAGAATTGCAGGAAACAGATTTCAGGAGGGAGATTCGAATCGCCTTTAAAGCACAGGAAAAGCGGCAAAACCTCGACAATGATGCCCTTGGCCAAAAAGGGCGTATGCGTTTTTTCCTGAATATATTCAGGAAAAAACGCATACGCCCTTTTTGGCCAACCAAGCAATCTGGAAAGGCAAATCAGCACTACAAAGAAGTCTCGCTTCCCATCGGTCAAGAGGGCCATGCTGAATAAAGTGTCAAAACCAGAAATGCAGAACAGGCCATGGAGAAACGGGAGCCTTGCTACGCTGATGGGCAGGATGTAAATTGCCAACAGCCACTCTGCAGAAGTGTACGGTGTGTCCTGAAACATATAAAAAACTCAGCTTAGAGATCATAGGGTACTTCCACTCATGGGCGTATAAATTGGGAAAACTAAAAATCAGCAAGACACAGGCACCCCAAAGTTTAGGGCTGCTCTGTTGACAAGAACCTCCACTTCGTTACACCTTAAATATCCCAGGAAAGAGAAAAATGAATAAAGAAGTTGTGGTCCTTATGTACAATGGAATATCACTCAGCCATGAAATCAACGTCATAAGGCTAGTAGCAGCATGATGAGTGGATTTAGGTACGACGATTCTATGTGAAATAAGTCACACAGAAAAAGACACTTATCATAAGATATCACTTATAGAGGGAGTGTAAACACCGCTACCCTTGAACTGAATTACAAAACAGAACAGAGTCACACGTTTAGAAAACACACTATGGCTGCTTAACGGGAAAGGTGAGGTGGGGTGATGCATAAAACAAGGGTTTCAAATTAGCTCAGATACCGTTCCATAAACCCAATAGGTAATAGACAAGACCTACTCCTAGTTCAGTGAATTGGACTCAACACCCCCTATTCACCGCCCAAGAATATATCTGACTAGTAAGAATCTTCAAACCTATGTATTGATATCTCTCTGTAAGTGAGTCAAGTGGGTGTAAAGCGGCATAAACACAGCAGTGAAAAGCAGCTAAACCCCATTATAAAAATCAATTACTTTTAAAAACCCGTGAAACAAAGACAGTGAAAGAGAGAGAAATTCTTCCAAAATTCGTTCAGGGGCTGTGATGCCACCTGGATTGACCATATCTAGACCCACAGCTGATTGAGACATAAGGGTGGACACTCTTGGGGCTGAGAGGTTTGGTGAGGTTGGGTGAGCAAACGCAGACCCTTTAAAGTAATACTGCGTGGTACCCATCCCATGGGTCCCAAATCTCCAGGTTCAAGGGCATCTTCCTACATCGAAAACATGCATGAGAAACCCAGAAGATGGTACACCGTGTGATCGGGAAAGGTTTCTAAAACGCACCTCATTTCTCATCTCCTTGTGCGCGGGTTCGCCATTCCAGCCGCTTTACAAGCAATCTCCCTCCTTGGAGAATCAGCACCTTTAACCTCCTGTTCCGTACAGGTTGCAATTTGTCCTGAGGATGAACGGGAAGAGGGGGAACCAATGAGAGACTAGCTCTAGGTGTTGGGACAGGCACAGGTCACTGTATTTTCCCATCAGGAAGAAGAATTAACCACAGGCACAGCCTGCCGCCCGTGACCAGAGGAGGGCCTGAAGCAATCCTGCGCTTTTGCGGCCAGCTCCCAAGAAAGCGAGTTGAAAAATGGAGCTCAGGGGCACTGCAATTCACAAACCTGCAGACTTATAAATGATCACTCTCGTCCACAAATATATTGACGGAAGGCAACGAAGAGGATTTGAAAGCAAGGCAGAATTGCAGGAAACAGATTTCAGGAGGGAGATTCGAATCGCCTTTAAAGCACAGGAAAAGCGGCAAAACCTCGACAATGATGCCCTTGGCCAAAAAGGGCGTATGCGTTTTTTCCTGAATATATTCAGGAAAAAACGCATACGCCCTTTTTGGCCAACCAAGCAACCTGGAAAGGCAAATCAGCGCTACAAAGAAGTCTCGCTTCCCATCGGTCAAGAGGGCCATGCTGAATAAAGTGTCAAAACCAGAAATGCAGGACAGGCCATGGAGAAACGGGAGCCTTGCTACGCTGATGGGCAGGATGTAAATTGCCAACAGCCACTCTGGAGAAGTGTACGGTGTGTCCTGAAACATATAAAAAACTCAGCTTAGAGATCATAGGGTACTTCCACTCATGGGCGTATAAATTGGGAAAACTAAAAATCAGCAAGACACAGGCACCCCAAAGTTTAGGGCTGCTCTGTTGACAAGAACCTCCACTTCGTTACACCTTAAATATCCCAGGAAAGAGAAAAATGAATAAAGAAGTTGTGGTCCTTATGTACAATGGAATATCACTCAGCCATGAAATCAACGTCATAAGGCTAGTAGCAGCATGATGAGTGGATTTAGGTACGACGATTCTATGTGAAATAAGTCACACAGAAAAAGACACTTATCATAAGATATCACTTATAGAGGGAGTGTAAACACCGCTACCCTTGAACTGAATTACAAAACAGAACAGAGTCACACGTTTAGAAAACACACTATGGCTGCTTAACGGGAAAGGTGAGGTGGGGTGATGCATAAAACAAGGGTTTCAAATTAGCTCAGATACCGTTCCATAAACCCAATAGGTAATAGACAAGACCTACTCCTAGTTCAGTGAATTGGACTCAACACCCCCTATTCACCGCCCAAGAATATATCTGACTAGTAAGAATCTTCAAACCTATGTATTGATATCTCTCTGTAAGTGAGTCAAGTGGGTGTAAAGCGGCATAAACACAGCAGTGAAAAGCAGCTAAACCCCATTATAAAAATCAATTACTTTTAAAAACCCGTGAAACAAAGACAGTGAAAGAGAGAGAAATTCTTCCAAAATTCGTTCAGGGGCTGTGATGCCACCTGGATTGACCATATCTAGACCCACAGCTGATTGAGACATAAGGGTGGACACTCTTGGGGCTGAGAGGTTTGGTGAGGTTGGGTGAGCAAACGCAGACCCTTTAAAGTAATACTGCGTGGTACCCATCCCATGGGTCCCAAATCTCCAGGTTCAAGGGCATCTTCCTACATCGAAAACATGCATGAGAAACCCAGAAGATGGTACACCGTGTGATCGGGAAAGGTTTCTAAAACGCACCTCATTTCTCATCTCCTTGTGCACGGGTTCGCCATTCCAGCCGCTTTACAAGCAATCTCCCTCCTTGGAGAATCAGCACCTTTAACCTCCTGTTCCGTACAGGTTGCAATTTGTCCTGAGGATGAACGGGAAGAGGGGGAACCGATGAGAGACTAGCTCTAGGTGTTGGGACAGGCACAGGTCACTGTATTTTCCCATCCGGAAGAAGAATTAACCACAGGCTCAGCCTGCCGCCCGGGACCAGAGTAGGGCCTGAAGCAATCCTGCGCTTTTGCGGCCAGCTCCCAAGAAAGCGAGGTGAAAAATGGAGCTCAGGGGCACTGCAATTCACAAACCTGCAGACTTATAAATGATCACTCTCGTCCACAAATATATTGAGGGAAGGCAACGAAGAGGATTTGAAAGCCAGGCAGAATTGCAGGAAACAGATTTCAGGAGGGAGATTCGAATCGCCTTTAAAGCACAGGAAAAGCGGCAAAACCTCGACAATGATGCCCTTGGCCAAAAAGGGCGTATGCGTTTTTTCCTGAATATATTCAGGAAAAAACGCATACGCCCTTTTTGGCCAACCAAGCAACCTGGAAAGGCAAATCAGCGCTACAAAGAAGTCTCGCTTCCCATCGGTCAAGAGGGCCATGCTGAATAAAGTGTCAAAACCAGAAATGCAGGACAGGCCATGGAGAAACGGGAGCCTTGCTACGCTGATGGGCAGGATGTAAATTGCCAACAGCCACTCTGGAGAAGTGTACGGTGTGTCCTGAAACATATAAAAAACTCAGCTTAGAGATCATAGGGTACTTCCACTCATGGGCGCATAAATTGGGAAAACTAAAAATCAGCAAGACACAGGCACCCCAAAGTTTAGGGCTGCTCTGTTGACAAGAACCTCCACTTCGTTACACCTTAAATATCCCAGGAAAGAGAAAAATGAATAAAGAAGTTGTGGTCCTTATGTACAATGGAATATCACTCAGCCATGAAATCAACGTCATAAGGCTAGTAGCAGCATGATGAGTGGATTTAGGTACGACGATTCTATGTGAAATAAGTCACACAGAAAAAGACACTTATCATAAGATATCACTTACAGAGGGAGTGTAAACACCGCTACCCTTGAACTGAATTACAAAACAGAACAGAGTCACACGTTTAGAAAACACACTATGGCTGCTTAACGGGAAAGGTGAGGTGGGGTGATGCATAAAACAAGGGTTTCAAATTAGCTCAGATACCGTTCCATAAACCCAATAGGTAATAGACAAGACCTACTCCTAGTTCAGTGAATTGGACTCAACACCCCCTATTCACCGCCCAAGAATATATCTGACTAGTAAGAATCTTCAAACCTATGTATTGATATCTCTCTGTAAGTGAGTCAAGTGGGTGTAAAGCGGCATAAACACAGCAGTGAAAAGCAGCTAAACCCCATTATAAAAATCAATTACTTTTAAAAACCCGTGAAACAAAGACAGTGAAAGAGAGAGAAATTCTTCCAAAATTCGTTCAGGGGCTGTGATGCCACCTGGATTGACTATATCTAGACCCACAGCTGATTGAGACATAAGGGTGGACACTCTTGGGGCTGAGAGGTTTGGTGAGGTTGGGTGAGCAAACGCAGACCCTTTAAAGTAATACTGCGTGGTACCCATCCCATGGGTCCCAAATCTCCAGGTTCAAGGGCATCTTCCTACATCGAAAACATGCATGAGAAACCCAGAAGATGGTACACCGTGTGATCGGGAAAGGTTTCTAAAACGCACCTCATTTCTCATCTCCTTGTGCGCGGGTTCGCCATTCCAGCCGCTTTACAAGCAATCTCCCTCCTTGGAGAATCAGCACCTTTAACCTCCTGTTCCGAACAGGTTGCAATTTGTCCTGAGGATGAACGGGAAGAGGGGGAACCAATGAGAGACTAGCTCTAGGTGTTGGGACAGGCACAGGTCACTCTATTTTCCCATCAGGAAGAAGAATTAACCACAGGCTCAGCCTGCCGCCCGTGACCAGAGGAGGGCCTGAAGCAATCCTGCGCTTTTGCGGCCAGCTCCCAAGAAAGCGAGTTGAAAAATGGAGCTCAGGGGCACTGCAATTCACAAACCTGCAGACTTATAAATGATCACTCTCGTCCACAAATATATTGAGGGAAGGCAACGAAGAGGATTTGAAAGCAAGGCAGAATTGCAGGAAACAGATTTCAGGAGGGAGATTCGAATCGCCTTTAAAGCACAGGAAAAGCGGCAAAACCTCGACAATGATGCCCTTGGCCAAAAAGGGCGTATGCGTTTTTTCCTGAATATATTCAGGAAAAAACGCATACGCCCTTTTTGGCCAATCAAGCAACCTGGAAAGGCAAATCAGCGCTACAAAGAAGTCTCGCTTCCCATCGGTCAAGAGGGCCATGCTGAATAAAGTGTCAAAACCAGAAATGCAGGACAGGCCATGGAGAAACGGGAGCCTTGCTACGCTGATGGACAGGATGTAAATTGACAACAGCCACTCTGGAGAAGTGTACGGTGTGTCCTGAAACATATAAAAAACTCAGCTTAGAGATCATAGGGTACTTCCACTCATGGGCGTATAAATTGGGAAAATGAAAAATCAGCAAGACACAGGCACCCCAAAGTTTAGGGCTGCTCTGTTGACAAGAACCTCCACTTCGTTACACCTTAAATATCCCAGCAAAGAGAAAAATGGATAAAGAAGTTGTTGTCCTTATGTACAATGGAATATCACTCAGCCATGAAATCAACGTCATAAGGCTAGCAGCAGGATGATGAGTGGATTTAGGTACGACGATTCTATGTGAAATAAGTCACACAGAAAAAGACACTTATCATAAGATATCACTTATAGAGGGAGTGTAAACACCGCTACCCTTGAACTGAATTACAAAACAGAACAGAGTCACACGTTTAGAAAACACACTATGGCTGCTTAACGGGAAAGGTGAGGTGGGGTGATGCATAAAACAAGGGTTTCAAATTAGCTCAGATACCGTTCCATAAACCCAATAGGTATTAGACAAGACTTACTCCTAGCTCAGTGAATTGGACTCAACACCCCCAATTCACCGCCCAAGAATATATCTGACTAGTAAGAATCTTAAAACCTATGTATTGATATCTCTCTGTAAGTGAGTCAAGTGGGTGTAAAGCGGCATAAACACAGCAGTGAAAAGCAGCTAAACCCCATTATAAAAATCAATTACTTTTAAAAACCCGTGAAACAAAGACAGTGAAAGAGAGAGAAATTCTTACAAAATTCGTTCAGGGGCTGTGATGCCACCTGGATTGACCATATCTAGACCCACAGCTGATTGAGACATAAGGCTGGACACTCTTGGGGCTGAGAGGTTTGGTGAGGTTGGGTGAGCAAACGCAGACCCTTTAAAGTAATACTGCGTGGTACCCATCCCATGGGTCCCAAATCTCCAGGTTCAAGGGCATCTTCCTACATCGAAAACATGCATGAGAAACCCAGAAGATGGTACACCGTGTGATCGGGAAAGGTTTCTAAAACGCACCTCATTTCTCATCTCCTTGTGCACGGGTTCGCCATTCCAGCCGCTTTACAAGCAATCTCCCTCCTTGGAGAATCAGCACCTTTAACCTCCTGTTCCGTACAGGTTGCAATTTGTCCTGAGGATGAACGGGAAGAGGGGGAACCGATGAGAAACTAGCTCTAGGTGTTGGGACAGGCACAGGTCACTGTATTTTCCCATCAGGAAGAAGAATTAACCACAGGCTCAGCCTGCCGCCCGGGACCAGAGTAGGGCCTGAAGCAATCCTGCGCTTTTGCGGCCAGCTCCCAAGAAAGCGAGGTGAAAAATGGAGCTCAGGGGCACTGCAATTCACAAACCTGCAGACTTATAAATGATCACTCTCGTCCACAAATATATTGAGGGAAGGCAACGAAGAGGATTTGAAAGCCAGGCAGAATTGCAGGAAACAGATTTCAGGAGGGAGATTCGAATCGCCTTTAAAGCACAGGAAAAGCGGCAAAACCTCGACAATGATGCCCTTGGCCAAAAAGGGCGTATGCGTTTTTTCCTGAATATATTCAGGAAAAAACGCATACGCCCTTTTTGGCCAACCAAGCAACCTGGAAAGGCAAATCAGCGCTACAAAGAAGTCTCGCTTCCCATCGGTCAAGAGGGCCATGCTGAATAAAGTGTCAAAACCAGAAATGCAGGACAGGCCATGGAGAAACGGGAGCCTTGCTACGCTGATGGGCAGGATGTAAATTGCCAACAGCCACTCTGGAGAAGTGTACGGTGTGTCCTGAAACATATAAAAAACTCAGCTTAGAGATCATAGGGTACTTCCACTCATGGGCGTATAAATTGGGAAAACTAAAAATCAGCAAGACACAGGCACCCCAAAGTTTAGGGCTGCTCTGTTGACAAGAACCTCCACTTCGTTACACCTTAAATATCCCAGGAAAGAGAAAAATGAATAAAGAAGTTGTGGTCCTTATGTACAATGGAATATCACTCAGCCATGAAATCAACGTCATAAGGCTAGTAGCAGCATGATGAGTGGATTTAGGTACGACGATTCTATGTGAAATAAGTCACACAGAAAAAGACACTTATCATAAGATATCACTTATAGAGGGAGTGTAAACACCGCTACCCTTGAACTGAATTACAAAACAGAACAGAGTCACACGTTTAGAAAACACACTATGGCTGCTTAACGGGAAAGGTGAGGTGGGGTGATGCATAAAACAAGGGTTTCAAATTAGCTCAGATACCGTTCCATAAACCCAATAGGTAATAGACAAGACCTACTCATAGTTCAGTGAATTGGACTCAACACCCCCTATTCACCGCCCAAGAATATATCTGACTAGTAAGAATCTTCAAACCTATGTATTGATATCTCTCTGTAAGTGAGTCAAGTGGGTGTAAAGCGGCATAAACACAGCAGTGAAAAGCAGCTAAACCCCATTATAAAAATCAATTACTTTTAAAAACCCGTGAAACAAAGACAGTGAAAGAGAGAGAAATTCTTCCAAAATTCGTTCAGGGGCTGTGATGCCACCTGGATTGACCATATCTAGACCCACAGCTGATTGAGACATAAGGGTGGACACTCTTGGGGCTGAGAGGTTTGGTGAGGTTGGGTGAGCAAACGCAGACCCTTTAAAGTAATACTGCGTGGTACCCATCCCATGGGTCCCAAATCTCCAGGTTCAAGGGCATCTTCCTACATCGAAAACATGCATGAGAAACCCAGAAGATGGTACACCGTGTGATCGGGAAAGGTTTCTAAAACGCACCTCATTTCTCATCTCCTTGTGCGCGGGTTCGCCATTCCAGCCGCTTTACAAGCAATCTCCCTCCTTGGAGAATCAGCACCTTTAACCTCCTGTTCCGTACAGGTTGCAATTTGTCCTGAGGATGAACGGGAAGAGGGGGAACCAATGAGAGACTAGCTCTAGGTGTTGGGACAGGCACAGGTCACTCTATTTTCCCATCAGGAAGAAGAATTAACCACAGGCTCAGCCTGCCGCCCGTGACCAGAGGAGGGCCTGAAGCAATCCTGCGCTTTTGCGGCCAGCTCCCAAGAAAGCGAGTTGAAAAATGGAGCTCAGGGGCACTGCAATTCACAAACCTGCAGACTTATAAATGATCACTCTCGTCCACAAATATATTGAGGGAAGGCAACGAAGAGGATTTGAAAGCAAGGCAGAATTGCAGGAAACAGATTTCAGGAGGGAGATTCGAATCGCCTTTAAAGCACAGGAAAAGCGGCAAAACCTCGACAATGATGCCCTTGGCCAAAAAGGGCGTATGCGTTTTTTCCTGAATATATTCAAGAAAAAACGCATACGCCCTTTTTGGCCAACCAAGCAACCTGGAAAGGCAAATCAGCGCTACAAAGAAGTCTCGCTTCCCATCGGTCAAGAGGGCCATGCTGAATAAAGGGTCAAAACCAGAAATGCAGGACAGGCCATGGAGAAACGGGAGCCTTGCTCCGCTGATGGGCAGGATGTAAATTGCCAACAGCCACTCTGGAGAAGTGTACGGTGTGTCCTGAAACATATAAAAAACTCAGCTTAGAGATCATAGGGTACTTCCACTCATGGGCGTATAAATTGGGAAAATGAAAAATCAGCAAGACACAGGCACCCCAAAGTTTAGGGCTGCTCTGTTGACAAGAACCTCCACTTCGTTACACCTTAAATATCCCAGCAAAGAGAAAAATGGATAAAGAAGTTGTGGTCCTTATGTACAATGGAATATCACTCAGCCATGAAATCAACGTCATAAGGCTAGCAGCAGCATGATGAGTGGATTTAGGTACGACGATTCTAAGTGAAATAAGTCACACAGAAAAAGACACTTATCATAAGATATCACTTATAGAGGGAGGGTAAACACCGCTACCCTTGAACTGAATTACAAAACAGAACAGAGTCACACGTTTAGAAAACACACTATGGCTGCTTAACGGGAAAGGTGAGGTGGGGTGATGCATAAAACAAGGGTTTCAAATTAGCTCAGATACCGTTCCATAAACCCAATATGTAATAGACAAGACTTACTCCTAGCTCAGTGAATTGGACTCAACACCCCCTATTCACCGCCCAAGAATATATCTGACTAGTAAGAATCTTCAAACCTATGTATTGATATCTCTCTGTAAGTGAGTCAAGTGGGTGTAAAGCGGCATAAACACAGCAGTGAAAAGCAGCTAAACCCCATTATAAAAATCAATTACTTTTAAAAACCCGTGAAACAAAGACAGTGAAAGAGAGAGAAATTCTTCCAAAATTCGTTCAGGGGCTGTGATGCCACCTGGATTGACCATATCTAGACCCACAGCTGATTGAGACATAAGGCTGGACACTCTTAGGGCTGAGAGGTTTGGTGAGGTTGGGTGAGCAAACGCAGACCCTTTAAAGTAATACTGCGTGGTACCCATCCCATGGGTCCCAAATCTCCAGGTTCAAGGGCATCTTCCTACATCGAAAACATGCATGAGAAACCCAGAAGATGGTACACCGTGTGATCGGGAAAGGTTTCTAAAACGCACCTCATTTCTCATCTCCTTGTGCGCGGGTTCGCCATTCCAGCCGCTTTACAAGCAATCTCCCTCCTTGGAGAATCAGCACCTTTAACCTCCTGTTCCGTACAGGTTGCAATTTGTCCTGAGGATGAACGGGAAGAGGGGGAACCAATGAGAGACTAGCTCTAGGTGTTGGGACAGGCACAGGTCACTCTATTTTCCCATCAGGAAGAAGAATTAACCACAGGCTCAGCCTGCCGCCCGTGACCAGAGGAGGGCCTGAAGCAATCCTGCGCTTTTGCGGCCAGCTCCCAAGAAAGCGAGTTGAAAAATGGAGCTCAGGGGCACTGCAATTCACAAACCTGCAGACTTATAAATGATCACTCTCGTCCACAAATATATTGAGGGAAGGCAACGAAGAGGATTTGAAAGCAAGGCAGAATTGCAGGAAACAGATTTCAGGAGGGAGATTCGAATCGCCTTTAAAGCACAGGAAAAGCGGCAAAACCTCGACAATGATGCCCTTGGCCAAAAAGGGCGTATGCGTTTTTTCCTGAATATATTCAGGAAAAAACGCATACGCCCTTTTTGGCCAACCAAGCAACCTGGAAAGGCAAATCAGCGCTACAAAGAAGTCTCGCTTCCCATCGGTCAAGAGGGCCATGCTGAATAAAGTGTCAAAACCAGAAATGCAGGACAGGCCATGGAGAAACGGGAGCCTTGCTACGCTGATGGACAGGATGTAAATTGACAACAGCCACTCTGGAGAAGTGTACCGTGTGTCCTGAAACATCTAAAAAACTCAGCTTAGAGAGCATAGGGCACTTCCACTTATGGGCTTATAAATTGGGAAAACTAAAAATCAGCAAGACACAGGCACCCCAAAGTTTAGGGCTGCTCTGTTGACAAGAACCTCCACTTCGTTACACCTTAAATATCCCAGGAAAGAGAAAAATGGATAAAGAAGTTGTGGTCCTTATGTACAATGGAATATCACTCAGCCATGAAATCAACGTCATAAGGCTAGCAGCAGGATGAAGAGTGGATTTAGGTACGACGATTCTATGTGAAATAAGTCACACAGAAAAAGACACTTATCATAAGATATCACTTATAGAGGGAGTGTAAACACCGCTACCCTTGAACTGAATTACAAAACAGAACAGAGTCACACGTTTAGAAAACACACTATGGCTGCTTAACGGGAAAGGTGAGGTGGGGTGATGCATAAAACAAGGGTTTCAAATTAGCTCAGATACCGTTCCATAAACCCAATAGGTAATAGACAAGACTTACTCCTAGCTCAGTGAATTGGACTCAACACCCCCTATTCACCGCCCAAGAATATATCTGACTAGTAAGAATCTTAAAACCTATGTATTGATATCTCTCTGTAAGTGAGTCAAGTGGGTGTAAAGCGGCATAAACACAGCAGTGAAAAGCAGCTAAACCCCATTATAAAAATCAATTACTTTTAAAAACCCGTGAAACAAAGACAGTGAAAGAGAGAGAAATTCTTCCAAAATTCGTTCAGGGGCTGTGATGCCACCTGGATTGACCATATCTAGACCCACAGCTGATTGAGACATAAGGCTGGACACTCTTGGGGCTGAGAGGTTTGGTGAGGTTGGGTGAGCAAACGCAGACCCTTTAAAGTAATACTGCGTGGTACCCATCCCATGGGTCCCAAATCTCCAGGTTCAAGGGCATCTTCCTACATCGAAAACATGCATGAGAAACCCAGAAGATGGTACACCGTGTGATCGGGAAAGGTTTCTAAAACGCACCTCATTTCTCATCTCCTTGTGCGCGGGTTCGCCATTCCAGCCGCTTTACAAGCAATCTCCCTCCTTGGAGAATCAGCACCTTTAACCTCCTGTTCCGTACAGGTTGCAATTTGTCCTGAGGATGAACGGGAAGAGGGGGAACCAATGAGAGACTAGCTCTAGGTGTTGGGACAGGCACAGGTCACTCTATTTTCCCATCAGGAAGAAGAATTAACCACAGGCTCAGCCTGCCGCCCGGGACCAGAGGAGGGCCTGAAGCAATCCTGCGCTTTTGCGGCCAGCTCCCAAGAAAGCGAGTTGAAAAATGGAGCTCAGGGGCACTGCAATTCACAAACCTGCAGACTTATAAATGATCACTCTCGTCCACAAATATATTGAGGGAAGGCAACGAAGAGGATTTGAAAGCAAGGCAGAATTGCAGGAAACAGATTTCAGGAGGGAGATTCGAATCGCCTTTAAAGCACAGGAAAAGCGGCAAAACCTCGACAATGATGCCCTTGGCCAAAAAGGGCGTATGCGTTTCTTCCTGAATATATTCAGGAAAAAACGCATACGCCTTTTTGGCCAACCAAGCAATCTGGAAAGGCAAATCAGCGCTACAAAGAAGTCTCGCTTCCCATCGGTCAAGAGGGCCATGCTGAATAAAGTGTCAAAACCAGAAATGCAGGACAGGCCATGGAGAAACGGGAGCCTTGCTACGCTGATGGGCAGGATGTAAATTGCCAACAGCCACTCTGGAGAAGTGTACGGTGTGTCCTGAAACATATAAAAAACTCAGCTTAGAGATCATAGGGTACTTCCACTCATGGGCGTATAAATTGGGAAAACTAAAAATCAGCAAGACACAGGCACCCCAAAGTTTAGGGCTGCTCTGTTGACAAGAACCTCCACTTCGTTACACCTTAAATATCCCAGGAAAGAGAAAAATGAATAAAGAAGTTGTGGTCCTTATGTACAATGGAATATCACTCAGCCATGAAATCAACGTCATAAGGCTAGTAGCAGCATGATGAGTGGATTTAGGTACGACGATTCTATGTGAAATAAGTCACACAGAAAAAGACACTTATCATAAGATATCACTTATAGAGGGAGTGTAAACACCGCTACCCTTGAACTGAATTACAAAACAGAACCGAGTCACACGTTTAGAAAACACACTATGGCTGCTTAACGGGAAAGGTGAGGTGGGGTGATGCATAAAACAAGGGTTTCAAATTAGCTCAGATACCGTTCCATAAACCCAATAGGTAATAGACAAGACCTACTCCTAGTTCAGTGAATTGGACTCAACACCCCCTATTCACCGCCCAAGAATATATCTGACTAGTAAGAATCTTCAAACCTATATATTGATATCTCTCTGTAAGTGAGTCAAGTGGGTGTAAAGCGGCATAAACACAGCAGTGAAAAGCAGCTAAACCCCATTATAAAAATCAATTACTTTTAAAAACCCGTGAAACAAAGACAGTGAAAGAGAGAGAAATTCTTCCAAAATTCGTTCAGGGGCTGTGATGCCACCTGGATTGACCATATCTAGACCCACAGCTGATTGAGACATAAGGCTGGACACTCTTGGGGCTGAGAGGTTTGGTGAGGTTGGGTGAGCAAACGCAGACCCTTTAAAGTAATACTGCGTGGTACCCATCCCATGGGTCCCAAATCTCCAGGTTCAAGGGCATCTTCCTACATCGAAAACATGCATGAGAAACCCAGAAGATGGTACACCGTGTGATCGGGAAAGGTTTCTAAAACGCACCTCATTTCTCATCTCCTTGTGCGCGGGTTCGCCATTCCAGCCGCTTTACAAGCAATCTCACTCCTTGGAGAATCAGCACCTTTAACCTCCTGTTCCGTACAGGTTGCAATTTGTCCTGAGGATGAACGGGAAGAGGGGGAACCAATGAGAGACTAGCTCTAGGTGTTGGGACAGGCACAGGTCACTCTATTTTCCCATCAGGAAGAAGAATTAACCACAGGCTCAGCCTGCCGCCCGTGACCAGAGGAGGGCCTGAAGCAATCCTGCGCTTTTGCGGCCAGCTCCCAAGAAAGCGAGTTGAAAAATGGAGCTCAGGGGCACTGCAATTCACAAACCTGCAGACTTATAAATGATCACTCTCGTCCACAAATATATTGAGGGAAGGCAACGAAGAGGATTTGAAAGCAAGGCAGAATTGCAGGAAACAGATTTCAGGAGGGAGATTCGAATCGCCTTTAAAGCACAGGAAAAGCGGCAAAACCTCGACAATGATGCCCTTGGCCAAAAAGGGCGTATGCGTTTTTTCCTGAATATATTCAGGAAAAAACGCATACGCCCTTTTTGGCCAACCAAGCAACCTGGAAAGGCAAATCAGCGCTACAAAGAAGTCTCGCTTCCCATCGGTCAAGAGGGCCATGCTGAATAAAGTGTCAAAACCAGAAACGCAGGACAGGCCATGGAGAAACGGGAGCCTTGCTACGCTGATGGGCAGGATGTAAATTGCCAACAGCCACTCTGGAGAAGTGTACGGTGTGTCCTGAAACATATAAAAAACTCAGCTTAGAGATCATAGGGTACTTCCACTCATGGGCGTATAAATTGGGAAAATGAAAAATCAGCAAGACACAGGCACCCCAAAGTTTAGGGCTGCTCTGTTGACAAGAACCTCCACTTCGTTACACCTTAAATATCCCAGCAAAGAGAAAAATGGATAAAGAAGTTGTGGTCCTTATGTACAATGGAATATCACTCAGCCATGAAATCAACGTCATAAGGCTAGCAGCAGGATGATGAGTGGATTTAGGTACGACGATTCTATGTGAAATAAGTCACACAGAAAAAGACACTTATCATAAGATATCACTTACAGAGGGAGTGTAAACACCGCTACCCTTGAACTGAATTACAAAACAGAACAGAGTCACACGTTTAGAAAACACACTATGGCTGCTTAACGGGAAAGGTGAGGTGGGGTGATGCATAAAACAAGGGTTTCAAATTAGCTCAGATACCGTTCCATAAACCCAATAGGTAATAGACAAGACCTACTCCTAGTTCAGTGAATTGGACTCAACACCCCCTATTCACCGCCCAAGAATATATCTGACTAGTAAGAATCTTCAAACCTATGTATTGATATCTCTCTGTAAGTGAGTCAAGTGGGTGTAAAGCGGCATAAACACAGCAGTGAAAAGCAGCTAAACCCCATTATAAAAATCAATTACTTTTAAAAACCCGTGAAACAAAGACAGTGAAAGAGAGAGAAATTCTTCCAAAATTCGTTCAGGGGCTGTGATGCCACCTGGATCGACCATATCTAGACCCACAGCTGATTGAGACATAAGGCTGGACACTCTTGGGGCTGAGAGGTTTGGTGAGGTTGGGTGAGCAAACGCAGACCCTTTAAAGTAATACTGCGTGGTACCCATCCCATGGGTCCCAAATCTCCAGGTTCAAGGGCATCTTCCTACATCGAAAACATGCATGAGAAACCCAGAAGATGGTACACCGTGTGATCGGGAAAGGTTTCTAAAACGCACCTCATGTCTCATCTCCTTGTGCGCGGGTTCGCCATTCCAGCCGCTTTACAAGCAATCTCCCTCCTTGGAGAATCAGCACCTTTAACCTCCTGTTCCGTACAGGTTGCAATTTGTCCTGAGGATGAACGGGAAGAGGGGGAACCAATGAGAGACTAGCTCTAGGTGTTGGGACAGGCACAGGTCACTCTATTTTCCCATCAGGAAGAAGAATTAACCACAGGCTCAGCCTGCCGCCCGGGACCAGAGGAGGGCCTGAAGCAATCCTGGGCTTTTGCGGCCAGCTCCCAAGAAAGCGAGTTGAAAAATGGAGCTCAGGGGCACTGCAATTCACAAACCTGCAGACTTATAAATGATCACTCTCGTCCACAAATATATTGAGGGAAGGCAACGAAGAGGATTTGAAAGCAAGGCAGAATTGCAGGAAACAGATTTCAGGAGGGAGATTCGAATCGCCTTTAAAGCACAGGAAAAGCGGCAAAACCTCGACAATGATGCCCTTGGCCAAAAAGGGCGTATGCGTTTTTTCCTGAATATATTCAGGAAAAAACGCATACGCCCTTTTTGGCCAACCAAGCAATCTGGAAAGGCAAATCAGCGCTACAAAGAAGTCTCGCTTCCCATCGGTCAAGAGGGCCATGCTGAATAAAGTGTCAAAACCAGAAATGCAGGACAGGCCATGGAGAAACGGGAGCCTTGCTACGCTGATGGGCAGGATGTAAATTGCCAACAGCCACTCTGGAGAAGTGTACGGTGTGTCCTGAAACATATAAAAAACTCAGCTTAGAGATCATAGGGTACTTCCACTCATGGGCGTATAAATTGGGAAAACTAAAAATCAGCAAGACACAGGCACCCCAAAGTTTAGGGCTGCCCTGTTGACAAGAACCTCCACTTCGTTACACCTTAAATATCCCAGGAAAGAGAAAAATGAATAAAGAAGTTGTGGTCTTTATGTACAATGGAATATCACTCAGCCATGAAATCAACGTCATAAGGCTAGTAGCAGCATGATGAGTGGATTTAGGTACGACGATTCTATGTGAAATAAGTCACACAGAAAAAGACACTTATCATAAGATATCACTTATAGAGGGAGTGTAAACACCGCTACCCTTGAACTGAATTACAAAACAGAACAGAGTCACACGTTTAGAAAACACACTATGGCTGCTTAACGGGAAAGGTGAGGTGGGGTGATGCATAAAACAAGGGTTTCAAATTAGCTCAGATACCGTTCCATAAACCCAATAGGTAATAGACAAGACCTACTCCTAGTTCAGTGAATTGGACTCAACACCCCCTATTCACCGCCCAAGAATATATCTGACTAGTAAGAATCTTCAAACCTATGTATTGATATCTCTCTGTAAGTGAGTCAAGTGGGTGTAAAGCGGCATAAACACAGCAGTGAAAAGCAGCTAAACCCCATTATAAAAATCAATTACTTTTAAAAACCCGTGAAACAAAGACAGTGAAAGAGAGAGAAATTCTTCCAAAATTCGTTCAGGGGCTGTGATGCCACCTGGATCGACCATATCTAGACCCACAGCTGATTGAGACATAAGGGTGGACACTCTTGGGGCTGAGAGGTTTGGTGAGGTTGGGTGAGCAAACGCAGACCCTTTAAAGTAATACTGCGTGGTACCCATCCCATGGGTCCCAAATCTCCAGGTTCAAGGGCATCTTCCTACATCGAAAACATGCATGAGAAACCCAGAAGATGGTACACCGTGTGATCGGGAAAGGTTTCTAAAACGCACCTCATTTCTCATCTCCTTGTGCGCGGGTTCGCCATTCCAGCCGCTTTACAAGCAATCTCCCTCCTTGGAGAATCAGCACCTTTAACCTCCTGTTCCGTACAGGTTGCAATTTGTCCTGAGGATGAACGGGAAGAGGGGGAACCAATGAGAGACTAGCTCTAGGTGTTGGGACAGGCACAGGTCACTCTATTTTCCCATCAGGAAGAAGAATTAACCACAGGCTCAGCCTGCCGCCCGTGACCAGAGGAGGGCCTGAAGCAATCCTGCGCTTTTGCGGCCAGCTCCCAAGAAAGCGAGTTGAAAAATGGAGCTCAGGGGCACTGCAATTCACAAACCTGCAGACTTATAAATGATCACTCTCGTCCAAAAATATATTGAGGGAAGGCAACGAAGAGGATTTGAAAGCAAGGCAGAATTGCAGGAAACAGATTTCAGGAGGGAGATTCGAATCGCCTTTAAAGCACAGGAAAAGCGGCAAAACCTCGACAATGATGCCCTTGGCCAAAAAGGGCGTATGCGTTTTTTCCTGAATATATTCAGGAAAAAACGCATACGCCCTTTTTGGCCAACCAAGCAATCTGGAAAGGCAAATCAGCGCTACAAAGAAGTCTCGCTTCCCATCGGTCAAGAGGGCCATGCTGAATAAAGTGTCAAAACCAGAAATGCAGGACAGGCCATGGAGAAACGGGAGCCTTGCTACGCTGATGGACAGGATGTAAATTGACAACAGCCACTCTGGAGAAGTGTACCGTGTGTCCTGAAACATCTAAAAAACTCAGCTTAGAGAGCATAGGGCACTTCCACTTATGGGCTTATAAATTGGGAAAACTAAAAATCAGCAAGACACAGGCACCCCAAAGTTTAGGGCTGCTCTGTTGACAAGAACCTCCACTTCGTTACACCTTAAATATCCCAGGAAAGAGAAAAATGGATAAAGAAGTTGTGGTCCTTATGTACAATGGAATATCACTCAGCCATGAAATCAACGTCATAAGGCTAGCAGCAGGATGATGAGTGGATTTAGGTACGACGATTCTATGTGAAATAAGTCACACAGAAAAAGACACTTATCATAAGATATCACTTATAGAGGGAGTGTAAACACCGCTACCCTTGAACTGAATTACAAAACAGAACAGAGTCAAACGTTTAGAAAACACACTATGGCTGCTTAACGGGAAAGGTGAGGTGGGGTGATGCATAAAACAAGGGTTTCAAATTAGCTCAGATACCGTTCCATAAACCCAATAGGTATTAGACAAGACTTACTCCTAGCTCAGTGAATTGGACTCAACACCCCCAATTCACCGCCCAAGAATACATCTGACTAGTAAGAATCTTAAAACCTATGTATTGATATCTCTCTGTAAGTGAGTCAAGTGGGTGTAAAGCGGCATAAACACAGCAGTGAAAAGCAGCTAAACCCCATTATAAAAATCAATTACTTTTAAAAACCCGTGAAACAAAGACAGTGAAAGAGAGAGAAATTCTTACAAAATTCGTTCAGGGGCTGTGATGCCACCTGGATTGACCATATCTAGACCCACAGCTGATTGAGACATAAGGCTGGACACTCTTGGGGCTGAGAGGTTTGGTGAGGTTGGGTGAGCAAACGCAGACCCTTTAAAGTAATACTGCGTGGTACCCATCCCATGGGTCCCAAATCTCCAGGTTCAAGGGCATCTTCCTACATCGAAAACATGCATGAGAAACCCAGAAGATGGTACACCGTGTGATCGGGAAAGGTTTCTAAAACGCACCTCATGTCTCATCTCCTTGTGCGCGGGTTCGCCATTCCAGCCGCTTTACAAGCAATCTCCCTCCTTGGAGAATCAGCACCTTTAACCTCCTGTTCCGTACAGGTTGCAATTTGTCCTGAGGATGAACGGGAAGAGGGGGAACCAATGAGAGACTAGCTCTAGGTGTTGGGACAGGCACAGGTCACTCTATTTTCCCATCAGGAAGAAGAATTAACCACAGGCTCAGCCTGCCGCCCGTGACCAGAGGAGGGCCTGAAGCAATCCTGCGCTTTTGCGGCCAGCTCCCAAGAAAGCGAGTTGAAAAATGGAGCTCAGGGGCACTGCAATTCACAAACCTGCAGACTTATAAATGATCACTCTCGTCCACAAATATATTGAGGGAAGGCAACGAAGAGGATTTGAAAGCAAGGCAGAATTGCAGGAAACAGATTTCAGGAGGGAGATTCGAATCGCCTTTAAAGCACAGGAAAAGCGGCAAAACCTCGACAATGATGCCCTTGGCCAAAAAGGGCGTATGCGTTTTTTCCTGAATATATTCAGGAAAAAACGCATACGCCCTTTTTGGCCAACCAAGCAACCTGGAAAGGCAAATCAGCGCTACAAAGAAGTCTCGCTTCCCATCGGTCAAAAGGGCCATGCTGAATAAAGTGTCAAAACCAGAAATGCAGGACAGGCCATGGAGAAACGGGAGCCTTGCTACGCTGATGGACAGGATGTAAATTGACAACAGCCACTCTGGAGAAGTGTACCGTGTGTCCTGAAACATCTAAAAAACTCAGCTTAGAGAGCATAGGGCACTTCCACTTATGGGCTTATAAATTGGGAAAACTAAAAATCAGCAAGACACAGGCACCCCAAAGTTTAGGGCTGCTCTGTTGACAAGAACCTCCACTTCGTTACACCTTAAATATCCCAGGAAAGAGAAAAATGGATAAAGAAGTTGTGGTCCTTATGTACAATGGAATATCACTCAGCCATGAAATCAACGTCATAAGGCTAGCAGCAGGATGATGAGTGGATTTAGGTACGACGATTCTATGTGAAATAAGTCACACAGAAAAAGACACTTATCATAAGATATCACTTATAGAGGGAGTGTAAACACCGCTACCCTTGAACTGAATTACAAAACAGAACAGAGTCAAACGTTTAGAAAACACACTATGGCTGCTTAACGGGAAAGGTGAGGTGGGGTGATGCATAAAACAAGGGTTTCAAATTAGCTCAGATACCGTTCCATAAACCCAATAGGTATTAGACAAGACTTACTCCTAGCTCAGTGAATTGGACTCAACACCCCCAATTCACCGCCCAAGAATATATCTGACTAGTAAGAATCTTAAAACCTATGTATTGATATCTCTCTGTAAGTGAGTCAAGTGGGTGTAAAGCGGCATAAACACAGCAGTGAAAAGCAGCTAAACCCCATTATAAAAATCAATTACTTTTAAAAACCCGTGAAACAAAGACAGTGAAAGAGAGAGAAATTCTTACAAAATTCGTTCAGGGGCTGTGATGCCACCTGGATTGACCATATCTAGACCCACAGCTGATTGAGACATAAGGCTGGACACTCTTGGGGCTGAGAGGTTTGGTGAGGTTGGGTGAGCAAACGCAGACCCTTTAAAGTAATACTGCGTGGTACCCATCCCATGGGTCCCAAATCTCCAGGTTCAAGGGCATCTTCCTACATCGAAAACATGCATGAGAAACCCAGAAGATGGTACACCGTGTGATCGGGAAAGGTTTCTAAAACGCACCTCATGTCTCATCTCCTTGTGCGCGGGTTCGCCATTCCAGCCGCTTTACAAGCAATCTCCCTCCTTGGAGAATCAGCACCTTTAACCTCCTGTTCCGTACAGGTTGCAATTTGTCCTGAGGATGAACGGGAAGAGGGGGAACCAATGAGAGACTAGCTCTAGGTGTTGGGACAGGCACAGGTCACTCTATTTTCCCATCAGGAAGAAGAAATAACCACAGGCTCAGCCTGCCGCCCGTGACCAGAGGAGGGCCTGAAGCAATCCTGCGCTTTTGCGGCCAGCTCCCAAGAAAGCGAGTTGAAAAATGGAGCTCAGGGGCACTGCAATTCACAAACCTGCAGACTTATAAATGATCACTCTCATCCACAAATATATTGATGGAAGGCAACGAAGAGGATTTGAAAGCAAGGCAGAATTGCAGGAAACAGATTTCAGGAGGGAGATTCGAATCGCCTTTAAAGCACAGGAAAAGCGGTAAAACCTCGACAATGATGCCCTTGGCCAAAAAGGGCGTATGCGTTTTTTCCTGAATATATTCAGGAAAAACCGCATACGCCCTTTTTGGCCAACCAAGCAACCTGGAAAGGCAAATCAGCGCTACAAAGAAGTCTCGCTTCCCATCGGTCAAGAGGGCCACGCTGAATAAAGGGTCAAAACCAGAAATGCAGGACAGGCCATGGAGAAACGGGAGCCTTGCTCCGCTGATGGGCAGGATGTAAATTGCCAACAGCCACTCTGGAGAAGTGTACGGTGTGTCCTGAAACATATAAAAAACTCAGCTTAGAGATCATAGGGTACTTCCACTCATGGGCGTATAAATTGGGAAAACGAAAAATCAGCAAGACACAGGCACCCCAAAGTTTAGGGCTGCTCTGTTGACAAGAACCTCCACTTCGTTACACCTTAAATATCCCAGCAAAGAGAAAAATGGATAAAGAAGTTGTGGTCCTTATGTACAATGGAATATCACTCAGCCATGAAATCAACGTCATAAGGCTAGTAGCAGCATGATTAGTGGATTTAGGTATGACGATTCTATGTGAAATAAGTCACACAGAAAAAGACACTTATCAAAAGATATCACTTATAGAGGGAGTGTAAACACCGCTACCCTTGAACTGAATTACAAAACAGAACAGAGTCACACGTTTAGAAAACACACTATGGCTGCTTAACGGGAAAGGTGAGGTGGGGTGATGCATAAAACAAGGGTTTCAATTTAGCTCAGATACCGTTCCATAAACCCAATATGTAATAGACAAGACCTACTCCTAGTTCAGTGAATTGGACTCAACACCCCCTATTCACCGCCCAAGAATATATCTGACTAGTAAGAATCTTCAAACCTATGTATTGATATCTCTCTGTAAGTGAGTCAAGTGGGTGTAAAGCGGCATAAACACAGCAGTGAAAAGCAGCTAAACCCCATTATAAAAATCAATTACTTTTAAAAACCCGTGAAACAAAGACAGTGAAAGAGAGAGAAATTCTTCCAAAATTCGTTCAGGGGCTGTGATGCCACCTGGATTGACCATATCTAGACCCACAGCTGATTGAGACATAAGGGTGGACACTCTTGGGGCTGAGAGGTTTGGTGAGGTTGGGTGAGCAAACGCAGACCCTTTAAAGTAATACTGCGTGGTACCCATCCCATGGGTCCCAAATCTCCAGGTTCAAGGGCATCTTCCTACATCGAAAACATGCATGAGAAACCCAGAAGATGGTACACCGTGTGATCGGGAAAGGTTTCTAAAACGCACCTCATTTCTCATCTCCTTGTGCGCGGGTTCGCCATTCCAGCCGCTTTACAAGCAATCTCCCTCCTTGGAGAATCAGCACCTTTAACCTCCTGTTCCGTACAGGTTGCAATTTGTGCTGAGGATGAACGGGAAGAGGGGGAACCAATGAGAGACTAGCTCTAGGTGTTGGGACAGGCACAGGTCACTCTATTTTCCCATCAGGAAGAAGAATTAACCACAGGCTCAGCCTGCCGCCCGTGACCAGAGTAGGGCCTGAAGCAATCCTGCGCTTTTGCGGCCAGCTCCCAAGAAAGCGAGTTGAAAAATGGAGCTCAGGGGCACTGCAATTCACAAACCTGCAGACTTATAAATGATCACTCTCGTCCACAAATATATTGAGGGAAGGCAACGAAGAGGATTTGAAAGCAAGGCAGAATTGCAGGAAACAGATTTCAGGAGGGAGATTCGAATCGCCTTTAAAGCACAGGAAAAGCGGCAAAACCTCGACAATGATGCCCTTGGCCAAAAAGGGCGTATGCGTTTTTTCCTGAATATATTCAGGAAAAAACGCATACGCCCTTTTTGGCCAACCAAGCAACCTGGAAAGGCAAATCAGCGCTACAAAGAAGTCTCGCTTCCCATCGGTCAAGAGGGCCATGCTGAATAAAGTGTCAAAACCAGAAATGCAGGACAGGCCATGGAGAAACGGGAGCCTTGCTACGCTGATGGGCAGGATGTAAATTGACAACAGCCACTCTGGAGAAGTGTACCGTGTGTCCTGAAACATCTAAAAAACTCAGCTTAGAGAGCATAGGGCACTTCCACTTATGGGCTTATAAATTGGGAAAACTAAAAATCAGCAAGACACAGGCACCCCAAAGTTTAGGGCTGCTCTGTTGACAAGAACCTCCACTTCGTTACACCTTAAATATCCCAGGAAAGAGAAAAATGGATAAAGAAGTTGTGGTCCTTATGTACAATGGAATATCACTCAGCCATGAAATCAACGTCATAAGGCTAGCAGCAGGATGATGAGTGGATTTAGGTACGACGATTCTATGTGAAATAAGTCACACAGAAAAAGACACTTATCATAAGATATCACTTATAGAGGGAGTGTAAACACCGCTACCCTTGAACTGAATTACAAAACAGAACAGAGTCACACGTTTAGAAAACACACTATGGCTGCTTAACGGGAAAGGTGAGGTGGGGTGATGCATAAAACAAGGGTTTCAAATTAGCTCAGATACCGTTCCATAAACCCAATAGGTATTAGACAAGACTTACTCCTAGCTCAGTGAATTGGACTCAACACCCCCAATTCACCGCCCAAGAATATATCTGACTAGTAAGAATCTTAAAACCTATGTATTGATATCTCTCTGTAAGTGAGTCAAGTGGGTGTAAAGCGGCATAAACACAGCAGTGAAAAGCAGCTAAACCCCATTATAAAAATCAATTACTTTTAAAAACCCGTGAAACAAAGACAGTGAAAGAGAGAGAAATTCTTACAAAATTCGTTCAGGGGCTGTGATGCCACCTGGATTGACCATATCTAGACCCACAGCTGATTGAGACATAAGGCTGGACACTCTTGGGGCTGAGAGGTTTGGTGAGGTTGGGTGAGCAAACGCAGACCCTTTAAAGTAATACTGCGTGGTACCCATCCCATGGGTCCCAAATCTCCAGGTTCAAGGGCATCTTCCTACATCGAAAACATGCATGAGAAACCCAGAAGATGGTACACCGTGTGATCGGGAAAGGTTTCTAAAACGCACCTCATGTCTCATCTCCTTGTGCGCGGGTTCGCCATTCCAGCCGCTTTACAAGCAATCTCCCTCCTTGGAGAATCAGCACCTTTAACCTCCTGTTCCGTACAGGTTGCAATTTGTCCTGAGGATGAACGGGAAGAGGGGGAACCAATGAGAGACTAGCTCTAGGTGTTGGGACAGGCACAGGTCACTCTATTTTCCCATCAGGAAGAAGAAATAACCACAGGCTCAGCCTGCCGCCCGTGACCAGAGGAGGGCCTGAAGCAATCCTGCGCTTTTGCGGCCAGCTCCCAAGAAAGCGAGTTGAAAAATGGAGCTCAGGGGCACTGCAATTCACAAACCTGCAGACTTATAAATGATCACTCTCATCCACAAATATATTGATGGAAGGCAACGAAGAGGATTTGAAAGCAAGGCAGAATTGCAGGAAACAGATTTCAGGAGGGAGATTCGAATCGCCTTTAAAGCACAGGAAAAGCGGTAAAACCTCGACAATGATGCCCTTGGCCAAAAAGGGCGTATGCGTTTTTTCCTGAATATATTCAGGAAAAACCGCATACGCCCTTTTTGGCCAACCAAGCAACCTGGAAAGGCAAATCAGCGCTACAAAGAAGTCTCGCTTCCCATCGGTCAAGAGGGCCACGCTGAATAAAGGGTCAAAACCAGAAATGCAGGACAGGCCATGGAGAAACGGGAGCCTTGCTCCGCTGATGGGCAGGATGTAAATTGCCAACAGCCACTCTGGAGAAGTGTACGGTGTGTCCTGAAACATATAAAAAACTCAGCTTAGAGATCATAGGGTACTTCCACTCATGGGCGTATAAATTGGGAAAACGAAAAATCAGCAAGACACAGGCACCCCAAAGTTTAGGGCTGCTCTGTTGACAAGAACCTCCACTTCGTTACACCTTAAATATCCCAGCAAAGAGAAAAATGGATAAAGAAGTTGTGGTCCTTATGTACAATGGAATATCACTCAGCCATGAAATCAACGTCATAAGGCTAGTAGCAGCATGATGAGTGGATTTAGGTATGACGATTCTATGTGAAATAAGTCACACAGAAAAAGACACTTATCATAAGATATCACTTATAGAGGGAGTGTAAACACCGCTACCCTTGAACTGAATTACAAAACAGAACAGAGTCACACGTTTAGAAAACACACTATGGCTGCTTAACGGGAAAGGTGAGGTGGGGTGATGCATAAAACAAGGGTTTCAAATTAGCTCAGATACCGTTCCATAAACCCAATATGTAATAGACAAGACCTACTCCTAGTTCAGTGAATTGGACTCAACACCCCCTATTCACCGCCCAAGAATATATCTGACTAGTAAGAATCTTCAAACCTATGTATTGATATCTCTCTGTAAGTGAGTCAAGTGGGTGTAAAGCGGCATAAACACAGCAGTGAAAAGCAGCTAAACCCCATTATAAAAATCAATTACTTTTAAAAACCCGTGAAACAAAGACAGTGAAAGAGAGAGAAATTCTTCCAAAATTCGTTCAGGGGCTGTGATGCCACCTGGATTGACCATATCTAGACCCACAGCTGATTGAGACATAAGGGTGGACACTCTTGGGGCTGAGAGGTTTGGTGAGGTTGGGTGAGCAAACGCAGACCCTTTAAAGTAATACTGCGTGGTACCCATCCCATGGGTCCCAAATCTCCAGGTTCAAGGGCATCTTCCTACATCGAAAACATGCATGAGAAACCCAGAAGATGGTACACCGTGTGATCGGGAAAGGTTTCTAAAACGCACCTCATTTCTCATCTCCTTGTGCGCGGGTTCGCCATTCCAGCCGCTTTACAAGCAATCTCCCTCCTTGGAGAATCAGCACCTTTAACCTCCTGTTCCGTACAGGTTGCAATTTGTGCTGAGGATGAACGGGAAGAGGGGGAACCAATGAGAGACTAGCTCTAGGTGTTGGGACAGGCACAGGTCACTCTATTTTCCCATCAGGAAGAAGAATTAACCACAGGCTCAGCCTGCCGCCCGTGACCAGAGTAGGGCCTGAAGCAATCCTGCGCTTTTGCGGCCAGCTCCCAAGAAAGCGAGTTGAAAAATGGAGCTCAGGGGCACTGCAATTCACAAACCTGCAGACTTATAAATGATCACTCTCGTCCACAAATATTTTGAGGGAAGGCAACGAAGAGGATTTGAAAGCAAGGCAGAATTGCAGGAAACAGATTTCAGGAGGGAGATTCGAATCGCCTTTAAAGCACAGGAAAAGCGGCAAAACCTCGACAATGATGCCCTTGGCCAAAAAGGGCGTATGCGTTTTTTCCTGAATATATTCAGGAAAAAACGCATACGCCCTTTTTGGCCAACCAAGCAACCTGGAAAGGCAAATCAGCGCTACAAAGAAGTCTCGCTTCCCATCGGTCAAGAGGGCCATGCTGAATAAAGGGTCAAAACCAGAAATGCAGGACAGGCCATGGAGAAACGGGAGCCTTGCTACGCTGATGGGCAGGATGTAAATTGACAACAGCCACTCTGGAGAAGTGTACCGTGTGTCCTGAAACATCTAAAAAACTCAGCTTAGAGAGCATAGGGCACTTCCACTTATGGGCTTATAAATTGGGAAAACTAAAAATCAGCAAGACACAGGCACCCCAAAGTTTAGGGCTGCTCTGTTGACAAGAACCTCCACTTCGTTACACCTTAAATATCCCAGGAAAGAGAAAAATGGATAAAGAAGTTGTGGTCCTTATGTACAATGGAATATCACTCAGCCATGAAATCAACGTCATAAGGCTAGCAGCAGCATGATGAGTGGATTTAGGTACGACGATTCTATGTGAAATAAGTCACACAGAAAAAGACACTTATCATAAGATATCACTTATAGAGGGAGTGTAAACACCGCTACCCTTGAACTGAATTACAAAACAGAACAGAGTCACACGTTTAGAAAACACACTATGGCTGCTTAACGGGAAAGGTGAGGTGGGGTGATGCATAAAACAAGGGTTTCAAATTAGCTCAGATACCGTTCCATAAACCCAATAGGTATTAGACAAGACTTACTCCTAGCTCAGTGAATTGGACTCAACACCCCCAATTCACCGCCCAAGAATATATCTGACTAGTAAGAATCTTAAAACCTATGTATTGATATCTCTCTGTAAGTGAGTCAAGTGGGTGTAAAGCGGCATAAACACAGCAGTGAAAAGCAGCTAAACCCCATTATAAAAATCAATTACTTTTAAAAACCCGTGAAACAAAGACAGTGAAAGAGAGAGAAATTCTTACAAAATTCGTTCAGGGGCTGTGATGCCACCTGGATTGACCATATCTACACCCACAGCTGATTGAGACATAAGGCTGGACACTCTTGGGGCTGAGAGATTTGGTGAGGTTGGGTGAGCAAACGCAGACCCTTTAAAGTAATACTGCGTGGTACCCATCCCATGGGTCCCAAATCTCCAGGTTCAAGGGCATCTTCCTACATCGAAAACATGCATGAGAAACCCAGAAGATGGTACACCGTGTGATCGGGAAAGGTTTCTAAAACGCACCTCATGTCTCATCTCCTTGTGCGCGGGTTCGCCATTCCAGCCGCTTTACAAGCAATCTCCCTCCTTGGAGAATCAGCACCTTTAACCTCCTGTTCCGTACAGGTTGCAATTTGTCCTGAGGATGAACGGGAAGAGGGGGAACCAATGAGAGACTAGCTCTAGGTGTTGGGACAGGCACAGGTCACTCTATTTTCCCATCAGGAAGAAGAATTAACCACAGGCTCAGCCTGCCGCCCGTGACCAGAGGAGGGCCTGAAGCAATCCTGCGCTTTTGCGGCCAGCTCCCAAGAAAGCGAGTTGAAAAATGGAGCTCAGGGGCACTGCAATTCACAAACCTGCAGACTTATAAATGATCACTCTCGTCCACAAATATATTGAGGGAAGGCAACGAAGAGGATTTGAAAGCAAGGCAGAATTGCAGGAAACAGATTTCAGGAGGGAGATTCGAATCGCCTTTAAAGCACAGGAAAAGCGGCAAAACCTCGACAATGATGCCCTTGGCCAAAAAGGGCGTATGCGTTTTTTCCTGAATATATTCAGGAAAAAACGCATACGCCCTTTTTGGCCAACCAAGCAACCTGGAAAGGCAAATCAGCGCTACAAAGAAGTCTCGCTTCCCATCGGTCAAAAGGGCCATGCTGAATAAAGTGTCAAAACCAGAAATGCAGGACAGGCCATGGAGAAACGGGAGCCTTGCTACGCTGATGGACAGGATGTAAATTGACAACAGCCACTCTGGAGAAGTGTACCGTGTGTCCTGAAACATCTAAAAAACTCAGCTTAGAGAGCATAGGGCACTTCCACTTATGGGCTTATAAATTGGGAAAACTAAAAATCAGCAAGACACAGGCACCCCAAAGTTTAGGGCTGCTCTGTTGACAAGAACCTCCACTTCGTTACACCTTAAATATCCCAGGAAAGAGAAAAATGGATAAAGAAGTTGTGGTCCTTATGTACAATGGAATATCACTCAGCCATGAAATCAACGTCATAAGGCTAGCAGCAGGATGATGAGTGGATTTAGGTACGACGATTCTATGTGAAATAAGTCACACAGAAAAAGACACTTATCATAAGATATCACTTATAGAGGGAGTGTAAACACCGCTACCCTTGAACTGAATTACAAAACAGAACAGAGTCACACGTTTAGAAAACACACTATGGCTGCTTAACGGGAAAGGTGAGGTGGGGTGATGCATAAAACAAGGGTTTCAAATTAGCTCAGATACCGTTCCATAAACCCAATAGGTATTAGACAAGACTTACTCCTAGCTCAGTGAATTGGACTCAACACCCCCAATTCACCGCCCAAGAATATATCTGACTAGTAAGAATCTTAAAACCTATGTATTGATATCTCTCTGTAAGTGAGTCAAGTGGGTGTAAAGCGGCATAAACACAGCAGTGAAAAGCAGCTAAACCCCATTATAAAAATCAATTACTTTTAAAAACCCGTGAAACAAAGACAGTGAAAGAGAGAGAAATTCTTACAAAATTCGTTCAGGGGCTGTGATGCCACCTGGATTGACCATATCTAGACCCACAGCTGATTGAGACATAAGGCTGGACACTCTTGGGGCTGAGAGGTTTGGTGAGGTTGGGTGAGCAAACGCAGACCCTTTAAAGTAATACTGCGTGGTACCCATCCCATGGGTCCCAAATCTCCAGGTTCAAGGGCATCTTCCTACATCGAAAACATGCATGAGAAACCCAGAAGATGGTACACCGTGTGATCGGGAAAGGTTTCTAAAACGCACCTCATGTCTCATCTCCTTGTGCGCGGGTTCGCCATTCCAGCCGCTTTACAAGCAATCTCCCTCCTTGGAGAATCAGCACCTTTAACCTCCTGTTCCGTACAGGTTGCAATTTGTCCTGAGGATGAACGGGAAGAGGGGGAACCAATGAGAGACTAGCTCTAGGTGTTGGGACAGGCACAGGTCACTCTATTTTCCCATCAGGAAGAAGAATTAACCACAGGCTCAGCCTGCCGCCCGTGACCAGAGGAGGGCCTGAAGCAATCCTGCGCTTTTGCGGCCAGCTCCCAAGAAAGCGAGTTGAAAAATGGAGCTCAGGGGCACTGCAATTCACAAACCTGCAGACTTATAAATGATCACTCTCGTCCACAAATATATTGAGGGAAGGCAACGAAGAGGATTTGAAAGCAAGGCAGAATTGCAGGAAACAGATTTCAGGAGGGAGATTCGAATCGCCTTTAAAGCACAGGAAAAGCGGCAAAACCTCGACAATGATGCCCTTGGCCAAAAAGGGCGTATGCGTTTTTTCCTGAATATATTCAGGAAAAAACGCATACGCCCTTTTTGGCCAACCAAGCAACCTGGAAAGGCAAATCAGCGCTACAAAGAAGTCTCGCTTCCCATCGGTCAAAAGGGCCATGCTGAATAAAGTGTCAAAACCAGAAATGCAGGACAGGCCATGGAGAAACGGGAGCCTTGCTACGCTGATGGACAGGATGTAAATTGACAACAGCCACTCTGGAGAAGTGTACCGTGTGTCCTGAAACATCTAAAAAACTCAGCTTAGAGAGCATAGGGCACTTCCACTTATGGGCTTATAAATTGGGAAAACTAAAAATCAGCAAGACACAGGCACCCCAAAGTTTAGGGCTGCTCTGTTGACAAGAACCTCCACTTCGTTACACCTTAAATATCCCAGGAAAGAGAAAAATGGATAAAGAAGTTGTGGTCCTTATGTACAATGGAATATCACTCAGCCATGAAATCAACGTCATAAGGCTAGCAGCAGGATGATGAGTGGATTTAGGTACGACGATTCTATGTGAAATAAGTCACACAGAAAAAGACACTTATCATAAGATATCACTTATAGAGGGAGTGTAAACACCGCTACCCTTGAACTGAATTACAAAACAGAACAGAGTCACACGTTTAGAAAACACACTATGGCTGCTTAACGGGAAAGGTGAGGTGGGGTGATGCATAAAACAAGGGTTTCAAATTAGCTCAGATACCGTTCCATAAACCCAATAGGTATTAGACAAGACTTACTCCTAGCTCAGTGAATTGGACTCAACACCCCCAATTCACCGCCCAAGAATATATCTGACTAGTAAGAATCTTAAAACCTATGTATTGATATCTCTCTGTAAGTGAGTCAAGTGGGTGTAAAGCGGCATAAACACAGCAGTGAAAAGCAGCTAAACCCCATTATAAAAATCAATTACTTTTAAAAACCCGTGAAACAAAGACAGTGAAAGAGAGAGAAATTCTTACAAAATTCGTTCAGGGGCTGTGATGCCACCTGGATTGACCATATCTAGACCCACAGCTGATTGAGACATAAGGCTGGACACTCTTGGGGCTGAGAGGTTTGGTGAGGTTGGGTGAGCAAACGCAGACCCTTTAAAGTAATACTGCGTGGTACCCATCCCATGGGTCCCAAATCTCCAGGTTCAAGGGCATCTTCCTACATCGAAAACATGCATGAGAAACCCAGAAGATGGTACACCGTGTGATCGGGAAAGGTTTCTAAAACGCACCTCATGTCTCATCTCCTTGTGCGCGGGTTCGCCATTCCAGCCGCTTTACAAGCAATCTCCCTCCTTGGAGAATCAGCACCTTTAACCTCCTGTTCCGTACAGGTTGCAATTTGTCCTGAGGATGAACGGGAAGAGGGGGAACCAATGAGAGACTAGCTCTAGGTGTTGGGACAGGCACAGGTCACTCTATTTTCCCATCAGGAAGAAGAATTCACCACAGGCTCAGCCTGCCGCCCGTGACCAGAGGAGGGCCTGAAGCAATCCTGCGCTTTTGCGGCCAGCTCCCAAGAAAGCGAGTTGAAAAATGGAGCTCAGGGGCACTGCAATTCACAAACCTGCAGACTTATAAATGATCACTCTCGTCCACAAATATATTGAGGGAAGGCAACGAAGAGGATTTGAAAGCAAGGCAGAATTGCAGGAAACAGATTTCAGGAGGGAGATTCGAATCGCCTTTAAAGCACAGGAAAAGCGGCAAAACCTCGACAATGATGCCCTTGGCCAAAAAGGGCGTATGCGTTTTTTCCTGAATATATTCAGGAAAAAACGCATACGCCCTTTTTGGCCAACCAAGCAACCTGGAAAGGCAAATCAGCGCTACAAAGAAGTCTCGCTTCCCATCGGTCAAAAGGGCCATGCTGAATAAAGTGTCAAAACCAGAAATGCAGGACAGGCCATGGAGAAACGGGAGCCTTGCTACGCTGATGGACAGGATGTAAATTGACAACAGCCACTCTGGAGAAGTGTACCGTGTGTCCTGAAACATCTAAAAAACTCAGCTTAGAGAGCATAGGGCACTTCCACTTATGGGCTTATAAATTGGGAAAACTAAAAATCAGCAAGACACAGGCACCCCAAAGTTTAGGGCTGCTCTGTTGACAAGAACCTCCACTTCGTTACACCTTAAATATCCCAGGAAAGAGAAAAATGGATAAAGAAGTTGTGGTCCTTATGTACAATGGAATATCACTCAGCCATGAAATCAACGTCATAAGGCTAGCAGCAGGATGATGAGTGGATTTAGGTACGACGATTCTATGTGAAATAAGTCACACAGAAAAAGACACTTATCATAAGATATCACTTATAGAGGGAGTGTAAACACCGCTACCCTTGAACTGAATTACAAAACAGAACAGAGTCACACGTTTAGAAAACACACTATGGCTGCTTAACGGGAAAGGTGAGGTGGGGTGATGCATAAAACAAGGGTTTCAAATTAGCTCAGATACCGTTCCATAAACCCAATAGGTATTAGACAAGACTTACTCCTAGCTCAGTGAATTGGACTCAACACCCCCAATTCACCGCCCAAGAATATATCTGACTAGTAAGAATCTTAAAACCTATGTATTGATATCTCTCTGTAAGTGAGTCAAGTGGGTGTAAAGCGGCATAAACACAGCAGTGAAAAGCAGCTAAACCCCATTATAAAAATCAATTACTTTTAAAAACCCGTGAAACAAAGACAGTGAAAGAGAGAGAAATTCTTACAAAATTCGTTCAGGGGCTGTGATGCCACCTGGATTGACCATATCTAGACCCACAGCTGATTGAGACATAAGGCTGGACACTCTTGGGGCTGAGAGGTTTGGTGAGGTTGGGTGAGCAAACGCAGACCCTTTAAAGTAATACTGCGTGGTACCCATCCCATGGGTCCCAAATCTCCAGGTTCAAGGGCATCTTCCTACATCGAAAACATGCATGAGAAACCCAGAAGATGGTACACCGTGTGATCGGGAAAGGTTTCTAAAACGCACCTCATGTCTCATCTCCTTGTGCGCGGGTTCGCCATTCCAGCCGCTTTACAAGCAATCTCCCTCCTTGGAGAATCAGCACCTTTAACCTCCTGTTCCGTACAGGTTGCAATTTGTCCTGAGGATGAACGGGAAGAGGGGGAACCAATGAGAGACTAGCTCTAGGTGTTGGGACAGGCACAGGTCACTCTATTTTCCCATCAGGAAGAAGAATTAACCACAGGCTCAGCCTGCCGCCCGTGACCAGAGGAGGGCCTGAAGCAATCCTGCGCTTTTGCGGCCAGCTCCCAAGAAAGCGAGTTGAAAAATTGAGCTCAGGGGCACTGCAATTCACGAACCTGCAGACTTATAAATGATCACTCTCGTCCACAAATATATTGAGGGAAGGCAACGAAGAGGATTTGAAAGCAAGGCAGAATTGCAGGAAACAGATTTCAGGAGGGAGATTCGAATCGCCTTTAAAGCACAGGAAAAGCGGCAAAACCTCGACAATGATGCCCTTGGCCAAAAAGGGCGTATGCGTTTTTTCCTGAATATATTCAGGAAAAAACGCATACGCCCTTTTTGGCCAACCAAGCAACCTGGAAAGGCAAATCAGCGCTACAAAGAAGTCTCGCTTCCCATCGGTCAAAAGGGCCATGCTGAATAAAGTGTCAAAACCAGAAATGCAGGACAGGCCATGGAGAAACGGGAGCCTTGCTACGCTGATGGACAGGATGTAAATTGACAACAGCCACTCTGGAGAAGTGTACCGTGTGTCCTGAAACATCTAAAAAACTCAGCTTAGAGAGCATAGGGCACTTCCACTTATGGGCTTATAAATTGGGAAAACTAAAAATCAGCAAGACACAGGCACCCCAAAGTTTAGGGATGCTCTGTTGACAAGAACCTCCACTTCGTTACACCTTAAATGTCCCAGGAAAGAGAAAAATGGATAAAGAAGTTGTGGTCCTTATGTACAATGGAATATCACTCAGCCATGAAATCAACGTCATAAGGCTAGCAGCAGGATGATGAGTGGATTTAGGTACGACGATTCTATGTGAAATAAGTCACACAGAAAAAGACACTTATCATAAGATATCACTTATAGAGGGAGTGTAAACACCGCTACCCTTGAACTGAATTACAAAACAGAACAGAGTCACACGTTTAGAAAACACACTATGGCTGCTTAACGGGAAAGGTGAGGTGGGGTGATGCATAAAACAAGGGTTTCAAATTAGCTCAGATACCGTTCCATAAACCCAATAGGTATTAGACAAGACTTACTCCTAGCTCAGTGAATTGGACTCAACACCCCCAATTCACCGCCCAAGAATATATCTGACTAGTAAGAATCTTAAAACCTATGTATTGATATCTCTCTGTAAGTGAGTCAAGTGGGTGTAAAGCGGCATAAACACAGCAGTGAAAAGCAGCTAAACCCCATTATAAAAATCAATTACTTTTAAAAACCCGTGAAACAAAGACAGTGAAAGAGAGAGAAATTCTTACAAAATTCGTTCAGGGGCTGTGATGCCACCTGGATTGACCATATCTAGACCCACAGCTGATTGAGACATAAGGCTGGACACTCTTGGGGCTGAGAGGTTTGGTGAGGTTGGGTGAGCAAACGCAGACCCTTTAAAGTAATACTGCGTGGTACCCATCCCATGGGTCCCAAATCTCCAGGTTCAAGGGCATCTTCCTACATCGAAAACATGCATGAGAAACCCAGAAGATGGTACACCGTGTGATCGGGAAAGGTTTCTAAAACGCACCTCATGTCTCATCTCCTTGTGCGCGGGTTCGCCATTCCAGCCGCTTTACAAGCAATCTCCCTCCTTGGAGAATCAGCACCTTTAACCTCCTGTTCCGTACAGGTTGCAATTTGTCCTGAGGATGAACGGGAAGAGGGGGAACCAATGAGAGACTAGCTCTAGGTGTTGGGACAGGCACAGGTCACTCTATTTTCCCATCAGGAAGAAGAATTAACCACAGGCTCAGCCTGCCGCCCGTGACCAGAGGAGGGCCTGAAGCAATCCTGCGCTTTTGCGGCCAGCTCCCAAGAAAGCGAGTTGAAAAATGGAGCTCAGGGGCACTGCAATTCACGAACCTGCAGACTTATAAATGATCACTCTCGTCCACAAATATATTGAGGGAAGGCAACGAAGAGGATTTGAAAGCAAGGCAGAATTGCAGGAAACAGATTTCAGGAGGGAGATTCGAATCGCCTTTAAAGCACAGGAAAAGCGGCAAAACCTCGACAATGATGCCCTTGGCCAAAAAGGGCGTATGCGTTTTTTCCTGAATATATTCAGGAAAAAACGCATACGCCCTTTTTGGCCAACCAAGCAACCTGGAAAGGCAAATCAGCGCTACAAAGAAGTCTCGCTTCCCATCGGTCAAAAGGGCCATGCTGAATAAAGTGTCAAAACCAGAAATGCAGGACAGGCCATGGAGAAACGGGAGCCTTGCTACGCTGATGGACAGGATGTAAATTGACAACAGCCACTCTGGAGAAGTGTACCGTGTGTCCTGAAACATCTAAAAAACTCAGCTTAGAGAGCATAGGGCACTTCCACTTATGGGCTTATAAATTGGGAAAACTAAAAATCAGCAAGACACAGGCACCCCAAAGTTTAGGGCTGCTCTGTTGACAAGAACCTCCACTTCGTTACACCTTAAATATCCCAGGAAAGAGAAAAATGGATAAAGAAGTTGTGGTCCTTATGTACAATGGAATATCACTCAGCCATGAAATCAACGTCATAAGGCTAGCAGCAGGATGATGAGTGGATTTAGGTACGACGATTCTATGTGAAATAAGTCACACAGAAAAAGACACTTATCATAAGATATCACTTATAGAGGGAGTGTAAACACCGCTACCCTTGAACTGAATTACAAAACAGAACAGAGTCACACGTTTAGAAAACACACTATGGCTGCTTAACGGGAAAGGTGAGGTGGGGTGATGCATAAAACAAGGGTTTCAAATTAGCTCAGATACCGTTCCATAAACCCAATAGGTATTAGACAAGACTTACTCCTAGCTCAGTGAATTGGACTCAACACCCCCAATTCACCGCCCAAGAATATATCTGACTAGTAAGAATCTTAAAACCTATGTATTGATATCTCTCTGTAAGTGAGTCAAGTGGGTGTAAAGCGGCATAAACACAGCAGTGAAAAGCAGCTAAACCCCATTATAAAAATCAATTACTTTTAAAAACCCGTGAAACAAAGACAGTGAAAGAGAGAGAAATTCTTACAAAATTCGTTCAGGGGCTGTGATGCCACCTGGATTGACCATATCTAGACCCACAGCTGATTGAGACATAAGGCTGGACACTCTTGGGGCTGAGAGGTTTGGTGAGGTTGGGTGAGCAAACGCAGACCCTTTAAAGTAATACTGCGTGGTACCCATCCCATGGGTCCCAAATCTCCAGGTTCAAGGGCATCTTCCTACATCGAAAACATGCATGAGAAACCCAGAAGATGGTACACCGTGTGATCGGGAAAGGTTTCTAAAACGCACCTCATGTCTCATCTCCTTGTGCGCGGGTTCGCCATTCCAGCCGCTTTACAAGCAATCTCCCTCCTTGGAGAATCAGCACCTTTAACCTCCTGTTCCGTACAGGTTGCAATTTGTCCTGAGGATGAACGGGAAGAGGGGGAACCAATGAGAGACTAGCTCTAGGTGTTGGGACAGGCACAGGTCACTCTATTTTCCCATCAGGAAGAAGAATTAACCACAGGCTCAGCCTGCCGCCCGTGACCAGAGGAGGGCCTGAAGCAATCCTGCGCTTTTGCGGCCAGCTCCCAAGAAAGCGAGTTGAAAAATGGAGCTCAGGGGCACTGCAATTCACGAACCTGCAGACTTATAAATGATCACTCTCGTCCACAAATATATTGAGGGAAGGCAACGAAGAGGATTTGAAAGCAAGGCAGAATTGCAGGAAACAGATTTCAGGAGGGAGATTCGAATCGCCTTTAAAGCACAGGAAAAGCGGCAAAACCTCGACAATGATGCCCTTGGCCAAAAAGGGCGTATGCGTTTTTTCCTGAATATATTCAGGAAAAAACGCATACGCCCTTTTTGGCCAACCAAGCAACCTGGAAAGGCAAATCAGCGCTACAAAGAAGTCTCGCTTCCCATCGGTCAAAAGGGCCATGCTGAATAAAGTGTCAAAACCAGAAATGCAGGACAGGCCATGGAGAAACGGGAGCCTTGCTACGCTGATGGACAGGATGTAAATTGACAACAGCCACTCTGGAGAAGTGTACCGTGTGTCCTGAAACATCTAAAAAACTCAGCTTAGAGAGCATAGGGCACTTCCACTTATGGGCTTATAAATTGGGAAAACTAAAAATCAGCAAGACACAGGCACCCCAAAGTTTAGGGCTGCTCTGTTGACAAGAACCTCCACTTCGTTACACCTTAAATATCCCAGGAAAGAGAAAAATGGATAAAGAAGTTGTGGTCCCTACGTACAATGGAATATCACTCAGCCATGAAATCAACGTCATAAGGCTAGCAGCAGGATGATGAGTGGATTTAGGTACGACGATTCTATGTGAAATAAGTCACACAGAAAAAGACACTTATCATAAGATATCACTTATAGAGGGAGTGTAAACACCGCTACCCTTGAACTGAATTACAAAACAGAACAGAGTCACACGTTTAGAAAACACACTATGGCTGCTTAACGGGAAAGGTGAGGTGGGGTGATGCATAAAACAAGGGTTTCAAATTAGCTCAGATACCGTTCCATAAACCCAATAGGTATTAGACAAGACTTATTCCTAGCTCAGTGAATTGGACTCAACACCCCCAATTCACCGCCCAAGAATATATCTGACTAGTAAGAATCTTAAAACCTATGTATTGATATCTCTCTGTAAGTGAGTCAAGTGGGTGTAAAGCGGCATAAACACAGCAGTGAAAAGCAGCTAAACCCCATTATAAAAATCAATTACTTTTAAAAACCCGTGAAACAAAGACAGTGAAAGAGAGAGAAATTCTTACAAAATTCGTTCAGGGGCTGTGATGCCACCTGGATTGACCATATCTAGACCCACAGCTGATTGAGACATAAGGCTGGACACTCTTGGGGCTGAGAGGTTTGGTGAGGTTGGGTGAGCAAACGCAGACCCTTTAAAGTAATACTGCGTGGTACCCATCCCATGGGTCCCAAATCTCCAGGTTCAAGGGCATCTTCCTACATCGAAAACATGCATGAGAAACCCAGAAGATGGTACACCGTGTGATCGGGAAAGGTTTCTAAAACGCACCTCATGTCTCATCTCCTTGTGCGCGGGTTCGCCATTCCAGCCGCTTTACAAGCAATCTCCCTCCTTGGAGAATCAGCACCTTTAACCTCCTGTTCCGTACAGGTTGCAATTTGTCCTGAGGATGAACGGGAAGAGGGGGAACCAATGAGAGACTAGCTCTAGGTGTTGGGACAGGCACAGGTCACTCTATTTTCCCATCAGGAAGAAGAATTAACCACAGGCTCAGCCTGCCGCCCGTGACCAGAGGAGGGCCTGAAGCAATCCTGCGCTTTTGCGGCCAGCTCCCAAGAAAGCGAGTTGAAAAATGGAGCTCAGGGGCACTGCAATTCACGAACCTGCAGACTTATAAATGATCACTCTCGTCCACAAATATATTGAGGGAAGGCAACGAAGAGGATTTGAAAGCAAGGCAGAATTGCAGGAAACAGATTTCAGGAGGGAGATTCGAATCGCCTTTAAAGCACAGGAAAAGCGGCAAAACCTCGACAATGATGCCCTTGGCCAAAAAGGGCGTATGCGTTTTTTCCTGAATATATTCAGGAAAAAACGCATACGCCCTTTTTGGCCAACCAAGCAACCTGGAAAGGCAAATCAGCGCTACAAAGAAGTCTCGCTTCCCATCGGTCAAAAGGGCCATGCTGAATAAAGTGTCAAAACCAGAAATGCAGGACAGGCCATGGAGAAACGGGAGCCTTGCTACGCTGATGGACAGGATGTAAATTGACAACAGCCACTCTGGAGAAGTGTACCGTGTGTCCTGAAACATCTAAAAAACTCAGCTTAGAGAGCATAGGGCACTTCCACTTATGGGCTTATAAATTGGGAAAACTAAAAATCAGCAAGACACAGGCACCCCAAAGTTTAGGGCTGCTCTGTTGACAAGAACCTCCACTTCGTTACACCTTAAATATCCCAGGAAAGAGAAAAATGGATAAAGAAGTTGTGGTCCTTATGTACAATGGAATATCACTCAGCCATGAAATCAACGTCATAAGGCTAGCAGCAGGATGATGAGTGGATTTAGGTACGACGATTCTATGTGAAATAAGTCACACAGAAAAAGACACTTATCATAAGATATCACTTATAGAGGGAGTGTAAACACCGCTACCCTTGAACTGAATTACAAAAGAGAACAGAGTCAAACGTTTAGAAAACACACTATGGCTGCTTAACGGGAAAGGTGAGGTGGGGTGATGCATAAAACAAGGGTTTCAAATTAGCTCAGATACCGTTCCATAAACCCAATAGGTATTAGACAAGACTTACTCCTAGCTCAGTGAATTGGACTCAACACCCCCAATTCACCGCCCAAGAATATATCTGACTAGTAAGAATCTTAAAACCTATGTATTGATATCTCTCTGTAAGTGAGTCAAGTGGGTGTAAAGCGGCATAAACACAGCAGTGAAAAGCAGCTAAACCCCATTATAAAAATCAATTACTTTTAAAAACCCATGAAACAAAGACAGTGAAAGAGAGAGAAATTCTTACAAAATTCGTTCAGGGGCTGTGATGCCACCTGGATTGACCATATCTAGACCCACAGCTGATTGAGACATAAGGCTGGACACTCTTGGGGCTGAGAGGTTTGGTGAGGTTGGGTGAGCAAACGCAGACCCTTTAAAGTAATACTGCGTGGTACCCATCCCATGGGTCCCAAATCTCCAGGTTCAAGGGCATCTTCCTACATCGAAAACATGCATGAGAAACCCAGAAGATGGTACACCGTGTGATCGGGAAAGGTTTCTAAAACGCACCTCATGTCTCATCTCCTTGTGCGCGGGTTCGCCATTCCAGCCGCTTTACAAGCAATCTCCCTCCTTGGAGAATCAGCACCTTTAACCTCCTGTTCCGTACAGGTTGCAATTTGTCCTGAGGATGAACGGGAAGAGGGGGAACCAATGAGAGACTAGCTCTAGGTGTTGGGACAGGCACAGGTCACTCTATTTTCCCATCAGGAAGAAGAATTAACCACAGGCTCAGCCTGCCGCCCGTGACCAGAGTAGGGCCTGAAGCAATCCTGCGCTTTTCGGGCCAGCTCCCAAGAAAGCGAGTTGAAAAATGGAGCTCAGGGGCACTGCAATTCACAAACCTGCAGACTTATAAATGATCACTCTCATCCACAAATATATTGAGGGAAGGCAACGAAGAGGATTTGAAAGCAAGGCAGAATTGCAGGAAACAGATTTCAGGAGGGAGATTCGAATCGCCTTTAAAGCACAGGAAAAGCGGCAAAACCTCGACAATGATGCCCTTGGCCAAAAAGGGCGTATGCGTTTTTTCCTGAATATATTCAGGAAAAACCGCATACGCCCTTTTTGGCCAACCAAGCAACCTGGAAAGGCAAATCAGCGCTACAAAGAAGTCTCGCTTCCCATCGGTCAAGAGGGCCATGCTGAATAAAGGGTCAAAACCAGAAATGCAGGACAGGCCATGGAGAAACGGGAGCCTTGCTCCGCTGATGGGCAGGATGTAAATTGCCAACAGCCACTCTGGAGAAGTGTACGGTGTGTCCTGAAACATATAAAAAACTCAGCTTAGAGATCATAGGGTATTTCCACTCATGGGCGTATAAATTGGGAAAACTAAAAATCAGCAAGACACAGGCACCCCAAAGTTTAGGGCTGCTCTGTTGACAAGAACCTCCACTTCGTTACACCTTAAATATCCCAGCAAAGAGAAAAATGGATAAAGAAGTTGTGGTCCTTATGTACAATGGAATATCACTCAGCCATGAAATCAACGTCATAAGGCTAGTAGCAGCATGATGAGTGGATTTAGGTATGACGATTCTATGTGAAATAAGTCACACAGAAAAAGACACTTATCATAAGATATCACTTATAGAGGGAGTGTAAACACCGCTACCCTTGAACTGAATTACAAAACAGAACAGAGTCACACGTTTAGAAAACACACTATGGCTGCTTAACGGGAAAGGTGAGGTGGGGTGATGCATAAAACAAGGGTTTCAAATTAGCTCAGATACCGTTCCATAAACCCAATAGGTAATAGACAAGACCTACTCCTAGTTCAGTGAATTGGACTCAACACCCCCTATTCACCGCCCAAGAATATATCTGACTAGTAAGAATCTTCAAACCTATGTATTGATATCTCTCTGTAAGTGAGTCAAGTGGGTGTAAAGCGGCATAAACACAGCAGTGAAAAGCAGCTAAACCCCATTATAAAAATCAATTACTTTTAAAAACCCGTGAAACAAAGACAGTGAAAGAGAGAGAAATTCTTCCAAAATTCGTTCAGGGACTGTGATGCCACCTGGATTGACCATATCTAGACCCACAGCTGATTGAGACATAAGGGTGGACACTCTTGGGGCTGAGAGGTTTGGAGAGGTTGGGTGAGCAAACGCAGACCCTTTAAAGTAATACTGCGTGGTACCCATCCCATGGGTCCCAAATCTCCAGGTTCAAGGGCATCTTCCTACATCGAAAACATGCATGAGAAACCCAGAAGATGGTACACCGTGTGATCGGGAAAGGTTTCTAAAACGCACCTCATTTCTCATCTCCTTGTGCGCGGGTTCGCCATTCCAGCCGCTTTACAAGCAATCTCCCTCCTTGGAGAATCAGCACCTTTAACCTCCTGTTCCGTACAGGTTGCAATTTGTGCTGAGGATTAACGGGAAGAGGGGGAACCAATGAGAGACTAGCTCTAGGTGTTGGGACAGGCACAGGTCACTCTATTTTCCCATCAGGAAGAAGAATTAACCACAGGCTCAGCCTGCCGCCCGTGACCAGAGTAGGGCCTGAAGCAATCCTGCGCTTTTGCGGCCAGCTCCCAAGAAAGCGAGTTGAAAAATGGAGCTCAGGGGCACTGCAATTCACAAACCTGCAGACTTATAAATGATCACTCTCGTCCACAAATATATTGAGGGAAGGCAACGAAGAGGATTTGAAAGCAAGGCAGAATTGCAGGAAACAGATTTCAGGAGGGAGATTCGAATCGCCTTTAAAGCACAGGAAAAGCGGCAAAACCTCGACAATGATGCCCTTGGCCAAAAAGGGCGTATGCGTTTTTTCCTGAATATATTCAGGAAAAAACGCATACGCCCTTTTTGGCCAACCAAGCAACCTGGAAAGGCAAATCAGCGCTACAAAGAAGTCTCGCTTCCCATCGGTCAAGAGGGCCATGCTGAATAAAGTGTCAAAACCAGAAATGCAGGACAGGCCATGGAGAAACGGGAGCCTTGCTACGCTGATGGGCAGGATGTAAATTGACAACAGCCACTCTGGAGAAGTGTACCGTGTGTCCTGAAACATCTAAAAAACTCAGCTTAGAGAGCATAGGGCACTTCCACTTATGGGCTTATAAATTGGGAAAACTAAAAATCAGCAAGACACAGGCACCCCAAAGTTTAGGGCTGCTCTGTTGACAAGAACCTCCACTTCGTTACACCTTAAATATCCCAGCAAAGAGAAAAATGGATAAAGAAGTTGTGGTCCTTATGTACAATGGAATATCACTCAGCCATGAAATCAACGTCATAAGGCTAGCAGCAGGATGATGAGGGGATTTAGGTACGACGATTCTATGTGAAATAAGTCACACAGAAAAAGACACTTATCATAAGATATCACTTATAGAGGGAGTGTAAACACCGCTACCCTTGAACTGAATTACAAAACAGAACAGAGTCACACGTTTAGAAAACACACTATGGCTGCTTAACGGGAAAGGTGAGGTGGGGTGATGCATAAAACAAGGGTTTCAAATTAGCTCAGATACCGTTCCATAAACCCAATAGGTATTAGACAAGACTTACTCCTAGCTCAGTGAATTGGACTCAACACCCCCAATTCACCGCCCAAGAATATATCTGACTAGTAAGAATCTTAAAACCTATGTATTGATATCTCTCTGTAAGTGAGTCAAGTGGGTGTAAAGCGGCATAAACACAGCAGTGAAAAGCAGCTAAACCCCATTATAAAAATCAATTACTTTTAAAAACCCGTGAAACAAAGACAGTGAAAGAGAGAGAAATTCTTACAAAATTCGTTCAGGGGCTGTGATGCCACCTGGATTGACCATATCTAGACCCACAGCTGATTGAGACATAAGGCTGGACACTCTTGGGGCTGAGAGGTTTGGTGAGGTTGGGTGAGCAAACGCAGACCCTTTAAAGTAATACTGCGTGGTACCCATCCCATGGGTCCCAAATCTCCAGGTTCAAGGGCATCTTCCTACATCGAAAACATGCATGAGAAACCCAGAAGATGGTACACCGTGTGATCGGGAAAGGTTTCTAAAACGCACCTCATGTCTCATCTCCTTGTGCGCGGGTTCGCCATTCCAGCCGCTTTACAAGCAATCTCCCTCCTTGGAGAATCAGCACCTTTAACCTCCTGTTCCGTACAGGTTGCAATTTGTCCTGAGGATGAACGGGAAGAGGGGGAACCAATGAGAGACTAGCTCTAGGTGTTGGGACAGGCACAGGTCACTCTATTTTCCCATCAGGAAGAAGAATTAACCACAGGCTCAGCCTGCCGCCCGTGACCAGAGGAGGGCCTGAAGCAATCCTGCGCTTTTGCGGCCAGCTCCCAAGAAAGCGAGTTGAAAAATGGAGCTCAGGGGCACTGCAATTCACAAACCTGCAGACTTATAAATGATCACTCTCGTCCAAAAATATATTGAGGGAAGGCAACGAAGAGGATTTGAAAGCAAAGCAGAATTGCAGGAAACAGATTTCAGGAGGGAGATTCGAATCGCCTTTAAAGCACAGGAAAAGCGGCAAAACCTCGACAATGATGCCCTTGGCCAAAAAGGGCGTATGCGTTTTTTCCTGAATATATTCAGGAAAAAACGCATACGCCCTTTTTGGCCAACCAAGCAACCTGGAAAGGCAAATCAGCGCTACAAAGAAGTCTCGCTTCCCATCGGTCAAAAGGGCCATGCTGAATAAAGTGTCAAAACCAGAAATGCAGGACAGGCCATGGAGAAACGGGAGCCTTGCTACGCTGATGGACAGGATGTAAATTGACAACAGCCACTCTGGAGAAGTGTACCGTGTGTCCTGAAACATCTAAAAAACTCAGCTTAGAGAGCATAGGGCACTTCCACTTATGGGCTTATAAATTGGGAAAACTAAAAATCAGCAAGACACAGGCACCCCAAAGTTTAGGGCTGCTCTGTTGACAAGAACCTCCACTTCGTTACACCTTAAATATCCCAGGAAAGAGAAAAATGGATAAAGAAGTTGTGGTCCTTATGTACAATGGAATATTACTCAGCCATGAAATCAACGTCATAAGGCTAGCAGCAGGATGATGAGTGGATTTAGGTACGACGATTCTATGTGAAATAAGTCACACAGAAAAAGACACTTATCATAAGATATCACTTATAGAGGGAGTGTAAACACCGCTACCCTTGAACTGAATTACAAAACAGAACAGAGTCAAACGTTTAGAAAACACACTATGGCTGCTTAACGGGAAAGGTGAGGTGGGGTGATGCATAAAACAAGGGTTTCAAATTAGCTCAGATACCGTTCCATAAACCCAATAGGTATTAGACAAGACTTACTCCTAGCTCAGTGAATTGGACTCAACACCCCCAATTCACCGCCCAAGAATATATCTGACTAGTAAGAATCTTAAAACCAATGTATTGATATCTCTCTGTAAGTGAGTCAAGTGGGTGTAAAGCGGCATAAACACAGCAGTGAAAAGCAGCTAAACCCCATTATAAAAATCAATTACTTTTAAAAACCCGTGAAACAAAGACAGTGAAAGAGAGAGAAATTCTTACAAAATTCGTTCAGGGGCTGTGATGCCACCTGGATTGACCATATCTAGACCCACAGCTGATTGAGACATAAGGCTGGACACTCTTGGGGCTGAGAGGTTTGGTGAGGTTGGGTGAGCAAACGCAGACCCTTTAAAGTAATACTGCGTGGTACCCATCCCATGGGTCCCAAATCTCCAGGTTCAAGGGCATCTTCCTACATCGAAAACATGCATGAGAAACCCAGAAGATGGTACACCGTGTGATCGGGAAAGGTTTCTAAAACGCACCTCATGTCTCATCTCCTTGTGCGCGGGTTCGCCATTCCAGCCGCTTTACAAGCAATCTCCCTCCTTGGAGAATCAGCACCTTTAACCTCCTGTTCCGTACAGGTTGCAATTTGTCCTGAGGATGAACGGGAAGAGGGGGAACCAATGAGAGACTAGCTCTAGGTGTTGGGACAGGCACAGGTCACTCTATTTTCCCATCAGGAAGAAGAATTAACCACAGGCTCAGCCTGCCGCCCGTGACCAGAGGAGGGCCTGAAGCAATCCTGCGCTTTTGCGGCCAGCTCCCAAGAAAGCGAGTTGAAAAATGGAGCTCAGGGGCACTGCAATTCACAAACCTGCAGACTTATAAATGATCACTCTCATCCACAAATATATTGAGGGAAGGCAACGAAGAGGATTTGAAAGCAAGGCAGAATTGCAGGAAACAGATTTCAGGAGGGAGATTCGAATCGCCTTTAAAGCACAGGAAAAGCGGCAAAACCTCGACAATGATGCCCTTGGCCAAAAAGGGCGTATGCGTTTTTTCCTGAATATATTCAGGAAAAAACGCATACGCCCTTTTTGGCCAACCAAGCAACCTGGAAAGGCAAATCAGCGCTACAAAGAAGTCTCGCTTCCCATCGGTCAAGAGGGCCATGCTGAATAAAGTGTCAAAACCAGAAATGCAGGACAGGCCATGGAGAAACGGGAGCCTTGCTACGCTGATGGACAGGATGTAAATTGACAACAGCCACTCTGGAGAAGTGTACCGTGTGTCCTGAAACATCTAAAAAACTCAGCTTAGAGAGCATAGGGCACTTCCACTTATGGGCTTATAAATTGGGAAAACTAAAAATCAGCAAGACACAGGCACCCCAAAGTTTAGGGCTGCTCTGTTGACAAGAACCTCCACTTCGTTACACCTTAAATATCCCAGGAAAGAGAAAAATGGATAAAGAAGTTGTGGTCCTTATGTACAATGGAATATCACTCAGCCATGAAATCAACGTCATAAGGCTAGCAGCAGGATGATGAGTGGATTTAGGTACGACGATTCTATGTGAAATAAGTCACACAGAAAAAGACACTTATCATAAGATATCACTTATAGAGGGAGTGTAAACACCGCTACCCTTGAACTGAATTACAAAACAGAACAGAGTCAAACGTTTAGAAAACACACTATGGCTGCTTAACGGGAAAGGTGAGGTGGGGTGATGCATAAAACAAGGGTTTCAAATTAGCTCAGATACCGTTCCATAAACCCAATAGGTATTAGACAAGACTTACTCCTAGCTCAGTGAATTGGACTCAACACCCCCAATTCACCGCCCAAGAATATATCTGACTAGTAAGAATCTTAAAACCTATGTATTGATATCTCTCTGTAAGTGAGTCAAGTGGGTGTAAAGCGGCAGAAACACAGCAGTGAAAAGCAGCTAAACCCCATTATAAAAATCAATTACTTTTAAAAACCCGTGAAACAAAGACAGTGAAAGAGAGAGAAATTCTTACAAAATTCGTTCAGGGGCTGTGATGCCACCTGGATTGACCATATCTAGACCCACAGCTGATTGAGACATAAGGCTGGACACTCTTGGGGCTGAGAGGTTTGGTGAGGTTGGGTGAGCAAACGCAGACCCTTTAAAGTAATACTGCGTGGTACCCATCCCATGGGTCCCAAATCTCCAGGTTCAAGGGCATCTTCCTACATCGAAAACATGCATGAGAAACCCAGAAGATGGTACACCGTGTGATCGGGAAAGGTTTCTAAAACGCACCTCATGTCTCATCTCCTTGTGCGCGGGTTCGCCATTCCAGCCGCTTTACAAGCAATCTCCCTCCTTGGAGAATCAGCACCTTTAACCTCCTGTTCCGTACAGGTTGCAATTTGTCCTGAGGATGAACGGGAAGAGGGGGAACCAATGAGAGACTAGCTCTAGGTGTTGGGACAGGCACAGGTCACTCTATTTTCCCATCAGGAAGAAGAATTAACCACAGGCTCAGCCTGCCGCCCGGGACCAGAGTAGGGCCTGAAGCAATCCTGCGCTTTTGCGGCCAGCTCCCAAGAAAGCGAGTTGAAAAATGGAGCTCAGGGGCACTGCAATTCACAAACCTGCAGACTTATAAATGATCACTCTCATCCACAAATATATTGAGGGAAGGCAACGAAGAGGATTTGAAAGCAAGGCAGAATTGCAGGAAACAGATTTCAGGAGGGAGATTCGAATCGCCTTTAAAGCACAGGAAAAGCGGCAAAACCTCGACAATGATGCCCTTGGCCAAAAAGGGCGTATGCGTTTTTTCCTGAATATATTCAGGAAAAACCGCATACGCCCTTTTTGGCCAACCAAGCAACCTGGAAAGGCAAATCAGCGCTACAAAGAAGTCTCGCTTCCCATCGGTCAAGAGGGCCATGCTGAATAAAGGGTCAAAACCAGAAATGCAGGACAGGCCATGGAGAAACGGGAGCCTTGCTCCGCTGATGGGCAGGATGTAAATTGCCAACAGCCACTCTGGAGAAGTGTACGGTGTGTCCTGAAACATATAAAAAACTCAGCTTAGAGATCATAGGGTACTTCCACTCATGGGCGTATAAATTGGGAAAACGAAAAATCAGCAAGACACAGGCACCCCAAAGTTTAGGGCTGCTCTGTTGACAAGAACCTCCACTTCGTTACACCTTAAATATCCCAGCAAAGAGAAAAATGGATAAAGAAGTTGTGGTCCTTATGTACAATGGAATATCACTCAGCCATGAAATCAACGTCATAAGGCTAGTAGCAGCATGATGAGTGGATTTAGGTATGACGATTCTATGTGAAATAAGTCACACAGAAAAAGACACTTATCATAAGATATCACTTATAGAGGGAGTGTAAACACCGCTACCCTTGAACTGAATTACAAAACAGAACAGAGTCACACGTTTAGAAAACACACTATGGCTGCTTAACGGGAAAGGTGAGGTGGGGTGATGCATAAAACAAGGGTTTCAAATTAGCTCAGATACCGTTCCATAAACCCAATAGGTAATAGACAAGACCTACTCCTAGTTCAGTGAATTGGACTCAACACCCCCTATTCACCGCCCAAGAATATATCTGACTAGTAAGAATCTTCAAACCTATGTATTGATATCTCTCTGTAAGTGAGTCAAGTGGGTGTAAAGCGGCATAAACACAGCAGTGAAAAGCAGCTAAACCCCATTATAAAAATCAATTACTTTTAAAAACCCGTGAAACAAAGACAGTGAAAGAGAGAGAAATTCTTCCAAAATTCGTTCAGGGGCTGTGATGCCACCTGGATTGACCATATCTAGACCCACAGCTGATTGAGACATAAGGGTGGACACTCTTGGGGCTGAGAGGTTTGGTGAGGTTGGGTGAGCAAACGCAGACCCTTTAAAGTAATACTGCGTGGTACCCATCCCATGGGTCCCAAATCTCCAGGTTCAAGGGCATCTTCCTACATCGAAAACATGCATGAGAAACCCAGAAGATGGTACACCGTGTGATCGGGAAAGGTTTCTAAAACGCACCTCATTTCTCATCTCCTTGTGCGCGGGTTCGCCATTCCAGCCGCTTTACAAGCAATCTCCCTCCTTGGAGAATCAGCACCTTTAACCTCCTGTTCCGTACAGGTTGCAATTTGTGCTGAGGATGAACGGGAAGAGGGGGAACCAATGAGAGACTAGCTCTAGGTGTTGGGACAGGCACAGGTCACTCTATTTTCCCATCAGGAAGAAGAATTAACCACAGGCTCAGCCTGCCGCCCGTGACCAGAGTAGGGCCTGAAGCAATCCTGCGCTTTTGCGGCCAGCTCCCAAGAAAGCGAGTTGAAAAATGGAGCTCAGGGGCACTGCAATTCACAAACCTGCAGACTTATAAATGATCACTCTCGTCCACAAATATATTGAGGGAAGGCAACGAAGAGGATTTGAAAGCAAGGCAGAATTGCAGGAAACAGATTTCAGGAGGGAGATTCGAATCGCCTTTAAAGCACAGGAAAAGCGGCAAAACCTCGACAATGATGCCCTTGGCCAAAAAGGGCGTATGCGTTTTTTCCTGAATATATTCAGGAAAAAACGCATACGCCATTTTTGGCCAACCAAGCAACCTGGAAAGGCAAATCAGCGCTACAAAGAAGTCTCGCTTCCCATCGGTCAAGAGGGCCATGCTGAATAAAGTGTCAAAACCAGAAATGCAGGACAGGCCACGGAGAAACGGGAGCCTTGCTACGCTGATGGGCAGGATGTAAATTGACAACAGCCACTCTGGAGAAGTGTACCGTGTGTCCTGAAACATCTAAAAAACTCAGCTTAGAGAGCATAGGGCACTTCCACTTATGGGCTTATAAATTGGGAAAACTAAAAATCAGCAAGACACAGGCACCCCAAAGTTTAGGGCTGCTCTGTTGACAAGAACCTCCACTTCGTTACACCTTAAATATCCCAGGAAAGAGAAAAATGGATAAAGAAGTTGTGGTCCTTATGTACAATGGAATATCACTCAGCCATGAAATCAACGTCATAAGGCTAGCAGCAGGATGATGAGTGGATTTAGGTACGACGATTCTATGTGAAATAAGTCACACAGAAAAAGACACTTATCATAAGATATCACTTATAGAGGGAGTGTAAACACCGCTACCCTTGAACTGAATTACAAAACAGAACAGAGTCACACGTTTAGAAAACACACTATGGCTGCTTAACGGGAAAGGTGAGGTGGGGTGATGCATAAAACAAGGGTTTCAAATTAGCTCAGATACCGTTCCATAAACCCAATAGGTATTAGACAAGACTTACTCCTAGCTCAGTGAATTGGACTCAACACCCCCAATTCACCGCCCAAGAATATATCTGACTAGTAAGAATCTTAAAACCTATGTATTGATATCTCTCTGTAAGTGAGTCAAGTGGGTGTAAAGCGGCATAAACACAGCAGTGAAAAGCAGCTAAACCCCATTATAAAAATCAATTACTTTTAAAAACCCGTGAAACAAAGACAGTGAAAGAGAGAGAAATTCTTACAAAATTCGTTCAGGGGCTGTGATGCCACCTGGATTGACCATATCTAGACCCACAGCTGATTGAGACATAAGGCTGGACACTCTTGGGGCTGAGAGGTTTGGTGAGGTTGGGTGAGCAAACGCAGACCCTTTAAAGTAATACTGCGTGGTACCCATCCCATGGGTCCCAAATCTCCAGGTTCAAGGGCATCTTCCTACATCGAAAACATGCATGAGAAACCCAGAAGATGGTACACCGTGTGATCGGGAAAGGTTTCTAAAACGCACCTCATGTCTCATCTCCTTGTGCGCGGGTTCGCCATTCCAGCCGCTTTACAAGCAATCTCCCTCCTTGGAGAATCAGCACCTTTAACCTCCTGTTCCGTACAGGTTGCAATTTGTCCTGAGGATGAACGGGAAGAGGGGGAACCAATGAGAGACTAGCTCTAGGTGTTGGGACAGGCACAGGGCACTCTATTTTCCCATCAGGAAGAAGAATTAACCACAGGCTCAGCCTGCCGCCCGTGACCAGAGGAGGGCCTGAAGCAATCCTGCGCTTTTGCGGCCAGCTCCCAAGAAAGCGAGTTGAAAAATGGAGCTCAGGGGCACTGCAATTCACAAACCTGCAGACTTATAAATGATCACTCTCGTCCACAAATATATTGAGGGAAGGCAATGAAGAGGATTTGAAAGCAAGGCAGAATTGCAGGAAACAGATTTCAGGAGGGAGATTCGAATCGCCTTTAAAGCACAGGAAAAGCGGCAAAACCTCGACAATGATGCCCTTGGCCAAAAAGGGCGTATGCGTTTTTTCCTGAATATATTCAGGAAAAAACGCATACGCCCTTTTTGGCCAACCAAGCAACCTGGAAAGGCAAATCAGCGCTACAAAGAAGTCTCGCTTCCCATCGGTCAAGAGGGCCATGCTGAATAAAGGGTCAAAACCAGAAATGCAGGACAGGCCATGGAGAAACGGGAGCCTTGCTCCGCTGATGGGCAGGATGTAAATTGCCAACAGCCACTCTGGAGAAGTGTACGGTGTGTCCTGAAACATATAAAAAACTCAGCTTAGAGATCATAGGGTACTTCCACTCATGGGCGTATAAATTGGGAAAATGAAAAATCAGCAAGACACAGGCATCCCAAAGTTTAGGGCTGCTCTGTTGACAAGAACCTCCACTTCGTTACACCTTAAATATCCCAGCAAAGAGAAAAATGGATAAAGAAGTTGTGGTCCTTATGTACAATGGAATATCACTCAGCCATGAAATCAACGTCATAAGGCTAGTAGCAGCATGATGAGTGGATTTAGGTACGACGATTCTATGTGAAATAAGTCACACAGAAAAAGACACTTATCATAAGATATCACTTATAGAGGGAGTGTAAACACCGCTACCCTTGAACTGAATTACAAAACAGAACAGAGTCACACGTTTAGAAAACACACTATGGCTGCTTAACGGGAAAGGTGAGGTGGGGTGATGCATAAAACAAGGGTTTCAAATTAGCTCAGATACCGTTCCATAAACCCAATAGGTAATAGACAAGACCTACTCGTAGTTCAGTGAATTGGACTCAACACCCCCTATTCACCGCCCAAGAATATATCTGACTAGTAAGAATCTTCAAACCTATGTATTGATATCTCTCTGTAAGTGAGTCAAGTGGGTGTAAAGCGGCATAAACACAGCAGTGAAAAGCAGCTAAACCCCATTATAAAAATCAATTACTTTTAAAAACCCGTGAAACAAAGACAGTGAAAGAGAGAGAAATTCTTACAAAATTCGTTCAGGGGCTGTGATGCCACCTGGATTGACCATATCTAGACCCACAGCTGATTGAGACATAAGGCTGGACACTCTTGGGGCTGAGAGGTTTGGTGAGGTTGGGTGAGCAAACGCAGACCCTTTAAAGTAATACTGCGTGGTACCCATCCCATGGGTCCCAAATCTCCAGGTTCAAGGGCATCTTCCTACATCGAAAACATGCATGAGAAACCCAGAAGATGGTACACCGTGTGATCGGGAAAGGTTTCTAAAACGCACCTCATTTCTCATCTCCTTGTGCGCGGGTTCGCCATTCCAGCCGCTTTACAAGCAATCTCCCTCCTTGGAGAATCAGCACCTTTAACCTCCTGTTCCGTACAGGTTGCAATTTGTGCTGAGGATGAACGGGAAGAGGGGGAACCAATGAGAGACTAGCTCTAGGTGTTGGGACAGGCACAGGTCACTCTATTTTCCCATCAGGAAGAAGAATTAACCACAGGCTCAGCCTGCCGCCCGTGACCAGAGTAGGGCCTGAAGCAATCCTGCGCTTTTGCGGCCAGCTCCCAAGAAAGCGAGTTGAAAAATGGAGCTCAGGGGCACTGCAATTCACAAACCTGCAGACTTATAAATGATCACTCTCGTCCACAAATATATTGAGGGAAGGCAACGAAGAGGATTTGAAAGCAAGGCAGAATTGCAGGAAACAGATTTCAGGAGGGAGATTCGAATCGCCTTTAAAGCACAGGAAAAGCGGCAAAACCTCGACAATGATGCCCTTGGCCAAAAAGGGCGTATGCGTTTTTTCCTGAATATATTCAGGAAAAAACGCATACGCCCTTTTTGGCCAACCAAGCAACCTGGAAAGGCAAATCAGCGCTACAAAGAAGTCTCGCTTCCCATCGGTCAAGAGGGCCATGCTGAATAAAGGGTCAAAACCAGAAATGCAGGACAGGCCATGGAGAAACGGGAGCCTTGCTACGCTGATGGGCAGGATGTAAATTGACAACAGCCACTCTGGAGAAGTGTACCGTGTGTCCTGAAACATCTAAAAAACTCAGCTTAGAGAGCATAGGGCACTTCCACTTATGGGCTTATAAATTGGGAAAACTAAAAATCAGCAAGACACAGGCACCCCAAAGTTTAGGGCTGCTCTGTTGACAAGAACCTCCACTTCGTTACACCTTAAATATCCCAGGAAAGAGAAAAATGGATAAAGAAGTTGTGGTCCTTATGTACAATGGAATATCACTCAGCCATGAAATCAAGGTCATAAGGCTAGTAGCAGCATGATGAGTGGATTTAGGTACGACGATTCTATGTGAAATAAGTCACACAGAAAAAGACACTTATCATAAGATATCACTTATAGAGGGAGTGTAAACACCGCTACCCTTGAACTGAATTACAAAACAGAACAGAGTCACACGTTTAGAAAACACACTATGGCTGCTTAACGGGAAAGGTGAGGTGGGGTGATGCATAAAACAAGGGTTTCAAATTAGCTCAGATACCATTCCATAAACCCAATAGGTAATAGACAAGACCTACTCCTAGTTCAGTGAATTGGACTCAACACCCCCTATTCACCGCCCAAGAATATATCTGACTAGTAAGAATCTTCAAACCTATGTATTGATATCTCTCTGTAAGTGAGTCAAGTGGGTGTAAAGCGGCATAAACACAGCAGTGAAAAGCAGCTAAACCCCATTATAAAAATCAATTACTTTTAAAAACCCGTGAAACAAAGACAGTGAAAGAGAGAGAAATTCTTCCAAAATTCGTTCAGGGGCTGTGATGCCACCTGGATTGACCATATCTAGACCCACAGCTGATTGAGACATAAGGGTGGACACTCTTGGGGCTGAGAGGTTTGGTGAGGTTGGGTGAGCAAACGCAGACCCTTTAAAGTAATACTGCGTGGTACCCATCCCATGGGTCCCAAATCTCCAGGTTCAAGGGCATCTTCCTACATCGAAAACAAGCATGAGAAACCCAGAAGATGGTACACCGTGTGATCGGGAAAGGTTTCTAAAACGCACCTCATTTCTCAACTCCTTGTGCGCGGGTTCGCCATTTCAGCCGCTTTACTAGCAATCTCCCTCCTTGGAGAATCAGCACCTTTAACCTCCTGTTCCGTACAGGTTGCAATTTGTGCTGAGGATGAACGGGAAGAGGGGGAACCAATGAGAGACTAGCTCTAGGTGTTGGGACAGGCTCAGGTCACTCTATTTTCCCATCAGGAAGAAGAATTAACCACAGGCTCAGCCTGCCGCCCGTGACCAGAGTAGGGCCTGAAGCAATCCTGCGCTTTTGCGGCCAGCTCCCAAGAAAGCGAGTTGAAAAATGGAGCTCAGGGGCACTGCAATTCACAAACCTGCAGACTTATAAATGATCACTCTCGTCCACAAATATATTGAGGGAAGGCAACGAAGAGGATTTGAAAGCAAGGCAGAATTGCAGGAAACAGATTTCAGGAGGGAGATTCGAATCGCCTTTAAAGCACAGGAAAAGCGGCAAAACCTCGACAATGATGCCCTTGGCCAAAAAGGGCGTATGCGTTTTTTCCTGAATATATTCAGGAAAAAACGCATACGCCCTTTTTGGCCAACCAAGCAACCTGGAAAGGCAAATCAGCGCTACAAAGAAGTCTCGCTTCCCATCGGTCAAGAGGGCCATGCTGAATAAAGTGTCAAAACCAGAAATGCAGGAAAGGCCATGGAGAAACGGGAGCCTTGCTACGCTGATGGGCAGGATGTAAATTGCCAACAGCCACTCTGGAGAAGTGTACGGTGTGTCCTGAAACATATAAAAAACTCAGCTTAGAGATCATAGGGTACTTCCACTCATGGGCGTATAAATTGGGAAAACTAAAAATCAGCAAGACACAGGCACCCCAAAGTTTAGGGCTGCTCTGTTGACAAGAACCTCCACTTCGTTACACCTTAAATATCCCAGGAAAGAGAAAAATGGATAAAGAAGTTGTGGTCCTTATGTACAATGGAATATCACTCAGCCATGAAATCAACGTCATAAGGCTAGTAGCAGCATGATGAGTGGATTTAGGTACGACGATTCTATGTGAAATAAGTCACACAGAAAAAGACACTTATCATAAGATATCACTTATAGAGGGAGTGTAAACACCGCTACCCTTGAACTGAATTACAAAACAGAACAGAGTCACACATTTAGAAAACACACTATGGCTGCTTAACGGGAAAGGTGAGGTGGGGTGATGCATAAAACAAGGGTTTCAAATTAGCTCAGATACCGTTCCATAAACCCAATAGGTAATAGACAAGACCTACTCCTAGTTCAGTGAATTGGACTCAACACCCCCTATTCACCGCCCAAGAATATATCTGACTAGTAAGAATCTTCAAACCTATGTATTGATATCTCTCTGTAAGTGAGTCAAGTGGGTGTAAAGCGGCATAAACACAGCAGTGAAAAGCAGCTAAACCCCATTATAAAAATCAATTACTTTTAAAAACCCGTGAAACAAAGACAGTGAAAGAGAGAGAAATTCTTACAAAATTCGTTCAGGGGCTGTGATGCCACCTGGATTGACCATATCTAGACCCACAGCTGATTGAGACATAAGGCTGGACACTCTTGGGGCTGAGAGGTTTGGTGAGGTTGGGTGAGCAAACGCAGACCCTTTAAAGTAATACTGCGTGGTACCCATCCCATGGGTCCCAAATCTCCAGGTTCAAGGGCATCTTCCTACATCGAAAACATGCATGAGAAACCCAGAAGATGGTACACCGTGTGATCGGGAAAGGTTTCTAAAACGCACCTCATTTCTCATCTCCTTGTGCGCGGGTTCGCCATTCCAGCCGCTTTACAAGCAATCTCCCTCCTTGGAGAATCAGCACCTTTAACCTCCTGTTCCGTACAGGTTGCAATTTGTCCTGAGGATGAACGGGAAGAGGGGGAACCAATGAGAGACTAGCTCTAGGTGTTGGGACAGGCACAGGTCACTCTATTTTCCCATCAGGAAGAAGAATTAACCACAGGCTCAGCCTGCCGCCCGTGACCAGAGGAGGGCCTGAAGCAATCCTGCGCTTTTGCGGCCAGCTCCCAAGAAAGCGAGTTGAAAAATGGAGCTCAGGGGCACTGCAATTCACAAACCTGCAGACTTATAAATGATCACTCTCGTCCACAAATATATTGAGGGAAGGCAACGAAGAGGATTTGAAAGCAAGGCAGAATTGCAGGAAACAGATTTCAGGAGGGAGATTCGAATCGCCTTTAAAGCACAGGAAAAGCGGCAAAACCTCGACAATGATGCCCTTGGCCAAAAAGGGCGTATGCGTTTTTTCCTGAATATATTCAGGAAAAAACGCATACGCCCTTTTTGGCCAACCAAGCAACCTGGAAAGGCAAATCAGCGCTACAAAGAAGTCTCGCTTCCCATCGGTCAAGAGGGCCATGCTGAATAAAGGGTCAAAACCAGAAATGCAGGACAGGCCATGGAGAAACGGGAGCCTTGCTACGCTGATGGGCAGGATGTAAATTGCCAACAGCCACTCTGGAGAAGTGTACGGTGTGTCCTGAAACATATAAAAAACTCAGCTTAGAGATCATAGGGTACTTCCACTCATGGGCGTATAAATTGGGAAAATGAAAAATCAGCAAGACACAGGCACCCCAAAGTTTAGGGCTGCTCTGTTGACAAGAACCTCCACTTCGTTACACCTTAAATATCCCAGCAAAGAGAAAAATGGATAAAGAAGTTGTGGTCCTTATGTACAATGGAATATCACTCAGCCATGAAATCAACGTCATAAGGCTAGTAGCAGCATGATGAGTGGATTTAGGTACGACGATTCTATGTGAAATAAGTCACACAGAAAAAGACACTTATCATAAGATATCACTTATAGAGGGAGTGTAAACACCGCTACCCTTGAACTGAATTACAAAACAGAACAGAGTCACACGTTTAGAAAACACACTATGGCTGCTTAACGGGAAAGGTGAGGTGGGGTGATGCATAAAACAAGGGTTTCAAATTAGCTCAGATACCGTTCCATAAACCCAATAGGTAATAGACAAGACCTACTCCTAGTTCAGTGAATTGGACTCAACACCCCCTATTCACCGCCCAAGAATATATCTGACTAGTAAGAATCTTCAAACCTATGTATTGATATCTCTCTGTAAGTGAGTCAAGTGGGTGTAAAGCGGCATAAACACAGCAGTGAAAAGCAGCTAAACCCCATTATAAAAATCAATTACTTTTAAAAACCCGTGAAACAAAGACAGTGAAAGAGAGAGAAATTCTTACAAAATTCGTTCAGGGGCTGTGATGCCACCTGGATTGACCATATCTAGACCCACAGCTGATTGAGACATAAGGCTGGACACTCTTGGGGCTGAGAGGTTTGGTGAGGTTGGGTGAGCAAACGCAGACCCTTTAAAGTAATACTGCGTGGTACCCATCCCATGGGTCCCAAATCTCCAGGTTCAAGGGCATCTTCCTACATCGAAAACATGCATGAGAAACCCAGAAGATGGTACACCGTGTGATCGGGAAAGGTTTCTAAAACGCACCTCATTTCTCATCTCCTTGTGCGCGGGTTCGCCATTCCAGCCGCTTTACAAGCAATCTCCCTCCTTGGAGAATCAGCACCTTTAACCTCCTGTTCCGTACAGGTTGCAATTTGTCCTGAGGATGAACGGGAAGAGGGGGAACCAATGAGAGACTAGCTCTAGGTGTTGGGACAGGCACAGGTCACTCTATTTTCCCATCAGGAAGAAGAATTAACCACAGGCTCAGCCTGCCGCCCGGGACCAGAGGAGGGCCTGAAGCAATCCTGCGCTTTTGCGGCCAGCTCCCAAGAAAGCGAGTTGAAAAATGGAGCTCAGGGGCACTGCAATTCACAAACCTGCAGACTTATAAATGATCACTCTCGTCCACAAATATATTGAGGGAAGGCAACGAAGAGGATTTGAAAGCAAGGCAGAATTGCAGGAAACAGATTTCAGGAGGGAGATTCGAATCGCCTTTAAAGCACAGGAAAAGCGGCAAAACCTCGACAATGATGCCCTTGGCCAAAAAGGGCGTATGCGTTTTTTCCTGAATATATTCAGGAAAAAACGCATACGCCCTTTTTGGCCAACCAAGCAACCTGGAAAGGCAAATCAGCGCTACAAAGAAGTCTCGCTTCCCATCGGTCAAGAGGGCCATGCTGAATAAAGTGTCAAAACCAGAAATGCAGGACAGGCCATGGAGAAACGGGAGCCTTGCTACGCTGATGGGCAGGATGTAAATTGCCAACAGCCACTCTGGAGAAGTGTACGGTGTGTCCTGAAACATATAAAAAACTCAGCTTAGAGATCATAGGGTACTTCCACTCATGGGCGTATAAATTGGGAAAACTAAAAATCAGCAAGACACAGGCACCCCAAAGTTTAGGGCTGCTCTGTTGACAAGAACCTCCACTTCGTTACACCTTAAATATCCCAGGAAAGAGAAAAATGGATAAAGAAGTTGTGGTCCTTATGTACAATGGAATATCACTCAGCCATGAAATCAACGTCATAAGGCTAGTAGCAGCATGATGAGTGGATTTAGGTACGACGATTCTATGTGAAATAAGTCACACAGAAAAAGACACTTATCATAAGATATCACTTATAGAGGGAGTGTAAACACCGCTACCCTTGAACTGAATTACAAAACAGAACAGAGTCACACATTTAGAAAACACACTATGGCTGCTTAACGGGAAAGGTGAGGTGGGGTGATGCATAAAACAAGGGTTTCAAATTAGCTCAGATACCGTTCCATAAACCCAATAGGTAATAGACAAGACCTACTCCTAGTTCAGTGAATTGGACTCAACACCCCCTATTCACCGCCCAAGAATATATCTGACTAGTAAGAATCTTCAAACCTATGTATTGATATCTCTCTGTAAGTGAGTCAAGTGGGTGTAAAGCGGCATAAACACAGCAGTGAAAAGCAGCTAAACCCCATTATAAAAATCAATTACTTTTAAAAACCCGTGAAACAAAGACAGTGAAAGAGAGAGAAATTCTTACAAAATTCGTTCAGGGGCTGTGATGCCACCTGGATTGACCATATCTAGACCCACAGCTGATTGAGACATAAGGCTGGACACTCTTGGGGCTGAGAGGTTTGGTGAGGTTGGGTGAGCAAACGCAGACCCTTTAAAGTAATACTGCGTGGTACCCATCCCATGGGTCCCAAATCTCCAGGTTCAAGGGCATCTTCCTACATCGAAAACATGCATGAGAAACCCAGAAGATGGTACACCGTGTGATCGGGAAAGGTTTCTAAAACGCACCTCATTTCTCATCTCCTTGTGCGCGGGTTCGCCATTCCAGCCGCTTTACAAGCAATCTCCCTCCTTGGAGAATCAGCACCTTTAACCTCCTGTTCCGTACAGGTTGCAATTTGTCCTGAGGATGAACGGGAAGAGGGGGAACCAATGAGAGACTAGCTCTAGGTGTTGGGACAGGCACAGGTCACTCTATTTTCCCATCAGGAAGAAGAATTAACCACAGGCTCAGCCTGCCGCCCGGGACCAGAGGAGGGCCTGAAGCAATCCTGCGCTTTTGCGGCCAGCTCCCAAGAAAGCGAGTTGAAAAATGGAGCTCAGGGGCACTGCAATTCACAAACCTGCAGACTTATAAATGATCACTCTCGTCCACAAATATATTGAGGGAAGGCAACGAAGAGGATTTGAAAGCAAGGCAGAATTGCAGGAAACAGATTTAAGGAGGGAGATTCGAATCGCCTTTAAAGCACAGGAAAAGCGGCAAAACCTCGACAATGATGCCCTTGGCCAAAAAGGGCGTATGCGTTTTTTCCTGAATATATTCAGGAAAAAACGCATACGCCCTTTTTGGCCAACCAAGCAACCTGGAAAGGCAAATCAGCGCTACAAAGAAGTCTCGCTTCCCATCGGTCAAGAGGGCCATGCTGAATAAAGGGTCAAAACCAGAAATGCAGGACAGGCCATGGAGAAACGGGAGCCTTGCTACGCTGATGGGCAGGATGTAAATTGCCAACAGCCACTCTGGAGAAGTGTACGGTGTGTCCTGAAACATATAAAAAACTCAGCTTAGAGATCATAGGGTACTTCCACTCATGGGCGTATAAATTGGGAAAATGAAAAATCAGCAAGACACAGGCACCCCAAAGTTTAGGGCTGCTCTGTTGACAAGAACCTCCACTTCGTTACACCTTAAATATCCCAGCAAAGAGAAAAATGGATAAAGAAGTTGTGGTCCTTATGTACAATGGAATATCACTCAGCCATGAAATCAACGTCATAAGGCTAGTAGCAGCATGAGTGGATTCAGGTACGACGATTCTATGTGAAATAAGTCACACAGAAAAAGACACTTATCATAAGATATCACTTATAGAGGGAGTGTAAACACCGCTACCCTTGAACTGAATTACAAAACAGAACAGAGTCACACGTTTAGAAAACACACTATGGCTGCTTAACGGGAAAGGTGAGGTGGGGTGATGCATAAAACAAGGGTTTCAAATTAGCTCAGATACCGTTCCATAAACCCAATAGGTAATAGACAAGACCTACTCCTAGTTCAGTGAATTGGACTCAACACCCCCTATTCACCGCCCAAGAATATATCTGACTAGTAAGAATCTTCAAACCTATGTATTGATATCTCTCTGTAAGTGAGTCAAGTGGGTGTAAAGCGGCATAAACACAGCAGTGAAAAGCAGCTAAACCCCATTATAAAAATCAATTACTTTTAAAAACCCGTGAAACAAAGACAGTGAAAGAGAGAGAAATTCTTACAAAATTCGTTCACGGGCTGTGATGCCACCTGGATTGACCATATCTAGACCCACAGCTGATTGAGACATAAGGGTGGACACTCTTGGGGCTGAGAGGTTTGGTGAGGTTGGGTGAGCAAACGCAGACCCTTTAAAGTAATACTGCGTGGTACCCATCCCATGGGTCCCAAATCTCCAGGTTCAAGGGCATCTTCCTACATCGAAAACATGCATGAGAAACCCAGAAGATGGTACACCGTGTGATCGGGAAAGGTTTCTAAAACGCACCTCATTTCTCATCTCCTTGTGCGCGGGTTCGCCATTCCAGCCGCTTTACAAGCAATCTCCCTCCTTGGAGAATCAGCACCTTTAACCTCCTGTTCCGTACAGGTTGCAATTTGTCCTGAGGATGAACGGGAAGAGGGGGAACCAATGAGAGACTAGCTCTAGGTGTTGGGACAGGCACAGGTCACTCTATTTTCCCATCAGGAAGAAGAATTAACCACAGGCTCAGCCTGCCGCCCGGGACCAGAGGAGTGCCTGAAGCAATCCTGCGCTTTTGCGGCCAGCTCCCAAGAAAGCGAGTTGAAAAATGGAGCTCAGGGGCACTGCAATTCACAAACCTGCAGACTTATAAATGATCACTCTCGTCCAAAAATATATTGAGGGAAGGCAACGAAGAGGATTTGAAAGCAAGGCAGAATTGCAGGAAACAGATTTCAGGAGGGAGATTCGAATCGCCTTTAAAGCACAGGAAAAGCGGCAAAACCTCGACAATGATGCCCTTGGCCAAAAAGGGCGTATGCGTTTTTTCCTGAATATATTCAGGAAAAAACGCATACGCCCTTTTTGGCCAACCAAGCAACCTGGAAAGGCAAATCAGCGCTACAAAGAAGTCTCGCTTCCCATCGGTCAAGAGGGCCATGCTGAATAAAGTGTCAAAACCAGAAATGCAGGACAGGCCATGGAGAAACGGGAGCCTTGCTACGCTGATGGGCAGGATGTAAATTGCCAACAGCCACTCTGGAGAAGTGTACGGTGTGTCCTGAAACATATAAAAAACTCAGCTTAGAGATCATAGGGTACTTCCACTCATGGGCGTATAAATTGGGAAAACTAAAAATCAGCAAGACACAGGCACCCCAAAGTTTAGGGCTGCTCTGTTGACAAGAACCTCCACTTCGTTACACCTTAAATATCCCAGCAAAGAGAAAAATGGATAAAGAAGTTGTGGTCCTTATGTACAATGGAATATCACTCAGCCATGAAATCAACGTCATAAGGCTAGTAGCAGCATGATGAGTGGATTTAGGTACGACGATTCTATGTGAAATAAGTCACACAGAAAAAGACACTTATCATAAGATATCACTTATAGAGGGAGTGTAAACACCGCTACCCTTGAACTGAATTACAAAACAGAACAGAGTCACACGTTTAGAAAACACACTATGGCTGCTTAACGGGAAAGGTGAGGTGGGGTGATGCATAAAACAAGGGTTTCAAATTAGCTCAGATACCGTTCCATAAACCCAATAGGTAATAGACAAGACCTACTCCTAGTTCAGTGAATTGGACTCAACACCCCCTATTCACCGCCCAAGAATATATCTGACTAGTAAGAATCTTCAAACCTATGTATTGATATCTCTCTGTAAGTGAGTCAAGTGGGTGTAAAGCGGCATAAACACAGCAGTGAAAAGCAGCTAAACCCCATTATAAAAATCAATTACTTTTAAAAACCCGTGAAACAAAGACAGTGAAAGAGAGAGAAATTCTTCCAAAATTCGTTCAGGGGCTGTGATGCCACCTGGATTGACCATATCTAGACCCACAGCTGATTGAGACATAAGGGTGGACACTCTTGGGGCTGAGAGTTTTGGTGAGGTTGGGTGAGAAAACGCAGACCGTTTAAAGTAATACTGCGTGGTACCCATCCCATGGGTCCCAAATCTCCAGGTTCAAGGGCATCTTCCTACATCGAAAACATGCATGAGAAACCCAGAAGATGGTACACCGTGTGATCGGGAAAGGTTTCTAAAACGCACCTCATTTCTCATCTCCTTGTGCACGGGTTCGCCATTCCAGCCGCTTTACAAGCAATCTCCCTCCTTGGAGAATCAGCACCTTTAACCTCCTGTTCCGTACAGGTTGCAATTTGTCCTGAGGATGAACGGGAAGAGGGGGAACCAATGAGAGACTAGCTCTAGGTGTTGGGACAGGCACAGGTCACTCTATTTTCCCATCAGGAAGAAGAATTAACCACAGGCTCAGCCTGCCGCCCGTGACCAGAGGAGGGCCTGAAGCAATCCTGCGCTTTTGCGGCCAGCTCCCAAGAAAGCGAGTTGAAAAATGGAGCTCAGGGGCACTGCAATTCACAAACCTGCAGACTTATAAATGATCACTCTCGTCCAAAAATATATTGAGGGAAGGCAACGAAGAGGATTTGAAAGCAAGGCAGAATTGCAGGAAACAGATTTCAGGAGGGAGATTCGAATCGCCTTTAAAGCACAGGAAAAGCGGCAAAACCTTGACAATGATGCCCTTGGCCAAAAAGGGCGTATGCGTTTTTTCCTGAATATATTCAGGAAAAAACGCATACGCCCTTTTTGGCCAACCAAGCAACCTGGAAAGGCAAATCAGCGCTACAAAGAAGTCTCGCTTCCCTTCGGTCAAAAGGGCCATGCTGAATAAAGTGTCAAAACCAGAAATGCAGGACAGGCCATGGAGAAACGGGAGCCTTGCTACGTTGATGGACAGGATGTAAATTGCCAACAGCCACTCTGGAGAAGTGTACCGTGTGTCCTGAAACATCTAAAAAATTCAGCTTAGAGAGCATAGGGCACTTCCACTTATGTGCTTATAAATTGGGAAAACTAAAAATCAGCAAGACACAGGCACCCCAAAGTTTAGGGCTGCTCTGTTGACAAGAACCTCCACTTCGTTACACCTTAAATATCCCAGGAAAGAGAAAAATGGATAAAGAAGTTGTGGTCCTTATGTACAATGGAATATCACTCAGCCATGAAATCAACGTCATAAGGCTAGCAGCAGCATGATGAGTGGATTTAGGTACGACGATTCTAAGTGAAATAAGTCACACAGAAAAAGATAGTTATCATAAGATATCACTTATAGAGGGAGTGTAAACACCGCTACCCTTGAACTGAATTACAAAACAGAACAGAGTCACACGTTTAGAAAACACACTATGGCTGCTTAACGGGAAAGGTGAGGTGGGGTGATGCATAAAACAAGGGTTTCAAATTAGCTCAGATACCGTTCCATAAACCCAATAGGTAATAGACAAGACCTACTCCTAGTTCAGTGAATTGGACTCAACACCCCCTATTCACCGCCCAAGAATATATATGACTAGTAAGAATCTTAAAACCTATGTATTGATATCTCTCTGGAAGTGAGTCAAGTGGGAGTAAAGCGGCATAAACACAGCAGTGAAAAGCAGCTAAACCCCATTATAAAAATCAATTACTTTTAAAAACCCGTGAAACAAAGACAGTGAAAGAGAGAGAAATTCTTCCAAAATTCGTTCAGGGGCTGTGATGCCACCTGGATTGACCATATCTAGACCCACAGCTGATTGAGACATAAGGGTGGACACTCTTGGGGCTGAGAGGTTTGGTGAGGTTGGGTGAGCAAACGCAGACCCTTTAAAGTAATACTGCGTGGTACCCATCCCATGGGTCCCAAATCTCCAGGTTCAAGGGCATCTTCCTATATCGAAAACATGCATGAGAAACCCAGAAGATGGTACACCGTGTGATCGGGAAAGGTTTCTAAAACGCACCTCATTTCTCATCTCCTTGTGCGCGGGTTCGCCATTCCAGCCGCTTTACAAGCAATCTCCCTCCTTGGAGAATCAGCACCTTTAACCTCCTGTTCCGTACAGGTTGCAATTTGTCCTGAGGATGAACGGGAAGAGGGGGAACCGATGAGAGACTAGCTCTAGGTGTTGGGACAGGCACAGGTCACTGTATTTTCCCATCAGGAAGAAGAATTAACCACAGGCTCAGCCTGCCGCCCGGGACCAGAGTAGGGCCTGAAGCAATCCTGCGCTTTTGCGGCCAGCTCCCAAGAAAGCGAGGTGAAAAATGGAGCTCAGGGGCACTGCAATTCACAAACCTGCAGACTTATAAATGATCACTCTCGTCCACAAATATATTGAGGGAAGGCAACGAAGAGCATTTGAAAGCCAGGCAGAATTGCAGGAAACAGATTTCACGAGGGAGGTTCGAATCGCCTTTAAAGCACAGGAAAAGAGGCAAAACCTCGACAATGATGCCCTTGGCCAAAAAGGGCGTATGCGTTTTTTCCTGAATATATTCAGGAAAAAACGCATACGCCCTTTTTGGCCAACCAAGCAACCTGGAAAGGCAAATCAGCGCTACAAAGAAGTCTCGCTTCCCTTCGGTCAAAAGGGCCATGCTGAATAAAGTGTCAAAACCAGAAATGCAGGACAGGCCATGGAGAAACGGGAGCCTTGCTACGCTGATGGACAGGATGTAAATTGACAACAGCCACTCTGGAGAAGTGTACCGTGTGTCCTGAAACATCTAAAATACTCAGCTTAGAGAGCATAGGACACTTCCACTTATGGGCTTATAAATTGGGAAAACTAAAAATCAGCAACACACAGGCACCCCAAAGTTTAGGGCTGCTCTGTTGACAAGAACCTCCACTTCATTACACCTTAAATATCCCAGGAAAGAGAAAAATGGATAAAGAAGTTGTGGTCCTTATGTACAATGGAATATCACTCAGCCATGAAATCAACGTCATAAGGCTAGCAGCAGCATGATGAGTGGATTTAGGTACGACGATTCTAAGTGAAATAAGTCACACAGAGAAAGACAATTATCATAAGATATCACTTATAGAGGGAGTGTAAACACCGCTACCCTTGAACTGAATTACAAAACAGAACAGAGTCACACGTTTAGAAAACACACTATGGCTGCTTAACGGGAAAGGTGAGGTGGGGTGATGCATAAAACAAGGGTTTCAAATTAGCTCAGATACCGTTCCATAAACCCAATAGGTAATAGACAAGACTTACTCCTAGCTCAGTGAATTGGACTCAACACCCCCTATTCACCGCCCAAGAATACATCTGACTAGTAAGAATCTTCAAACCTATGTATTGATATCTCTCTGTAAGTGAGTCAAGTGGGTGTAAAGCGGCATAAACACAGCAGTGAAAAGCAGCTAAACCCCATTATAAAAATCAATTACTTTTAAAAACCCGTGAAACAAAGACAGTGAAAGAGAGAGAAATTCTTCCAAAATTCGTTCAGGGGCTGTGATGCCACCTGGATTGACCATATCTAGACCCACAGCTGATTGAGACATAAGGCTGGACACTCTTGGGGCTGAGAGGTTTGGTGAGGTTGGGTGAGCAAACGCAGACCCTTTAAAGTAATACTGCGTGGTACCCATCCCATGGGTCCCAAATATCCAGGTTCAAGGGCATCTTCCTACATCGAAAACATGCATGAGAAACCCAGAAGATGGTACACCGTGTGATCGGGAAAGGTTTCTAAAACGCACCTCATTTCTCATCTCCTTGTGCGCGGGTTCGCCATTCCAGCCGCTTTACAAGCAATCTCCCTCCTTGGAGAATCAGCACCTTTAACCTCCTGTTCCGTACAGGTTGCAATTTGTCCTGAGGATGAACGGGAAGAGGGGGAACCAATGAGAGACTAGCTCTAGGTGTTGGGACAGGCACAGGTCACTCTATTTTCCCATCAGGAAGAAGAATTAACCACAGGCTCAGCCTGCCGCCCGTGACCAGAGTAGGGCCTGAAGCAATCCTGCGCTTTTGCGGCCAGCTCCCAAGAAAGCGAGTTGAAAAATGGAGCTCAGGGGCACTGCAATTCACAAACCTGCAGACTTATAAATGATCACTCTCGTCCAAAAATATATTGAGGGAAGGCAACGAAGAGGATTTGAAAGCAAGGCAGAATTGCAGGAAACAGATTTCAGGAGGGAGATTCGAATCGCCTTTAAAGCACAGGAAAAGCGGCAAACCCTCGACAATGATGCCCTTGGCCAAAAAGGGCGTATGCGTTTTTTCCTGAATATATTCAGGAAAAAACGCATACGCCCTTTTTGGCCAACCAAGCAACCTGGAAAGGCAAATCAGCGCTACAAAGAAGTCTCGCTTCCCATCGGTCAAGAGGGCCATGCTGAATAAAGTGTCAAAACCAGAAATGCAGGACAGGCCATGGAGAAAAGGGAGCCTTGCTACGCTGATGGGCAGGATGTAAATTGCCAACAGCCACTCTGGAGAAGTGTACGGTGTGTCCTGAAACATATAAAAAACTCAGCTTAGAGATCATAGGGTACTTCCACTCATGGGCGTATAAATTGGGAAAACGAAAAATCAGCAAGACACAGGCACCCCAAAGTTTAGGGCTGCTCTGTTGACAAGAACCTCCACTTCGTTACACCTTAAATATCCCAGGAAAGAGAAAAATGAATAAAGAAGTTGTGGTCCTTATGTACAATGGAATATCACTCAGCCATGAAATCAACGTCAAAAGGCTAGTAGCAGCATGATGAGTGGATTTAGGTACGACGATTCTATGTGAAATAAGTCACACAGAAAAAGACACTTATCATAAGATATCACTTATAGAGGGAGTGTAAACACCGCTACCCTTGAACTGAATTACAAAACAGAACAGAGTCACACGTTTAGAAAACACACTATGGCTGCTTAACGGGAAAGGTGAGGTGGGGTGATGCATAAAACAAGGGTTTCAAATTAGCTCAGATACCGTTCCATAAACCCAATAGGTAATAGACAAGACCTACTCCTAGTTCACTGAATTGGACTCAACACCCCCTATTCACCGCCCAAGAATATATCTGACTAGTAAGAATCTTCAAACCTATGTATTGATATCTCTCTGTTAGTGAGTCAAGTGGGTGTAAAGCGGCATAAACACAGCAGTGAAAAGCAGCTAAACCCCATTATAAAAATCAATTACTTTTAAAAACCCGTGAAACAAAGACAGTGAAAGAGAGAGAAATTCTTCCAAAATTCGTTCAGGGGCTGTGATGCCACCTGGATTGACCATATCTAGACCCACAGCTGATTGAGACATAAGGGTGGACACTCTTGGGGCTGAGAGGTTTGGTGAGGTTGGGTGAGCAAACGCAGACCCTTTAAAGTAATACTGCGTGGTACCCATCCCATGGGTCCCAAATCTCCAGGTTCAAGGGCATCTTCCTACATCGAAAACATGCATGAGAAACCCAGAAGATGGTACACCGTGTGATCGGGAAAGGTTTCTAAAACGCACCTCATTTCTCATCTCCTTGTGCGCGGGTTCGCCATTCCAGCCGCTTTACAAGCAATCTCCCTCCTTGGAGAATCAGCACCTTTAACCTCCTGTTCCGTACAGGTTGCAATTTGTCCTGAGGATGAACGGGAAGAGGGGGAACCAATGAGAGACTAGCTCTAGGTGTTGGGACAGGCACAGGTCACTCTATTTTCCCATCAGGAAGAAGAATTAACCACAGGCTCAGCCTGCCGCCCATGACCAGAGGAGGGCCTGAAGCAATCCTGCGCTTTTGCGGCCAGCTCCCAAGAAAGCGAGTTGAAAAATGGAGCTCAGGGGCACTGCAATTCACAAACCTGCAGACTTATAAATGATCACTCTCGTCCAAAAATATATTGAGGGAAGGCAACGAAGATGATTTGAAAGCAAGGCAGAATTGCAGGAAACAGATTTCAGGAGGGAGATTCGAATCGCCTTTAAAGCACAGGAAAAGCGGCAAAACCTCGACAATGATGCCCTTGGCCAAAAAGGGCGTATGCGTTTTTTCCTGAATATATTCAGGAAAAAACGCATACGCCCTTTTTGGCCAACCAAGCAACCTGGAAAGGCAAATCAGCGCTACAAAGAAGTCTCGCTTCCCATCGTTCAAAAGGGCCATGCTGAATAAAGTGTCAAAACCAGAAATGCAGGACAGGCCATGGAGAAACGGGAGCCTTGCTACGCTGATGGGCAGGATGTAAGTTGCCAACAGCCACTCTGGAGAAGTGTACGGTGTGTCCTGAAACATATAAAAAACTCAGCTTAGAGATCATAGGGTACTTCCACTCATGGGCGTATAAATTGGGAAAACTAAAAATCAGCAAGACACAGGCACCGCAAAGTTTAGGGCTGCTCTGTTGACAAGAACCTCCACTTCGTTACACCTTAAATATCCCAGGAAAGAGAAAAATGAATAAAGAAGTTGTGGTCCTTATGTACAATGGAATATCACTCAGCCATGAAATCAACGTCATAAGGCTAGTAGCAGCATGATGAGTGGATTTAGGTACGACGATTCTATGTGAAATAAGTCACACAGAAAAAGACACTTATCATAAGATATCACTTATAGAGGGAGTGTAAACACCCCTACCCTTGAACTGAATTACAAAACAGAACCGAGTCACACGTTTAGAAAACACACTATGGCTGCTTAACGGGAAAGGTGAGGTGGGGTGATGCATAAAACAAGGGTTTCAAATTAGCTCAGATACCGTTCCATAAACCCAATATGTAATAGACAAGACCTACTCCTAGTTCAGTGAATTGGACTCAACACCCCCTATTCACCGCCCAAGAATATATCTGACTAGTAAGAATCTTCAAACCTATGTATTGATATCTCTCTGTAAGTGAGTCAAGTGGGTGTAAAGCGGCATAAACACAGCAGTGAAAAGCAGCTAAACCCCATTATAAAAATCAATTACTTTTAAAAACCCGTGAAACAAAGACAGTGAAAGAGAGAGAAATTCTTCCAAAATTCGTTCAGGGGCTGTGATGCCACCTGGATTGACCATATCTAGACCCACAGCTGATTGAGACATAAGGGTGGACACTCTTGGGGCTGAGAGGTTTGGTGAGGTTGGGTGAGCAAACGCAGACCCTTTAAAGTAATACTGCGTGGTACCCATCCCATGGGTCCCAAATCTCCAGGTTCAAGGGCATCTTCCTACATCGAAAACAAGCATGAGAAACCCAGAAGATGGTACACCGTGTGATCGGGAAAGGTTTCTAAAACGCACCTCATTTCTCATCTCCTTGTGCGCGGGTTCGCCATTCCAGCCGCTTTACAAGCAATCTCCCTCCTTGGAGAATCAGCACCTTTAACCTCCTGTTCCGTACAGGTTGCAATTTGTCCTGAGGATGAACGGGAAGAGGGGGAACCAATGAGAGACTAGCTCTAGGTGTTGGGACAGGCACAGGTCACTCTATTTTCCCATCAGGAAGAAGAATTAACCACAGGCTCAGCCTGCCGCCCGTGACCAGAGGAGGGCCTGAAGCAATCCTGCGCTTTTGCGGCCAGCTCCCAAGAAAGCGAGTTGAAAAATGGAGCTCAGGGGCACTGCAATTCACAAACCTGCAGACTTATAAATGATCACTCTCGTCCAAAAATATATTGAGGGAAGGCAACGAAGAGGATTTGAAAGCAAGGCAGAATTGCAGGAAACAGATTTCAGGAGGGAGATTCGAATCGCCTTTAAAGCACAGGAAAAGCGGCAAAACCTCGACAATGATGCCCTTGGCCAAAAAGGGCGTATGCGTTTTTTCCTGAATATATTCAGGAAAAAACGCATACGCCCTTTTTGGCCAACCAAGCAACCTGGAAAGGCAAATCAGCGCTACAAAGAAGTCTCGCTTCCCATCGGTCAAGAGGGCCATGCTGAATAAAGTGTCAAAACCAGAAATGCAGGACAGGCCATGGAGAAACGGGAGCCTTGCTACGCTGATGGGCAGGATGTAAGTTGCCAACAGCCACTCTGGAGAAGTGTACGGTGTGTCCTGAAACATATAAAAAACTCAGCTTAGAGATCATAGGGTACTTCCACTCATGGGCGTATAAATTGGGAAAACTAAAAATCAGCAAGACACAGGCACCCCAAAATTTAGGGCTGCTCTGTTGACAAGAACCTCCACTTCGTTACACCTTAAATATCCCAGGAAAGAGAAAAATGAATAAAGAAGTTGTGGTCCTTATGTACAATGGAATATCACTCAGCCATGAAATCAACGTCATAAGGCTAGTAGCAGCATGATGAGTGGATTTAGGTACGACGATTCTATGTGAAATAAGTCACACAGAAAAAGACACTTATCATAAGATATCACTTATAGAGGGAGTGTAAACACCCCTACCCTTGAACTGAATTACAAAACAGAACCGAGTCACACGTTTAGAAAACACACTATGGCTGCTTAACGGGAAAGGTGAGGTGGGGTGATGCATAAAACAAGGGTTTCAAATTAGCTCAGATACCGTTCCATAAACCCAATAGGTAATAGACAAGACCTACTCCTAGTTCACTGAATTGGACTCAACACCCCCTATTCACCGCCCAAGAATATATCTGACTAGTAAGAATCTTCAAACCTATGTATTGATATCTCTCTGTTAGTGAGTCAAGTGGGTGTAAAGCGGCATAAACACAGCAGTGAAAAGCAGCTAAACCCCATTATAAAAATCAATTACTTTTAAAAACCCGTGAAACAAAGACAGTGAAAGAGAGAGAAATTCTTCCAAAATTCGTTCAGGGGCTGTGATGCCACCTGGATTGACCATATCTAGACCCACAGCTGATTGAGACATAAGGGTGGACACTCTTGGGGCTGAGAGGTTTGGTGAGGTTGGGTGAGCAAACGCAGACCCTTTAAAGTAATACTGTGTGGTACCCATCCCATGGGTCCCAAATCTCCAGGTTCAAGGGCATCTTCCTACATCGAAAACATGCATGAGAAACCCAGAAGATGGTACACCGTGTGATCGGGAAAGGTTTCTAAAACGCACCTCATTTCTCATCTCCTTGTGCGCGGGTTCGCCATTCCAGCCGCTTTACAAGCAATCTCCCTCCTTGGAGAATCAGCACCTTTAACCTCCTGTTCCGTACAGGTTGCAATTTGTCCTGAGGATGAACGGGAAGAGGGGGAACCAATGAGAGACTAGCTCTAGGTGTTGGGACAGGCACAGGTCACTCTATTTTCCCATCAGGAAGAAGAATTAACCACAGGCTCAGCCTGCCGCCCGTGACCAGAATAGGGCCTGAAGCAATCCTGCGCTTTTGCGGCCAGCTCCCAAGAAAGCGAGTTGAAAAATGGAGCTCAGGGGCACTGCAATTCACAAACCTGCAGACTTATAAATGATCACTCTCGTCCAAAAATATATTGAGGGAAGGCAACGAAGATGATTTGAAAGCAAGGCAGAATTGCAGGAAACAGATTTCAGGAGGGAGATTCGAATCGCCTTTAAAGCACAGGAAAAGCGGCAAAACCTCGACAATGATGCCCTTGGCCAAAAAGGGCGTATGCGTTTTTTCCTGAATATATTCAGGAAAAAACGCATACGCCCTTTTTGGCCAACCAAGCAACCTGGAAAGGCAAATCAGCGCTACAAAGAAGTCTCGCTTCCCATCGGTCAAGAGGGCCATGCTGAATAAAGTGTCAAAACCAGAAATGCAGGACAGGCCATGGAGAAAAGGGAGCCTTGCTACGCTGATGGGCAGGATGTAAATTGCCAACAGCCACTCTGGAGAAGTGTACGGTGTGTCCTGAAACATATAAAAAACTCAGCTTAGAGATCATAGGGTACTTCCACTCATGGGCGTATAAATTGGGAAAACGAAATATCAGCAAGACACAGGCACCCCAAAGTTTAGGGCTGCTCTGTTGACAAGAACCTCCACTTCGTTACACCTTAAATATCCCAGGAAAGAGAAAAATGAATAAAGAAGTTGTGGTCCTTATGTACAATGGAATATCACTCAGCCATGAAATCAACGTCATAAGGCTAGTAGCAGCATGATGAGTGGATTTAGGTACGACGATTCTATGTGAAATAAGTCACACAGAAAAAGACACTTATCATAAGATATCACTTATAGAGGGAGTGTAAACACCGCTACCCTTGAACTGAATTACAAAACAGAACAGAGTCACACGTTTAGAAAACACACTATGGCTGCTTAACGGGAAAGGTGAGGTGGGGTGATGCATAAAACAAGGGTTTCAAATTAGCTCAGATACCGTTCCATAAACCCAATAGGTAATAGACAAGACCTACTCCTAGTTCACTGAATTGGACTCAACACCCCCTATTCACCGCCCAAGAATATATCTGACTAGTAAGAATCTTCAAACCTATGTATTGATATCTCTCTGTTAGTGAGTCAAGTGGGTGTAAAGCGGCATAAACACAGCAGTGAAAAGCAGCTAAACCCCATTATAAAAATCAATTACTTTTAAAAACCCGTGAAACAAAGACAGTGAAAGAGAGAGAAATTCTTCCAAAATTCGTTCAGGGGCTGTGATGCCACCTGGATTGACCATATCTAGACCCACAGCTGATTGAGACATAAGGGTGGACACTCTTGGGGCTGAGAGGTTTGGTGAGGTTGGGTGAGCAAACGCAGACCCTTTAAAGTAATACTGCGTGGTACCCATCCCATGGGTCCCAAATCTCCAGGTTCAAGGGCATCTTCCTACATCGAAAACATGCATGAGAAACCCAGAAGATGGTACACCGTGTGATCGGGAAAGGTTTCTAAAACGCACCTCATTTCTCATCTCCTTGTGCGCGGGTTCGCCATTCCAGCCGCTTTACAAGCAATCTCCCTCCTTGGAGAATCAGCACCTTTAACCTCCTGTTCCGTACAGGTTGCAATTTGTCCTGAGGATGAACGGGAAGAGGGGGAAACAATGAGAGACTAGCTCTAGGTGTTGGGACAGGCACAGGTCACTCTATTTTCACATCAGGAAGAAGAATTAACCACAGGCTCAGCCTGCCGCCCATGACCAGAGGAGGGCCTGAAGCAATCCTGCGCTTTTGCGGCCAGCTCCCAAGAAAGCGAGTTGAAAAATGGAGCTCAGGGGCACTGCAATTCACAAACCTGCAGACTTATAAATGATCACTCTCGTCCAAAAATATATTGAGGGAAGGCAACGAAGATGATTTGAAAGCAAGGCAGAATTGCAGGAAACAGATTTCAGGAGGGAGATTCGAATCGCCTTTAAAGCACAGGAAAAGCGGCAAAACCTCGACAATGATGCCCTTGGCCAAAAAGGGTGTATGCGTTTTTTCCTGAATATATTCAGGAAAAAACGCATACGCCCTTTTTGGCCAACCAAGCAACCTGGAAAGGCAAATCAGCGCTACAAAGAAGTCTCGCTTCCCATCGTTCAAGAGGGCCATGCTGAATAAAGTGTCAAAACCAGAAATGCAGGACAGGCCATGGAGAAACGGGAGCCTTGCTACGCTGATGGGCAGGATGTAAGTTGCCAACAGCCACTCTGGAGAAGTGTACGGTGTGTCCTGAAACATATAAAAAACTCAGCTTAGAGATCATAGGGTACTTCCACTCATGGGCGTATAAATTGGGAAAACTAAAAATCAGCAAGACACAGGCACCCCAAAGTTTAGGGCTGCTCTGTTGACAAGAACCTCCACTTCGTTACACCTTAAATATCCCAGGAAAGAGAAAAATGAATAAAGAAGTTGTGGTCCTTATGTACAATGGAATATCACTCAGCCATGAAATCAACGTCATAAGGCTAGTAGCAGCATGATGAGTGGATTTAGGTACGACGATTCTATGTGAAATAAGTCACACAGAAAAAGACACTTATCATAAGATATCACTTATAGAGGGAGTGTAAACACCCCTACCCTTGAACTGAATTACAAAACAGAACCGAGTCACACGTTTAGAAAACACACTATGGCTGCTTAACGGGAAAGGTGAGGTGGGGTGATGCATAAAACAAGGGTTTCAAATTAGCTCAGATACCGTTCCATAAACCCAATATGTAATAGACAAGACCTACTCCTAGTTCAGTGAATTGGACTCAACACCCCCTATTCACCGCCCAAGAATATATCTGACTAGTAAGAATCTTCAAACCTATGTATTGATATCTCTCTGTAAGTGAGTCAAGTGGGTGTAAAGCGGCATAAACACAGCAGTGAAAAGCAGCTAAACCCCATTATAAAAATCAATTACTTTTAAAAACCCGTGAAACAAAGACAGTGAAAGAGAGAGAAATTCTTCCAAAATTCGTTCAGGGGCTGTGATGCCACCTGGATTGACCATATCTAGACCCACAGCTGATTGAGACATAAGGGTGGACACTCTTGGGGCTGAGAGGTTTGGTGAGGTTGGGTGAGCAAACGCAGACCCTTTAAAGTAATACTGCGTGGTACCCATCCCATGGGTCCCAAATCTCCAGGTTCAAGGGCATCTTCCTACATCGAAAACAAGCATGAGAAACCCAGAAGATGGTACACCGTGTGATCGGGAAAGGTTTCTAAAACGCACCTCATTTCTCATCTCCTTGTGCGCGGGTTCGCCATTCCAGCCGCTTTACAAGCAATCTCCCTCCTTGGAGAATCAGCACCTTTAACCTCCTGTTCCGTACAGGTTGCAATTTGTCCTGAGGATGAACGGGAAGAGGGGGAACCAATGAGAGACTAGCTCTAGGTGTTGGGACAGGCACAGGTCACTCTATTTTCCCATCAGGAAGAAGAATTAACCACAGGCTCAGCCTGCCGCCCGTGACCAGAGGAGGGCCTGAAGCAATCCTGCGCTTTTGCGGCCAGCTCCCAAGAAAGCGAGTTGAAAAATGGAGCTCAGGGGCACTGCAATTCACAAACCTGCAGACTTATAAATGATCACTCTCGTCCAAAAATATATTGAGGGAAGGCAACGAAGAGGATTTGAAAGCAAGGCAGAATTGCAGGAAACAGATTTCAGGAGGGAGATTCGAATCGCCTTTAAAGCACAGGAAAAGCGGCAAAACCTCGACAATGATGCCCTTGGCCAAAAAGGGCGTATGCGTTTTTTCCTGAATATATTCAGGAAAAAACGCATACGCCCTTTTTGGCCAACCAAGCAACCTGGAAAGGCAAATCAGCGCTACAAAGAAGTCTCGCTTCCCATCGGTCAAGAGGGCCATGCTGAATAAAGTGTCAAAACCAGAAATGCAGGACAGGCCATGGAGAAACGGGAGCCTTGCTACGCTGATGGGCAGGATGTAAATTGCCAACAGCCACTCTGGAGAAGTGTACGGTGTGTCCTGAAACATATAAAAAACTCAGCTTAGAGATCATAGGGTACTTCCACTCATGGGCGTATAAATTGGGAAAACTAAAAATCAGCAAGACACAGGCACCCCAAAATTTAGGGCTGCTCTGTGGACAAGAACCTCCACTTCGTTACACCTTAAATATCCCAGGAAAGGGAAAAATGAATAAAGAAGTTGTGGTCCTTATGTACAATGGAATATCACTCAGCCATGAAATCAACGTCATAAGGCTAGTAGCAGCATGATGAGTGGATTTAGGTACGACGATTCTATGTGAAATAAGTCACACAGAAAAAGACACTTATCATAAGATATCACTTATAGAGGGAGTGTAAACACCGCTACCCTTGAACTGAATTACAAAACAGAACAGAGTCACACGTTTAGAAAACAAACTATGGCTGCTTAACGGGAAAGGTGAGGTGGGGTGATGCATAAAACAAGGGTTTCAAATTAGCTCAGATACCGTTCCATAAACCCAATAGGTAATAGACAAGACCTACTCCTAGTTCAGTGAATTGGACTCAACACCCCCTATTCACCGCCCAAGAATATATCTGACTAGTAAGAATCTTCAAACCTATGTATTGATATCTCTCTGTAAGTGAGTCAAGTGGGTGTAAAGCGGCATAAACACAGCAGTGAAAAGCAGCTAAACCCCATTATAAAAATCAATTACTTTTAAAAACCCGTGAAACAAAGACAGTGAAAGAGAGAGAAATTCTTCCAAAATTCGTTCAGGGGCTGTGATGCCACCTGGATTGACCATATCTAGACCCACAGCTGATTGAGACATAAGGCTGGACACTCTTGGGGCTGAGAGGTTTGGTGAGGTTGGGTGAGCAAACGCAGACCCTTTAAAGTAATACTGCGTGGTACCCATCCCATGGGTCCCAAATCTCCAGGTTCAAGGGCATCTTCCTACATCGAAAACATGCATGAGAAACCCAGAAGATGGTACACCGTGTGATCGGGAAAGGTTTCTAAAACGCACCTCATTTCTCATCTCCTTGTGCGCGGGTTCGCCATTCCAGCCGCTTTACAAGCAATCTCCCTCCTTGGAGAATCAGCACCTTTAACCTCCTGTTCCGTACAGGTTGCAATTTGTCCTGAGGATGAACGGGAAGAGGGGGAACCAATGAGAGACTAGCTCTAGGTGTTGGGACAGGCACAGGTCACTCTATTTTCCCATCAGGAAGAAGAATTAACCACAGGCTCAGCCTGCCGCCCGTGACCAGAGGAGGGCCTGAAGCAATCCTGCGCTTTTGCGGCCAGCTCCCAAGAAAGCGAGTTGAAAAATGGAGCTCAGGGGCACTGCAATTCACAAACCTGCAGACTTATAAATGATCACTCTCGTCCACAAATATATTGAGGGATGGCAACGAAGAGGATTTGAAAGCCAGGCAGAATTGCAGGAAACAGATTTCAGGAGGGAGATTCGAATCGCCTTTAAAGCACACGAAAAGCGGCAAAACCTCGACAATGATGCCCTTGGCCAAAAAGGGCGTATGCGTTTTTTCCTGAATATATTCAGGAAAAAACGCATACGCCCTTTTTGGCCAACCAAGCAACCTGGAAAGGCAAATCAGCGCTACAAAGAAGTCTCGCTTCCCATCGGTCAAGAGGGCCATGCTGAATAAAGTGTCAAAACCAGAAATGCAGGACAGGCCATGGAGAAACGGGAGCCTTGCTACGCTGATGGACAGGATGTAAATTGACAACAGCCACTCTGGAGAAGTGTACCGTGTGTCCTGAAACATCTAAAAAACTCAGCTTAGAGAGCATAGGGCACTTCCACTTATGGGCTTATAAATTGGGAAAACTAAAAATCAGCAAGACACAGGCACCCCAAAGTTTAGGGCTGCTCTGTTGACAAGAACCTCCACTTCGTTACACCTTAAATATCCCAGGAAAGAGAAAAATGGATAAAGAAGTTGTGGTCCTTATGTACAATGGAATATCACTCAGCCATGAAATCAACGTCATAAGGCTAGCAGCAGGATGATGAGTGGATTTAGGTACGACGATTCTATGTGAAATAAGTCACACAGAAAAAGACACTTATCATAAGATATCACTTATAGAGGGAGTGTAAACACCGCTACCCTTGAACTGAATTACAAAACAGAACCGAGTCACACGTTTAGAAAACACACTATGGCTGCTTAACGGGAAAGGTGAGGTGGGGTGATGCATAAAACAAGGGTTTCAAATTAGCTCAGATACCGTTCCATAAACCCAATAGGTAATAGACAAGACCTACTCCTAGTTCAGTGAATTGGACTCAACACCCCCTATTCACCGCCCAAGAATATATCTGACTAGTAAGAATCTTCAAACCTATGTATTGATATCTCTCTGTAAGTGAGTCAAGTGGGTGTAAAGCGGCATAAACACAGCAGTGATAAGCAGCTAAACCCCATTATAAAAATCAATTACTTTTAAAAACCCGTGAAACAAAGACAGTGAAAGAGAGAGAAATTCTTCCAAAATTCGTTCAGGGGCTGTGATGCCACCTGGATTGACCATATCTAGACCCACAGCTGATTGAGACATAAGGGTGGACACTCTTGGGGCTGAGAGGTTTGGTGAGGTTGGGTGAGCAAACGCAGACCCTTTAAAGTAATACTGCGTGGTACCCATCCCATGGGTCCCAAATCTCCAGGTTCAAGGGCATCTTCCTACATCGAAAACAAGCATGAGAAACCCAGAAGATGGTACACCGTGTGATCGGGAAAGGTTTCTAAAACGCACCTCATTTCTCAACTCCTTGTGCGCGGGTTCGCCATTCCAGCCGCTTTACAAGCAATCTCCCTCCTTGGAGAATCAGCACCTTTAACCTCCTGTTCCGTACAGGTTGCAATTTGTCCTGAGGATGAACGGGAAGAGGGGGAACCAATGAGAGACTAGCTCTAGGTGTTGGGACAGGCACAGGTCACTCTATTTTCCCATCAGGAAGAAGAATTAACCACAGGCTCAGCCTGCCGCCCGTGACCAGAGGAGGGCCTGAAGCAATCCTGCGCTTTTGCGGCCAGCTCCCAAGAAAGCGAGTTGAAAAATGGAGCTCAGGGGCACTGCAATTCACAAACCTGCAGACTTATAAATGATCACTCTCGTCCAAAAATATATTGAGGGAAGGCAACGAAGAGGATTTGAAAGCAAGGCAGAATTGCAGGAAACAGATTTCAGGAGGGAGATTCGAATCGCCTTTAAAGCACAGGAAAAGCGGCAAAACCTCGACAATGATGCCCTTGGCCAAAAAGGGCGTATGCGTTTTTTCCTGAATATATTCAGGAAAAAACGCATACGCCCTTTTTGGCCAACCAAGCAACCTGGAAAGGCAAATCAGCGCTACAAAGAAGTCTCGCTTCCCATCGGTCAAGAGGGCCATGCTGAATAAAGTGTCAAAACCAGAAATGCAGGACAGGCCATGGAGAAACGGGAGCCTTGCTACGCTGATGGGCAGGATGTAAATTGCCAACAGCCACTCTGGAGAAGTGTACGGTGTGTCCTGAAACATATAAAAAACTCAGCTTAGAGATCATAGGGTACTTCCACTCATGGGCGTATAAATTGGGAAAACTAAAAATCAGCAAGACACAGGCACCCCAAAATTTAGGGCTGCTCTGTGGACAAGAACCTCCACTTCGTTACACCTTAAATATCCCAGGAAAGGGAAAAATGAATAAAGAAGTTGTGGTCCTTATGTACAATGGAATATCACTCAGCCATGAAATCAACGTCATAAGGCTAGTAGCAGCATGATGAGTGGATTTAGGTACGACGATTCTATGTGAAATAAGTCACACAGAAAAAGACACTTATCATAAGATATCACTTATAGAGGGAGTGTAAACACCGCTACCCTTGAACTGAATTACAAAACAGAACAGAGTCACACGTTTAGAAAACAAACTATGGCTGCTTAACGGGAAAGGTGAGGTGGGGTGATGCATAAAACAAGGGTTTCAAATTAGCTCAGATACCGTTCCATAAACCCAATAGGTAATAGACAAGACCTACTCCTAGTTCAGTGAATTGGACTCAACACCCCCTATTCACCGCCCAAGAATATATCTGACTAGTAAGAATCTTCAAACCTATGTATTGATATCTCTCTGTAAGTGAGTCAAGTGGGTGTAAAGCGGCATAAACACAGCAGTGAAAAGCAGCTAAACCCCATTATAAAAATCAATTACTTTTAAAAACCCGTGAAACAAAGACAGTGAAAGAGAGAGAAATTCTTACAAAATTCGTTCAGGGGCTGTGATGCCACCTGGATTGACCATATCTAGACCCACAGCTGATTGAGACATAAGGCTGGACACTCTTGGGGCTGAGAGGTTTGGTGAGGTTGGGTGAGCAAACGCAGACCCTTTAAAGTAATACTGCGTGGTACCCATCCCATGGGTCCCAAATCTCCAGGTTCAAGGGCATCTTCCTACATCGAAAACATGCATGAGAAACCCAGAAGATGGTACACCGTGTGATCGGGAAAGGTTTCTAAAACGCACCTCATTTCTCATCTCCTTGTGCGCGGGTTCGCCATTCCAGCCGCTTTACAAGCAATCTCCCTCCTTGGAGAATCAGCACCTTTAACCTCCTGTTCCGAACAGGTTGCAATTTGTCCTGAGGATGAACGGGAAGAGGGGGAACCGATGAGAGACTAGCTCTAGGTGTTGGGACAGGCACAGGTCACTGTATTTTCCCATCAGGAAGAAGAATTAACCACAGGCTCAGCCTGCCGCCCGGGACCAGAGTAGGGCCTGAAGCAATCCTGCGCTTTTGCGGCCAGCTCCCAAGAAAGCGAGGTGAAAAATGGAGCTCAGGGGCACTGCAATTCACAAACCTGCAGACTTATAAATGATCACTCTCGTCCACAAATATATTGAGGGAAGGCAACGAAGAGCATTTGAAAGCCAGGCAGAATTGCAGGAAACAGATTTCACGAGGGAGGTTCGAATCGCCTTTAAAGCACAGGAAAAGAGGCAAAACCTCGACAATGATGCCCTTGGCCAAAAAGGGCGTATGCGTTTTTTTCTGAATATATTCAGGAAAAAACGCATACGCCCTTTTTGGCCAACCAAGCAACCTGGAAAGGCAAATCAGCGCTACAAAGAAGTCTCGCTTCCCTTCGGTCAAAAGGGCCATGCTGAATAAAGTGTCAAAACCAGAAATGCAGGACAGGCCATGGAGAAACGGGAGCCTTGCTACGCTGATGGACAGGATGTAAATTGACAACAGCCACTCTGGAGAAGTGTACCGTGTGTCCTGAAACATCTAAAATACTCAGCTTAGAGAGCATAGGACACTTCCACTTATGGGCGTATAAATTGGGAAAACTAAAAATCAGCAACACACAGGCACCCCAAAGTTTAGGGCTGCTCTGTTGACAAGAACCTCCACTTCATTACACCTTAAATATCCCAGGAAAGAGAAAAATGGATAAAGAAGTTGTGGTCCTTATGTACAATGGAATATCACTCAGCCATGAAATCAACGTCATAAGGCTAGCAGCAGCATGATGAGTGGATTTAGGTACGACGATTCTAAGTGAAATAAGTCACACAGAGAAAGACAATTATCATAAGATATCACTTATAGAGGGAGTGTAAACACCGCTACCCTTGAACTGAATTACAAAACAGAACAGAGTCACACGTTTAGAAAACACACTATGGCTGCTTAACGGGAAAGGTGAGGTGGGGTGATGCATAAAACAAGGGTTTCAAATTAGCTCAGATACCGTTCCATAAACCCAATAGGTAATAGACAAGACTTACTCCTAGCTCAGTGAATTGGACTCAACACCCCCTATTCACCGCCCAAGAATATATCTGACTAGTAAGAATCTTCAAACCTATGTATTGATATCTCTCTGTAAGTGAGTCAAGTGGGTGTAAAGCGGCAGAAACACAGCAGTGAAAAGCAGCTAAACCCCATTATAAAAATCAATTACTTTTAAAAACCCGTGAAACAAAGACAGTGAAAGAGAGAGAAATTCTTCCAAAATTCTTTCAGGGGCTGTGATGCCACCTGGATTGACCATATCTAGACCCACAGCTGATTGAGACATAAGGCTGGACACTCTTGGGGCTGAGAGGTTTGGTGAGGTTGGGTGAGCAAACGCAGACCCTTTAAAGTAATACTGCGTGGTACCCATCCCATGGGTCCCAAATCTCCAGGTTCAAGGGCATCTTCCTACATCGAAAACATGCATGAGAAACCCAGAAGATGGTACACCGTGTGATCGGGAAAGGTTTCTAAAACGCACCTCATTTCTCATCTCCTTGTGCGCGGGTTCGCCATTCCAGCCGCTTTACAAGCAATCTCCCTCCTTGGAGAATCAGCACCTTTAACCTCCTGTTCCGTACAGGTTGCAATTTGTCCTGAGGATGAACGGGAAGAGGGGGAACCAATGAGAGACTAGCTCTAGGTGTTGGGACAGGCACAGGTCACTCTATTTTCCCATCAGGAAGAAGAATTAACCACAGGCTCAGCCTGCCGCCCATGACCACAGGAGGGCCTGAAGCAATCCTGCGCTTTTGCGGCCAGCTCCCAAGAAAGCGAGTTGAAAAATGGAGCTCAGGGGCACTGCAATTCACAAACCTGCAGACTTATAAATAATCACTCTCGTCCAAAAATATATTGAGGGAAGGCAACGAAGATGATTTGAAAGCAAGGCAGAATTGCAGGAAACAGATTTCAGGAGGGAGATTCGAATCGCCTTTAAAGCACAGGAAAAGCGGCAAAACCTCGACAATGATGCCCTTGGCCAAAAAGGGCGTATGCGTTTTTTCCTGAATATATTCAGGAAAAAACGCATACGCCCTTTTTGGCCAACCAAGCAACCTGGAAAGGCAAATCAGCGCTACAAAGAAGTCTCGCTTCCCATCGTTCAAGAGGGCCATGCTGAATAAAGTGTCAAAACCAGAAATGCAGGACAGGCCATGGAGAAACGGGAGCCTTGCTACGCTGATGGGCAGGATGTAAGTTGCCAACAGCCACTCTGGAGAAGTGTACGGTGTGTCCTGAAACATATAAAAAACTCAGCTTAGAGATCATAGGGTACTTCCACTCATGGGCGTATAAATTGGGAAAACTAAAAATCAGCAAGACACAGGCACCCCAAAGTTTAGGGCTGCTCTGTTGACAAGAACCTCCACTTCGTTACACCTTAAATATCCCAGGAAAGAGAAAAATGGATAAAGAAGTTGTGGTCCTTATGTACAATGGAATATCACTCAGCCATGAAATCAACGTCATAAGGCTAGTAGCAGCATGATGAGTGGATTTAGGTACGACGATTCTATGTGAAATAAGTCACACAGAAAAAGACACTTATCATAAGATATCACTTATAGAGGGAGTGTAAACACCCCTACCCTTGAACTGAATTACAAAACAGAACCGAGTCACACGTTTAGAAAACACACTATGGCTGCTTAACGGGAAAGGTGAGGTGGGGTGATGCATAAAACAAGGGTTTCAAATTAGCTCAGATACCGTTCCATAAACCCAATAGGTAATAGACAAGACCTACTCCTAGTTCAGTGAATTGGACTCAACACCCCCTATTCACCGCCCAAGAATATATCTGACTAGTAAGAATCTTCAAACCTATGTATTGATATCTCTCTGTAAGTGAGTCAAGTGGGTGTAAAGCGGCATAAACACAGCAGTGAAAAGCAGCTAAACCCCATTATAAAAATCAATTACTTTTAAAAACCCGTGAAACAAAGACAGTGAAAGAGAGAGAAATTCTTCCAAAATTCGTTCAGGGGCTGTGATGCCACCTGGATTGACCATATCTAGACCCACAGCTGATTGAGACATAAGGGTGGACACTCTTGGGGCTGAGAGGTTTGGTGAGGTTGGGTGAGCAAACGCAGACCCTTTAAAGTAATACTGCGTGGTACCCATCCCATGGGTCCCAAATCTCCAGGTTCAAGGGCATCTTCCTACATCGAAAACATGCATGAGAAACCCAGAAGATGGTACACCGTGTGATCGGGAAAGGTTTCTAAAACGCACCTCATTTCTCATCTCCTTGTGCGCGGGTTCGCCATTCCAGCCGCTTTACAAGCAATCTCCCTCTTTGGAGAATCAGCACCTTTAACCTCCTGTTCCGTACAGGTTGCAATTTGTCCTGAGGATGAACGGGAAGAGGGGGAACCAATGAGAGACTAGCTCTAGGTGTTGGGACAGGCACAGGTCACTCTATTTTCCCATCAGGAAGAAGAATTAACCACAGGCTCAGCCTGCCGCCCGTGACCAGAGGAGGGCCTGAAGCAATCCTGTGCTTTTGCGGCCAGCTCCCAAGAAAGCGAGTTGAAAAATGGAGCTCAGGGGCACTGCAATTCACAAACCTGCAGACTTATAAATGATCACTCTCGTCCACAAATATATTGAGGGATGGCAACGAAGAGGATTTGAAAGCCAGGCAGAATTGCAGGAAACAGATTTCAGGAGGGAGATTCGAATCGCCTTTAAAGCACACGAAAAGCGGCAAAACCTCGACAATGATGCCCTTGGCCAAAAAGGGCGTATGCGTTTTTTCCTGAATATATTCAGGAAAAAACGCATACGCCCTTTTTGGCCAACCAAGCAACCTGGAAAGGCAAATCAGCGCTACAAAGAAGTCTCGCTTCCCATCGGTCAAGAAGGCCATGCTGAATAAAGTGTCAAAACCAGAAATGCAGGACAGGCCATGGAGAAACGGGAGCCTTGCTACGCTGATGGGCAGGATGTAAATTGCCAACAGCCACTCTGGAGAAATGTACGGTGTGTCCTGAAACATCTAAAAAACTCAGCTTAGAGAGCATAGGGTACTTCCACTCATGGGCGTATAAATTGGGAAAACTAAAAATCAGCAAGACACAGGCACCCCAAAGTTTAGGGCTGCTCTGTGGACAAGAACCTCCACTTCGTTACACCTTAAATATCCCAGGAAAGAGAAAAATGAATAAAGAAGTTGTGGTCCTTATGTACAATGGAATATCACTCAGCCATGAAATCAACGTCATAAGGCTAGTAGCAGCATGATGAGTGGATTTAGGTACGACGATTCTATGTGAAATAAGTCACACAGAAAAAGACACTTATCATAAGATATCACTTATAGAGGGAGTGTAAACACCGCTACCCTTGAACTGAATTACAAAACAGAACAGAGTCACACGTTTAGAAAACAAACTATGGCTGCTTAACGGGAAAGGTGAGGTGGGGTGATGCATAAAACAAGGGTTTCAAATTAGCTCAGATACCGTTCCATAAACCCAATAGGTAATAGACAAGACCTACTCCTAGTTCAGTGAATTGGACTCAACACCCCCTATTCACCACCCAAGAATATATCTGACTAGTAAGAATCTTAAAACCTATGTATTGATATCTCTCTGTAAGTGAGTCAAGTGGGTGTAAAGCGGCATAAACACAGCAGTGAAAAGCAGCTAAACCCCATTATAAAAATCAATTACTTTTAAAAACCCGTGAAACAAAGACAGTGAAAGAGAGAGAAATTCTTCCAAAATTCGTTCAGGGGCTGTGATGCCACCTGGATTGACCATATCTAGACCCACAGCTGATTGAGACATAAGGGTGGACACTCTTGGGGCTGAGAGGTTTGGTGAGGTTGGGTGAGCAAACGCAGACCCTTTAAAGTAATACTGCGTGGTACCCATCCCATGGGTCCCAAATCTCCAGGTTCAAGGGCATCTTCCTACATCGAAAACATGCATGAGAAACCCAGAAGATGGTACACCGTGTGATCGGGAAAGGTTTCTAAAACGCACCTCATTTCTCATCTCCTTGTGCGCGGGTTCGCCATTCCAGCCGCTTTACAAGCAATCTCCCTCCTTGGAGAATCAGCACCTTTAACCTCCTGTTCCGTACAGGTTGCAATTTGTCCTGAGGATGAACGGGAAGAGGGGGAACCAATGAGAGACTAGCTCTAGGTGTTGGGACAGGCACAGGTCACTCTATTTTCCCATCAGGAAGAAGAATTAACCACAGGCTCAGCCTGCCGCCCTTGACCAGAGGAGGGCCTGAAGCAATCCTGCGCTTTTGCGGCCAGCTCCCAAGAAAGCGAGTTGAAAAATGGAGCTCAGAGGCACTGCAATTCACAAACCTGCAGACTTATAAATGATCACTCTCGTCCAAAAATATATTGAGGGAAGGCAACGAAGAGGATTTGAAAGCAAGGCAGAATTGCAGGAAACAGATTTCAGGAGGGAGATTCGAATCGCCTTTAAAGCACAGGAAAAGCGGCAAAACCTCGGCAATGATGCCCTTGGCCAAAAAGGGCGTATGCGTTTTTTCCTGAATATATTCAGGAAAAAACGCATACGCCCTTTTTGGCCAACCAAGCAACCTGGAAAGGCAAATCAGCGCTACAAAGAAGTCTCGCTTCCCATCGGTCAAAAGGGCCATGCTGAATAAAGTGTCAAAACCAGAAATGCAGGACAGGCCATGGAGAAACGGGAGCCTTGCTACGCTGATGGGCGAGATGTAAATTGACAACAGCCACTCTGGAGAAGTGTACGGTGTGTCCTGAAACATCTAAAAAACTCAGCTTAGAGAGCATAGGGCACTTCCACTTATGGGCGTATAAATTGGGAAAACTAAAAATCAGCAAGACACAGGCACCCCAAAGTTTAGGGCTGCTCTGTTGACAAGAACCTCCACTTCGTTACACCTTAAATATCCCAGGAAAGAGAAAAATGGATAAAGAAGTTGTGGTCCTTATGTACAATGGAATATCACTCAGCCATGAAATCAACGTCATAAGGCTAGCAGCATCATGATGAGTGGATTTAGGTACGACGATTCTAAGTGAAATAAGTCACACAGAAAAAGACACTTATCATAAGATATCACTTATAGAGGGAGTGTAAGCACCGCTACCGTTGAACTGAATTACAAAACAGAACAGAGTCACACGTTTAGAAAACACACTATGGCTGCTTAACGGGAAAGGTGAGGTGGGGTGATGCATAAAACAAGGGTTTCAAATTAGCTCAGATACCGTTCCATAAACCCAATATGTAATAGACAAGACTTACTCCTAGCTCAGTGAATTGGACTCAACACCCCCTATTCACCGCCCAAGAATATATCTGACTAGTAAGAATCTTAAAACCTATGTATTGATATCTCTCTGTAAGTGAGTCAAGTGGGTGTAAAGCGGCATAAACACAGCAGTGAAAAGCAGCTAAACCCCATTATAAAAATCAATTACTTTTAAAAACCCGTGAAACAAAGACAGTGAAAGAGAGAGAAATTCTTCCAAAATTCGTTCAGGGGCTGTGATGCCACCTGGATTGACCATATCTAGACCCACAGCTGATTGAGACATAAGGCTGGACACTCTTGGGGCTGAGAGGTTTGGTGAGGTTGGGTGAGCAAACGCAGACCCTTTAACGTAATACTGCGTGGTACCCATCCCATGGGTCCCAAATCTCCAGGTTCAAGGGCATCTTCCTACATCGAAAACATGCATGAGAAACCCAGAAGATGGTACACCGTGTGATCGGGAAAGGTTTCTAAAACGCACCTCATTTCTCATCTCCTTGTGCGCGGGTTCGCCATTCCAGCCGCTTTACAAGCAATCTCCCTCCTTGGAGAACCAGCACCTTTAACCTCCTGTTCCGTACAGGTTGCAATTTGTCCTGAGGATGAACGGGAAGAGGGGGAACCAATGAGAGACTAGCTCTAGGTGTTGGGACAGGCACAGGTCACTGTATTTTCCCATCAGGAAGAAGAATTAACCACAGGCTCAGCCTGCCGCCCGGGACCAGAGTAGGTCCTGAAGCAATCCTGCGCTTTTGCGGCCAGCTCCCAAGAAAGCGAGTTGAAAAATGGAGCTCAGGGACACTGCAATTCACAAACCTGCAGACTTATAAATGATCACTCTCGTCCACAAATATATTGAGGGAAGGCAACGAAGAGGATTTGAAAGCAAGGCAGAATTGCAGGAAACAGATTTCAGGAGGGAGATTCGAATCGCCTTTAAAGCACAGGAAAAGCGGCAAAACCTCGACAATGATGCCCTTGGCCAAAAGGGGCGTATGCGTTTTTTCCTGAATATATTCAGGAAAAAACGCATACGCCCCTTTTGGCCAACCAAGCAACCTGGAAAGGCAAATCAGCGCTACAAAGAAGTCTCGCTTCCCATCGGTCAAAAGGGCCATGCTGAATAAAGTGTCAAAACCAGAAATGCAGGACAGGCCATGGAGAAACGGGAGCCTTGCTACGCTGATGGACAGGATGTAAATTGACAACAGCCACTCTGGAGAAGTGTACCGTGTGTCCTGAAACATCTAAAAAACTCAACTTAGAGAGCATAGGGCACTTCCACTTATGGGCGTATAAATTGGGAAAACTAAAAATCAGCAAGACACAGGCACCCCAAAGTTTAGGGCTGCTCTGTTGACAAGAACCTCCACTTCGTTACACCTTAAATATCCAAGGAAAGAGAAAAATGGATAAAGAAGTTGTGGTCCTTATGTACAATGGAATATCACTCAGCCATGAAATCAACGTCATAAGGCTAGCAGCAGCATGATGAGTGGATTTAGGTACGACGATTCTAAGTGAAATAAGTCACACAGAAAAAGACACTTATCATAAGATATCACTTATAGAGGGAGTGTAAGCACCGCTACCGTTGAACTGAATTACAAAACAGAACAGAGTCACACGTTTAGAAAACACACTATGGCTGCTTAACGGGAAAGGTGAGGTGGGGTGATGCATAAAACAAGGGTTTCAAATTAGCTCAGATACCGTTCCATAAACCCAATATGTAATAGACAAGACTTACTCCTAGCTCAGTGAATTGGACTCAACACCCCCTATTCACCGCCCAAGAATATATCTGACTAGTAAGAATCTTAAAACCTATGTATTGATATCTCTCTGTAAGTGAGTCAAGTGGGTGTAAAGCGGCATAAACACAGCAGTGAAAAGCAGCTAAACCCCATTATAAAAATCAATTACTTTTAAAAACCCGTGAAACAAAGACAGTGAAAGAGAGAGAAATTCTTACAAAATTCCTTCAGGGGCTGTGATGCCACCTGGATTGACCATATCTAGACCCACAGCTGATTGAGACATAAGGGTGGACACTCTTGGGGCTGAGAGGTTTGGTGAGGTTGGGTGAGCAAACGCAGACCCTTTAAAGTAATACTGCGTGGTACCCATCCCATGGGTCCCAAATCTCCAGGTTCAAGGGCATCTTCCTACATCGAAAACATGCATGAGAAACCCAGAAGATGGTACACCGTGTGATCGGGAAAGGTTTCTAAAACGCACCTCATTTCTTATCTCCTTGTGCGCGGGTTCGCCATTCCAGCCGCTTTACTAGCAATCTCCCTCCTTGGAGAATCAGCACCTTTAACCTCCTGTTCGGTACAGGTTGCAATTTGTCCTGAGGATGAACGGGAAGAGGGGGAACCAATGAGAGACTAGCTCTAGGTGTTGGGACAGGCACAGGTCACTCTATTTTCCCATCAGGAAGAAGAATTAACCACAGGCTCAGCCTGCCGCCCGGGACCAGAGTAGGGCCTGAAGCAATCCTGCGCTTTTGCGGCCAGCTTCCAAGAAAGCGAGTTGAAAAATGGAGCTCAGGGGCACTGCAATTCACAAACCTGCAGACTTATAAATGATCACTCTCATCCACAAATATATTGAGGGAAGGAAACGAAGAGGATATGAAAGCAAGGCAGAATTGCAGGAAACAGATTTCAGGAGGGAGATTCGAATCGCCTTTAAAGCACAGGAAAAGCGGCAAAACCTCGACAATGATGCCCTTGGCCAAAAAGGGCGTATGCGTTTTTTCCTGAATATATTCAGGAAAAAACGCATACGCCCTTTTTGGCCAACCAAGCAACCTGGAAAGGCAAATCAGCGCTACAAAGAAGTCTCGCTTCCCATCGGTCAAAAGGGCCATGCTGAATAAAGTGTCAAAACCAGAAATGCAGGACAGGCCATGGAGAAACGGGAGCCTTGCTACGCTGATGGGCGAGATGTAAATTGACAACAGCCACTCTGGAGAAGTGTACGGTGTGTCCTGAAACATCTAAAAAACTCAGCTTAGAGAGCATAGGGCACTTCCACTTATGGGCGTATAAATTGGGAAAACTAAAAATCAGCAAGACACAGGCACCCCAAAGTTTAGGGCTGCTCTGTTGACAAGAACCTCCACTTCGTTACACCTTAAATATCCCAGGAAAGAGAAAAATGGATAAAGAAGTTGTGGTCCTTATGTACAATGGAATATCACTCAGCCATGAAATCAACGTCATAAGGCTAGCAGCAGCATGATGAGTGGATTTAGGTACGACGATTCTAAGTGAAATAAGTCACACAGAGAAAGACAATTATCATAAGATATCACTTATAGAGGGAGTGTAAACACCGCTACCCTTGAACTGAATTACAAAACAGAACAGAGTCACACGTTTAGAAAACACACTATGGCTGCTTAACGGGAAAGGTGAGGTGGGGTGATGCATAAAACAAGGGTTTCAAATTAGCTCAGATACCGTTCCATAAACCCAATAGGTAATAGACAAGACTTACTCCTAGCTCAGTGAATTGGACTCAACACCCCCTATTCACCGCCCAAGAATATATCTGACTAGTAAGAATCTTCAAACCTATGTATTGATATCTCTCTGTAAGTGAGTCAAGTGGGTGTAAAGCGGCAGAAACACAGCAGTGAAAAGCAGCTAAACCCCATTATAAAAATCAATTACTTTTAAAAACCCGTGAAACAAAGACAGTGAAAGAGAGAGAAATTCTTCCAAAATTCGTTCAGGGGCTGTGATGCCACCTGGATTGACCATATCTAGACCCACAGCTGATTGAGACATAAGGCTGGACACTCTTGGGGCTGAGAGGTTTGGTGAGGTTGGGTGAGCAAACGCAGACCCTTTAAAGTAATACTGCGTGGTACCCATCCCATGGGTCCCAAATCTCCAGGTTCAAGGGCATCTTCCTACATCGAAAACATGCATGAGAAACCCAGAAGATGGTACACCGTGTGATCGGGAAAGGTTTCTAAAACGCACCTCATTTCTCATCTCCTTGTGCGCGGGTTCGCCATTCCAGCCGCTTTACAAGCAATCTCCCTCCTTGGAGAATCAGCACCTTTAACCTCCTGTTCCGTACAGGTTGCAATTTGTCCTGAGGATGAACGGGAAGAGGGGGAACCAATGAGAGACTAGCTCTAGGTGTTGGGACAGGCACAGGTCACTCTATTTTCCCATCAGGAAGAAGAATTAACCACAGGCTCAGCCTGCCGCCCATGACCACAGGAGGGCCTGAAGCAATCCTGCGCTTTTGCGGCCAGCTCCCAAGAAAGCGAGTTGAAAAATGGAGCTCAGGGGCACTGCAATTCACAAACCTGCAGACTTATAAATGATCACTCTCGTCCAAAAATATATTGAGGGAAGGCAACGAAGATGATTTGAAAGCAAGGCAGAATTGCAGGAAACAGATTTCAGGAGGGAGATTCGAATCGCCTTTAAAGCACAGGAAAAGCGGCAAAACCTCGACAATGATGCCCTTGGCCAAAAAGGGCGTATGCGTTTTTTCCTGAATATATTCAGGAAAAAACGCATACGCCCTTTTTGGCCAACCAAGCAACCTGGAAAGGCAAATCAGCGCTACAAAGAAGTCTCGCTTCCCATCGTTCAAGAGGGCCATGCTGAATAAAGTGTCAAAACCAGAAATGCAGGACAGGCCATGGAGAAACGGGAGCCTTGCTACGCTGATGGGCAGGATGTAAGTTGCCAACAGCCACTCTGGAGAAGTGTACGGTGTGTCCTGAAACATATAAAAAACTCAGCTTAGAGATCATAGGGTACTTCCACTCATGGGCGTATAAATTGGGAAAACTAAAAATCAGCAAGACACAGGCACCCCAAAGTTTAGGGCTGCTCTGTTGACAAGAACCTCCACTTCGTTACACCTTAAATATCCCAGGAAAGAGAAAAATGGATAAAGAAGTTGTGGTCCTTATGTACAATGGAATATCACTCAGCCATGAAATCAACGTCATAAGGCTAGTAGCAGCATGATGAGTGGATTTAGGTACGACGATTCTATGTGAAATAAGTCACACAGAAAAAGACACTTATCATAAGATATCACTTATAGAGGGAGTGTAAACACCCCTACCCTTGAACTGAATTACAAAACAGAACCGAGTCACACGTTTAGAAAACACACTATGGCTGCTTAACGGGAAAGGTGAGGTGGGGTGATGCATAAAACAAGGGTTTCAAATTAGCTCAGATACCGTTCCATAAACCCAATAGGTAATAGACAAGACCTACTCCTAGTTCAGTGAATTGGACTCAACACCCCCTATTCACCGCCCAAGAATATATCTGACTAGTAAGAATCTTCAAACCTATGTATTGATATCTCTCTGTAAGTGAGTCAAGTGGGTGTAAAGCGGCATAAACACAGCAGTGAAAAGCAGCTAAACCCCATTATAAAAATCAATTACTTTTAAAAACCCGTGAAACAAAGACAGTGAAAGAGAGAGAAATTCTTCCAAAATTCGTTCAGGGGCTGTGATGCCACCTGGATTGACCATATCTAGACCCACAGCTGATTGAGACATAAGGGTGGACACTCTTGGGGCTGAGAGGTTTGGTGAGGTTGGGTGAGCAAACGCAGACCCTTTAAAGTAATACTGCGTGGTACCCATCCCATGGGTCCCAAATCTCCAGGTTCAAGGGCATCTTCCTACATCGAAAACATGCATGAGAAACCCAGAAGATGGTACACCGTGTGATCGGGAAAGGTTTCTAAAACGCACCTCATTTCTCATCTCCTTGTGCGCGGGTTCGCCATTCCAGCCGCTTTACAAGCAATCTCCCTCTTTGGAGAATCAGCACCTTTAACCTCCTGTTCCGTACAGGTTGCAATTTGTCCTGAGGATGAACGGGAAGAGGGGGAACCAATGAGAGACTAGCTCTAGGTGTTGGGACAGGCACAGGTCACTCTATTTTCCCATCAGGAAGAAGAATTAACCACAGGCTCAGCCTGCCGCCCGTGACCAGAGGAGGGCCTGAAGCAATCCTGTGCTTTTGCGGCCAGCTCCCAAGAAAGCGAGTTGAAAAATGGAGCTCAGGGGCACTGCAATTCACAAACCTGCAGACTTATAAATGATCACTCTCGTCCACAAATATATTGAGGGATGGCAACGAAGAGGATTTGAAAGCCAGGCAGAATTGCAGGAAACAGATTTCAGGAGGGAGATTCGAATCGCCTTTAAAGCACACGAAAAGCGGCAAAACCTCGACAATGATGCCCTTGGCCAAAAAGGGCGTATGCGTTTTTTCCTGAATATATTCAGGAAAAAACGCATACGCCCTTTTTGGCCAACCAAGCAACCTGGAAAGGCAAATCAGCGCTACAAAGAAGTCTCGCTTCCCATCGGTCAAGAAGGCCATGCTGAATAAAGTGTCAAAACCAGAAATGCAGGACAGGCCATGGAGAAACGGGAGCCTTGCTACGCTGATGGGCAGGATGTAAATTGCCAACAGCCACTCTGGAGAAATGTACGGTGTGTCCTGAAACATCTAAAAAACTCAGCTTAGAGAGCATAGGGTACTTCCACTCATGGGCGTATAAATTGGGAAAACTAAAAATCAGCAAGACACAGGCACCCCAAAGTTTAGGGCTGCTCTGTGGACAAGAACCTCCACTTCGTTACACCTTAAATATCCCAGGAAAGAGAAAAATGAATAAAGAAGTTGTGGTCCTTATGTACAATGGAATATCACTCAGCCATGAAATCAACGTCATAAGGCTAGTAGCAGCATGATGAGTGGATTTAGGTACGACGATTCTATGTGAAATAAGTCACACAGAAAAAGACACTTATCATAAGATATCACTTATAGAGGGAGTGTAAACACCGCTACCCTTGAACTGAATTACAAAACAGAACAGAGTCACACGTTTAGAAAACAAACTATGGCTGCTTAACGGGAAAGGTGAGGTGGGGTGATGCATAAAACAAGGGTTTCAAATTAGCTCAGATACCGTTCCATAAACCCAATAGGTAATAGACAAGACCTACTCCTAGTTCAGTGAATTGGACTCAACACCCCCTATTCACCACCCAAGAATATATCTGACTAGTAAGAATCTTAAAACCTATGTATTGATATCTCTCTGTAAGTGAGTCAAGTGGGTGTAAAGCGGCATAAACACAGCAGTGAAAAGCAGCTAAACCCCATTATAAAAATCAATTACTTTTAAAAACCCGTGAAACAAAGACAGTGAAAGAGAGAGAAATTCTTCCAAAATTCGTTCAGGGGCTGTGATGCCACCTGGATTGACCATATCTAGACCCACAGCTGATTGAGACATAAGGGTGGACACTCTTGGGGCTGAGAGGTTTGGTGAGGTTGGGTGAGCAAACGCAGACCCTTTAAAGTAATACTGCGTGGTACCCATCCCATGGGTCCCAAATCTCCAGGTTCAAGGGCATCTTCCTACATCGAAAACATGCATGAGAAACCCAGAAGATGGTACACCGTGTGATCGGGAAAGGTTTCTAAAACGCACCTCATTTCTCATCTCCTTGTGCGCGGGTTCGCCATTCCAGCCGCTTTACAAGCAATCTCCCTCCTTGGAGAATCAGCACCTTTAACCTCCTGTTCCGTACAGGTTGCAATTTGTCCTGAGGATGAACGGGAAGAGGGGGAACCAATGAGAGACTAGCTCTAGGTGTTGGGACAGGCACAGGTCACTCTATTTTCCCATCAGGAAGAAGAATTAACCACAGGCTCAGCCTGCCGCCCTTGACCAGAGGAGGGCCTGAAGCAATCCTGCGCTTTTGCGGCCAGCTCCCAAGAAAGCGAGTTGAAAAATGGAGCTCAGAGGCACTGCAATTCACAAACCTGCAGACTTATAAATGATCACTCTCGTCCAAAAATATATTGAGGGAAGGCAACGAAGAGGATTTGAAAGCAAGGCAGAATTGCAGGAAACAGATTTCAGGAGGGAGATTCGAATCGCCTTTAAAGCACAGGAAAAGCGGCAAAACCTCGGCAATGATGCCCTTGGCCAAAAAGGGCGTATGCGTTTTTTCCTGAATATATTCAGGAAAAAACGCATACGCCCTTTTTGGCCAACCAAGCAACCTGGAAAGGCAAATCAGCGCTACAAAGAAGTCTCGCTTCCCATCGGTCAAAAGGGCCATGCTGAATAAAGTGTCAAAACCAGAAATGCAGGACAGGCCATGGAGAAACGGGAGCCTTGCTACGCTGATGGGCGAGATGTAAATTGACAACAGCCACTCTGGAGAAGTGTACGGTGTGTCCTGAAACATCTAAAAAACTCAGCTTAGAGAGCATAGGGCACTTCCACTTATGGGCGTATAAATTGGGAAAACTAAAAATCAGCAAGACACAGGCACCCCAAAGTTTAGGGCTGCTCTGTTGACAAGAACCTCCACTTCGTTACACCTTAAATATCCCAGGAAAGAGAAAAATGGATAAAGAAGTTGTGGTCCTTATGTACAATGGAATATCACTCAGCCATGAAATCAACGTCATAAGGCTAGCAGCATCATGATGAGTGGATTTAGGTACGACGATTCTAAGTGAAATAAGTCACACAGAAAAAGACACTTATCATAAGATATCACTTATAGAGGGAGTGTAAGCACCGCTACCGTTGAACTGAATTACAAAACAGAACAGAGTCACACGTTTAGAAAACACACTATGGCTGCTTAACGGGAAAGGTGAGGTGGGGTGATGCATAAAACAAGGGTTTCAAATTAGCTCAGATACCGTTCCATAAACCCAATATGTAATAGACAAGACTTACTCCTAGCTCAGTGAATTGGACTCAACACCCCCTATTCACCGCCCAAGAATATATCTGACTAGTAAGAATCTTAAAACCTATGTATTGATATCTCTCTGTAAGTGAGTCAAGTGGGTGTAAAGCGGCATAAACACAGCAGTGAAAAGCAGCTAAACCCCATTATAAAAATCAATTACTTTTAAAAACCCGTGAAACAAAGACAGTGAAAGAGAGAGAAATTCTTCCAAAATTCGTTCAGGGGCTGTGATGCCACCTGGATTGACCATATCTAGACCCACAGCTGATTGAGACATAAGGCTGGACACTCTTGGGGCTGAGAGGTTTGGTGAGGTTGGGTGAGCAAACGCAGACCCTTTAACGTAATACTGCGTGGTACCCATCCCATGGGTCCCAAATCTCCAGGTTCAAGGGCATCTTCCTACATCGAAAACATGCATGAGAAACCCAGAAGATGGTACACCGTGTGATCGGGAAAGGTTTCTAAAACGCACCTCATTTCTCATCTCCTTGTGCGCGGGTTCGCCATTCCAGCCGCTTTACAAGCAATCTCCCTCCTTGGAGAACCAGCACCTTTAACCTCCTGTTCCGTACAGGTTGCAATTTGTCCTGAGGATGAACGGGAAGAGGGGGAACCAATGAGAGACTAGCTCTAGGTGTTGGGACAGGCACAGGTCACTGTATTTTCCCATCAGGAAGAAGAATTAACCACAGGCTCAGCCTGCCGCCCGGGACCAGAGTAGGTCCTGAAGCAATCCTGCGCTTTTGCGGCCAGCTCCCAAGAAAGCGAGTTGAAAAATGGAGCTCAGGGACACTGCAATTCACAAACCTGCAGACTTATAAATGATCACTCTCGTCCACAAATATATTGAGGGAAGGCAACGAAGAGGATTTGAAAGCAAGGCAGAATTGCAGGAAACAGATTTCAGGAGGGAGATTCGAATCGCCTTTAAAGCACAGGAAAAGCGGCAAAACCTCGACAATGATGCCCTTGGCCAAAAGGGGCGTATGCGTTTTTTCCTGAATATATTCAGGAAAAAACGCATACGCCCCTTTTGGCCAACCAAGCAACCTGGAAAGGCAAATCAGCGCTACAAAGAAGTCTCGCTTCCCATCGGTCAAAAGGGCCATGCTGAATAAAGTGTCAAAACCAGAAATGCAGGACAGGCCATGGAGAAACGGGAGCCTTGCTACGCTGATGGACAGGATGTAAATTGACAACAGCCACTCTGGAGAAGTGTACCGTGTGTCCTGAAACATCTAAAAAACTCAACTTAGAGAGCATAGGGCACTTCCACTTATGGGCGTATAAATTGGGAAAACTAAAAATCAGCAAGACACAGGCACCCCAAAGTTTAGGGCTGCTCTGTTGACAAGAACCTCCACTTCGTTACACCTTAAATATCCAAGGAAAGAGAAAAATGGATAAAGAAGTTGTGGTCCTTATGTACAATGGAATATCACTCAGCCATGAAATCAACGTCATAAGGCTAGCAGCAGCATGATGAGTGGATTTAGGTACGACGATTCTAAGTGAAATAAGTCACACAGAAAAAGACACTTATCATAAGATATCACTTATAGAGGGAGTGTAAGCACCGCTACCGTTGAACTGAATTACAAAACAGAACAGAGTCACACGTTTAGAAAACACACTATGGCTGCTTAACGGGAAAGGTGAGGTGGGGTGATGCATAAAACAAGGGTTTCAAATTAGCTCAGATACCGTTCCATAAACCCAATATGTAATAGACAAGACTTACTCCTAGCTCAGTGAATTGGACTCAACACCCCCTATTCACCGCCCAAGAATATATCTGACTAGTAAGAATCTTAAAACCTATGTATTGATATCTCTCTGTAAGTGAGTCAAGTGGGTGTAAAGCGGCATAAACACAGCAGTGAAAAGCAGCTAAACCCCATTATAAAAATCAATTACTTTTAAAAACCCGTGAAACAAAGACAGTGAAAGAGAGAGAAATTCTTACAAAATTCCTTCAGGGGCTGTGATGCCACCTGGATTGACCATATCTAGACCCACAGCTGATTGAGACATAAGGGTGGACACTCTTGGGGCTGAGAGGTTTGGTGAGGTTGGGTGAGCAAACGCAGACCCTTTAAAGTAATACTGCGTGGTACCCATCCCATGGGTCCCAAATCTCCAGGTTCAAGGGCATCTTCCTACATCGAAAACATGCATGAGAAACCCAGAAGATGGTACACCGTGTGATCGGGAAAGGTTTCTAAAACGCACCTCATTTCTTATCTCCTTGTGCGCGGGTTCGCCATTCCAGCCGCTTTACTAGCAATCTCCCTCCTTGGAGAATCAGCACCTTTAACCTCCTGTTCGGTACAGGTTGCAATTTGTCCTGAGGATGAACGGGAAGAGGGGGAACCAATGAGAGACTAGCTCTAGGTGTTGGGACAGGCACAGGTCACTCTATTTTCCCATCAGGAAGAAGAATTAACCACAGGCTCAGCCTGCCGCCCGGGACCAGAGTAGGGCCTGAAGCAATCCTGCGCTTTTGCGGCCAGCTTCCAAGAAAGCGAGTTGAAAAATGGAGCTCAGGGGCACTGCAATTCACAAACCTGCAGACTTATAAATGATCACTCTCATCCACAAATATATTGAGGGAAGGAAACGAAGAGGATATGAAAGCAAGGCAGAATTGCAGGAAACAGATTTCAGGAGGGAGATTCGAATCGCCTTTAAAGCACAGGAAAAGCGGCAAAACCTCGACAATGATGCCCTTGGCCAAAAAGGGCGTATGCGTTTTTTCCTGAATATATTCAGGAAAAAACGCATACGCCCTTTTTGGCCAACCAAGCAACCTGGAAAGGCAAATCAGCGCTACAAAGAAGTCTCGCTTCCCATCGGTCAAAAGGGCCATGCTGAATAAAGTGTCAAAACCAGAAATGCAGGACAGGCCATGGAGAAACGGGAGCCTTGCTACGCTGATGGGCGAGATGTAAATTGACAACAGCCACTCTGGAGAAGTGTACGGTGTGTCCTGAAACATCTAAAAAACTCAGCTTAGAGAGCATAGGGCACTTCCACTTATGGGCGTATAAATTGGGAAAACTAAAAATCAGCAAGACACAGGCACCCCAAAGTTTAGGGCTGCTCTGTTGACAAGAACCTCCACTTCGTTACACCTTAAATATCCCAGGAAAGAGAAAAATGGATAAAGAAGTTGTGGTCCTTATGTACAATGGAATATCACTCAGCCATGAAATCAACGTCATAAGGCTAGCAGCAGCATGATGAGTGGATTTAGGTATGACGATTCTAAGTGAAATAAGTCACACAGAAAAAGACACTTATCATAAGATATCACTTATAGAGGGAGTGTAAACACCGCTACCCTTGAACTGAATTACAAAACAGAACAGAGTCACACGTTTAGAAAACACTCTATGGCTGCTTAACGGGAAAGGTGAGGTGGGGTGATGCATAAAACAAGGGTTTCAAATTAGCTCAGATACCGTTCCATAAACCCAATATGTAATAGACAAGACTTACTCCTAGCTCAGTGAATTGGACTCAACACCCCCTATTCACCGCCCAAGAATATATCTGACTAGTAAGAATCTTAAAACCTATGTATTGATATCTCTCTGTAAGTGAGTCAAGTGGGTGTAAAGCGGCATAAACACAGCAGTGAAAAGCAGCTAAACCCCATTATAAAAATCAATTACTTTTAAAAACCCGTGAAACAAAGACAGTGAAAGAGAGAGAAATTCTTACAAAATTCGTTCAGGGGCTGTGATGCCACCTGGATTGACCATATCTAGACCCACAGCTGATTGAGACATAAGGGTGGACACTCTTGGGGCTGAGAGGTTTGGTGAGGTTGGGTGAGCAAACGCAGACCCTTTAAAGTAATACTGCGTGGTACCCATCCCATGGGTCCCAAATCTCCAGGTTCAAGGGCATCTTCCTACATCGAAAACATGCATGAGAAACCCAGAAGATGGTACACCGTGTGATCGGGAAAGGTTTCTAAAACGCACCTCATTTCTCATCTCATTGTGCGCGGGTTCGCCGTTCCAGCCGCTTTACAAGCAATCTCCCTCCTTGGAGAATCAGCACCTTTAACCTCCTGTTCCGTACACGTTGCAATTTGTCCTGAGGATGAACGGGAAGAGGGGGAACCAATGAGAGACAAGCTCTAGGTGTTGGGACAGGCACAGGTCACTGTATTTTCCCATCAGGAAGAAGAATTAACCACAGGCTCAGCCTGCCGCCCGGGACCAGAGTAGGGCCTGAAGCAAGCCTGCGCTTTTGCGGCCAGCTCCCAAGAAAGCGAGTTGAAAAATGGAGCTCAGGGGCACTGCAATTCACAAACCTGCAGACTTATAAATGATCACTCTCGTCCACAAATATATTGAGGGAAGGCAACGAAGAGGATTTGAAAGCAAGGCAGAATTGCAGGAAACAGATTTCAGGAGGGAGATTCGAATCGCCTTTAAAGCACAGGAAAAGCGGCAAAACCTCGACAATGATGCCCTTGGCCAAAAGGGGCGTATGCGTTTTTTCCTGAATATATTCAGGAAAAAACGCATACGCCCTTTTTGGCCAACCAAGCAACCTGGAAAGGCAAATCAGCGCTACAAAGAAGTCTCGCTTCCCATCGGTCAAAAGGGCCATGCTGAATAAAGTGTCAAAACCAGAAATGCAGGACAGGCCATGGAGAAACGGGAGCCTTGCTACGCTGATGGGCGAGATGTAAATTGACAACAGCCACTCTGGAGAAGTGTACGGTGTGTCCTGAAACATCTAAAAAACTCAGCTTAGAGAGCATAGGGCACTTCCACTTATGGGCGTATAAATTGGGAAAACTAAAAATCAGCAAGACACAGGCACCCCAAAGTTTAGGGCTGCTCTGTTGACAAGAACCTCCACTTCGTTACACCTTAAATATCCCAGGAAAGAGAAAAATGGATAAAGAAGTTGTGGTCCTTATGTACAATGGAATATCACTCAGCCATGAAATCAACGTCATAAGGCTAGCAGCAGGATGATGAGTGGATTTAGGTACGACGATTCTAAGTGAAATAAGTCACACAGAAAAAGACACTTATCATAAGATATCACTTATAGAGGGAGTGTAAACACCGCTACCGTTGAACTGAATTACAAAACAGAACAGAGTCACACGTTTAGAAAACACACTATGGCTGCTTAACGGGAAAGGTGAGGTGGGGTGATGCATAAAACAAGGGTTTCAAATTAGCTCAGATACCGTTCCATAAACCCAATATGTAATAGACAAGACTTACTCCTAGCTCAGTGAATTGGACTCAACACCCCCTATTCACCGCCCAAGAATATATCTGACTAGTAAGAATCTTAAAACCTATGTATTGATATCTCTCTGTAAGTGAGTCAAGTGGGTGTAAAGCGACATAAACACAGCAGTGAAAAGCAGCTAAACCCCATTATAAAAATCAATTACTTTTAAAAACCCGTGAAACAAAGACAGTGAAAGAGAGAGAAATTCTTCCAAAATTCGTTCAGGGGCTGTGATGCCACCTGGATTGACCATATCAGGACCCACAGCTGATTGAGACATAAGGCTGGACACTCTTGGGGCTGAGAGGTTTGGTGAGGTTGGGTGAGCAAACGCAGACCCTTTAACGTAATACTGCGTGGTACCCATCCCATGGGTCCCAAATCTCCAGGTTCAAGGGCATCTTCCTACATCGAAAACATGCATGAGAAACCCAGAAGATGGTACACCGTGTGATCGGGAAAGGTTTCTAAAACGCACCTCATTTCTCATCTCCTTGTGCGCGGGTTCGCCATTCCAGCCGCTTTACAAGCAATCTCCCTCCTTGGAGAACCAGCACCTTTAACCTCCTGTTCCGTACAGGTTGCAATTTGTCCTGAGGATGAACGGGAAGAGGGGGAACCAATGAGAGACTAGCTCTAGGTGTTGGGACAGGCACAGGTCACTGTATTTTCCCATCAGGAAGAAGAATTAACCACAGGCTCAGCCTGCCGCCCGGGACCAGAGTAGGTCCTGAAGCAATCCTGCGCTTTTGCGGCCAGCTCCCAAGAAAGCGAGTTGAAAAATGGAGCTCAGGGACACTGCAATTCACAAACCTGCAGACTTATAAATGATCACTCTCGTCCACAAATATATTGAGGGAAGGCAACGAAGAGGATTTGAAAGCAAGGCAGAATTGCAGGAAACAGATTTCAGGAGGGAGATTCGAATCGCCTTTAAAGCACAGGAAAAGCGGCAAAACCTCGACAATGATGCCCTTGGCCAAAAGGGGCGTATGCGTTTTTTCCTGAATATATTCAGGAAAAAACGCATACGCCCTTTTTGGCCAACCAAGCAACCTGGAAAGGCAAATCAGCGCTACAAAGAAGTCTCGCTTCCCATCGGTCAAAAGGGCCATGCTGAATAAAGTGTCAAAACCAGAAATGCAGGACAGGCCATGGAGAAACGGGAGCCTTGCTACGCTGATGGACAGGATGTAAATTGACAACAGCCACTCTGGAGAAGTGTACCGTGTGTCCTGAAACATCTAAAAAACTCAACTTAGAGAGCATAGGGCACTTCCACTTATGGGCGTATAAATTGGGAAAACTAAAAATCAGCAAGACACAGGCACCCCAAAGTTTAGGGCTGCTCTGTTGACAAGAACCTCCACTTCGTTACACCTTAAATATCCAAGGAAAGAGAAAAATGGATAAAGAAGTTGTGGTCCTTATGTACAATGGAATATCACTCAGCCATGAAATCAACGTCATAAGGCTAGCAGCAGCATGATGAGTGGATTTAGGTACGACGATTCTAAGTGAAATAAGTCACACAGAAAAAGACACTTATCATAAGATATCACTTATAGAGGGAGTGTAAACACCGCTACCCTTGAACTGAATTACAAAACAGAACAGAGTCACACGTTTAGAAAACACACTATGGCTGCTTAACGGGAAAGGTGAGGTGGGGTGATGCATAAAACAAGGGTTTCAAATTAGCTCAGATACCGTTCCATAAACCCAATATGTAATAGACAAGACTTACTCCTAGCTCAGTGAATTGGACTCAACACCCCCTATTCACCGCCCGAGGATATATCTGACTAGTAAGAATCTTAAAACCTATGTATTGATATCTCTCTGTAAGTGAGTCAAGTGGGTGTAAAGCGGCATAAACACAGCAGTGAAAAGCAGCTAAACCCCATTATAAAAATCAATTACTTTTAAAAACCCGTGAAACAAAGACAGTGAAAGAGAGAGAAATTCTTACAAAATTCCTTCAGGGGCTGTGATGCCACCTGGATTGACCATATCTAGACCCACAGCTGATTGAGACATAAGGCTGGACACTCTTGGGGCTGAGAGGTTTGGTGAGGTTGGGTGAGCAAACGCAGACCCTTTAAAGTAATACTGCGTGGTACCCATCCCATGGGTCCCAAATCTCCAGGTTCAAGGGCATCTTCCTACATCGAAAACATGCATGAGAAACCCAGAAGATGGTACACCGTGTGATCGGGAAAGGTTTCTAAAACGCACCTCATTTCTTATCTCCTTGTGCGCGGGTTCGCCATTCCAGCCGCTTTACTAGCAATCTCCCTCCTTGGAGAATCAGCACCTTTAACCTCCTGTTCCGTACAGGTTGCAATTTGTCCTGAGGATGAACGGGAAGAGGGGGAACCAATGAGAGACTAGCTCTAGGTGTTGGGACAGGCACAGGTCACTCTATTTTCCCATCAGGAAGAAGAATTAACTACAGGCTCAGCCTGCCGCCCGGGACCAGAGTAGGGCCTGAAGCAATCCTGCGCTTTTGCGGCCAGCTTCCAAGAAAGCGAGTTGAAAAATGGAGCTCAGGGGCACTGCAATTCACAAACCTGCAGACTTATAAATGATCACTCTCATCCACAAATATATTGAGGGAAGGAAACGAAGAGGATTTGAAAGCAAGGCAGAATTGCAGGAAACAGATTTCAGGAGGGAGATTCGAATCGCCTTTAAAGCACAGGAAAAGCGGCAAAACCTCGACAATGATGCCCTTGGCCAAAAAGGGCGTATGCGTTTTTTCCTGAATATATTCAGGAAAAAACGCATACGCCCTTTTTGGCCAACCAAGCAACCTGGAAAGGCAAATCAGCGCTACAAAGAAGTCTCGCTTCCCATCGGTCAAAAGGGCCATGCTGAATAAAGTGTCAAAACCAGAAATGCAGGACAGGCCATGGAGAAACGGGAGCCTTGCTACGCTGATGGGCGAGATGTAAATTGACAACAGCCACTCTGGAGAAGTGTACGGTGTGTCCTGAAACATCTAAAAAACTCAGCTTAGAGAGCATAGGGCACTTCCACTTATGGGCGTATAAATTGGGAAAACTAAAAATCAGCAAGACACAGGCACCCCAAAGTTTAGGGCTGCTCTGTTGACAAGAACCTCCACTTCGTTACACCTTAAATATCCCAGGAAAGAGAAAAATGGATAAAGAAGTTGTGGTCCTTATGTACAATGGAATATCACTCAGCCATGAAATCAACGTCATAAGGCTAGCAGCAGCATGATGAGTGGATTTAGGTATGACGATTCTAAGTGAAATAAGTCACACAGAAAAAGACACTTATCATAAGATATCATTTATAGAGGGAGTGTAAACACCGCTACCCTTGAACTGAATTACAAAACAGAACAGAGTCACACGTTTAGAAAACACACTATGGCTGCTTAACGGGAAAGGTGAGGTGGGGTGATGCATAAAACAAGGGTTTCAAATTAGCTCAGATACCGTTCCATAAACCCAATAGGTAATAGACAAGACTTACTCCTAGCTCAGTGAATTGGACTCAACACCCCCTATTCACCGCCCAAGAATATATCTGACTAGTAAGAATCTTAAAACCTATGTATTGATATCTCTCTGTAAGTGAGTCAAGTGGGTGTAAAGCGGCATAAACACAGCAGTGAAAAGCAGCTAAACCCCATTATAAAAATCAATTACTTTTAAAAACCCGTGAAACAAAGACAGTGAAAGAGAGAGAAATTCTTACAAAATTCGTTCAGGGGCTGTGATGCCACCTGGATTGACCATATCTAGACCCACAGCTGATTGAGACATAAGGGTGGACACTCTTGGGGCTGAGAGGTTTGGTGAGGTTGGGTGAGCAAACGCAGACCCTTTAAAGTAATACTGCGTGGTACCCATCCCATGGGTCCCAAATCTCCAGGTTCAAGGGCATCTTCCTACATCGAAAACATGCATGAGAAACCCAGAAGATGGTACACCGTGTGATCGGGAAAGGTTTCTAAAACGCACCTCATTTCTCATCTCCTTGTGCGCGGGTTCGCCGTTCCAGCCGCTTTACAAGCAATCTCCCTCCTTGGAGAATCAGCACCTTTAACCTCCTGTTCCGTACAGGTTGCAATTTGTCCTGAGGATGAACGGGAAGAGGGGGAACCAATGAGAGACTAGCTCTAGGTGTTGGGACAGGCACAGGTCACTGTATTTTCCCATCAGGAAGAAGAATTAACCACAGGCTCAGCCTGCCGCCCGGGACCAGAGTAGGGCCTGAAGCAAGCCTGCGCTTTTGCGGCCAGCTCCCAAGAAAGCGAGTTGAAAAATGGAGCTCAGGGGCACTGCAATTCACAAACCTGCAGACTTATAAATGATCACTCTCGTCCACAAATATATTGAGGGAAGGCAACGAAGAGGATTTGAAAGCAAGGCAGAATTGCAGGAAACAGATTTCAGGAGGGAGATTCGAATCGCCTTTAAAGCACAGGAAAAGCGGCAAAACCTCGACAATGATGCCCTTGGCCAAAAAGGGCGTATGCGTTTTTTCCTGAATATATTCAGGAAAAAACGCATACGCCCTTTTTGGCCAACCAAGCAACCTGGAAAGGCAAATCAGCGCTACAAAGAAGTCTCGCTTCCCATCGGTCAAAAGGGCCATGCTGAATAAAGTGTCAAAACCAGAAATGCAGGACAGGCCATGGAGAAACGGGAGCCTTGCTACGCTGATGGGCGAGATGTAAATTGACAACAGCCACTCTGGAGAAGTGTACGGTGTGTCCTGAAACATCTAAAAAACTCAGCTTAGAGAGCATAGGGCACTTCCACTTATGGGCGTATAAATTGGGAAAACTAAAAATCAGCAAGACACAGGCACCCCAAAGTTTAGGGCTGCTCTGTTGACAAGAACCTCCACTTCGTTACACCTTAAATATCCCAGGAAAGAGAAAAATGGATAAAGAAGTTGTGGTCCTTATGTACAATGGAATATCACTCAGCCATGAAATCAACGTCATAAGGCTAGTACCAGCATGATGAGTGGATTTAGGTACGACGATTCTAAGTGAAATAAGTCACACAGAAAAAGACACTTATCTTAAGATATCACTTATAGAGGGAATGTAAAAACCGCTACCCTTGAACTGAATTACAAAACAGAACAGAGTCACACGTTTAGAAAACACACTATGGCTGCTTAACGGGAAAGGTGAGGTGGGGTGATGCATAAAAAAAGGGTTTCAAATTAGCTCACATACCGTTCCATAAACCCAATATGTAATAGACAAGACCTACTCCTAGCTCAGTGAATTGGACTCAACACCCCCTATTCACCGCCCAAGAATATATCTGACTAGTAAGAATCTTAAAACCTATGTATTGATATCTCTCTGTAACTGAGTCAAGTGGGTGTAAAGCGGCATAAACACAACAGTGAAAAGCAGATAAACCCCATTATAAAAATCAATTACTTTTAAAAACCCGTGAAACAAAGACAGTGAAGGAGAGAGAAATTCTTACAAAATTCGTTCACGGGTTGAGATGCCACCTGGATTGACCATATCTAGACCCACAGCTGATTGAGACATAAGGGTGGACACTCTTGGGGCTGAGAGGTTTGGTGAGGTTGGGTGAGGAAAGGCAGACCCTTAAAAGTAATACTGCGTGGTACCCATCCCATGGGTCCCAAATCTCCAGTTTCAAGGGCATCTTCCTACATAGAAAACATGCATGAGAAACCCAGAAGATGGTACACCGTGTGATCGGGAAACGTTTCTAAAACGCACCTAATTTCTCATCTCCTTGTGCTCGGGTTCGCCATTCCAGCCGCTTTACTAGCAATCTCCCTCTTTGAAGAAACAGCACCTTTAACCTCCTGTTCCGTACAGGTTGCAATTTGTCCTGAGGATGAACGGGAAGAGGGGGAACCAATGAGAGACTAGCTCTAGGTGTTGGGACAGGCACAGGTCACTCTATTTTCCCATCTGGAAGAAGAATTAACCACAGGCTCAGCCTGCCGCCCGGGACCAGAATAGGGACTGAAGCAATCCTGTGCTTTGCGGCCAGCTCCCAAGAAAGCGAGTTGAAAAATGGAGCTCAGGGGCACTGCAATTCACAAACCTGCAGAGTTATAAATGCTCACTCTCCTCCACAAATATATTGAGGGAAGGCAACGAAGAGGATGTGAAAGCAAGGCAGAATTGCAGGAAACATATTTCAGGAGGTAGATTCGAATCGCATTTAAAACACAGGAAAAGCGGCAAAACCTCGACAATGATGCCTTTGGCCAAAAAGGGCGTATGCGTTTTTTCCTGAATATATTCAGGAAAAAACGCATACGCCCTTTTTGGCCAACCAAGCAACCTGGAAAGGCAAATCAGCGCTACAAAGAAGTCTCGCTTCACATCGGTCAAAAGGGCCATGCTGAATAAAGTGTCAAAACCAGAAATTCAGGACAGGCCATGGAGAAATGGGAGCCTTGCTACGCTGATGGGCAGGATGTAAATTGCCAACAGCCACTCTGGAGAAGTGTACGGTGTGTCCTGAAACATCTAAAAAACTCAGCTTAGAGAGCATAGGGCACTTCCACTCATGGGAGTATAAATTGGGAAAACTAAAAATCAGCAAGACACAGGCACCCCAAAGTTTAGGACTGCTCTGTTGACAAGAACCTCCACTTCGTTACACCTTAAATATCCCAGGAAAGAGAAAAATGGATAAAGAAGTTGTGGTCCTTATGTACAATGGAATATCACTCAGCCATGAAATCAACGTCATAAGGTTAGTAGCAGCATGATGAGTGGATTTAGGTACGACGATTCTAAGTGAAATAAGTCACACAGAAAAAGACACTTATCATAAGATATCACTTATAGAGGGAACGTAAAAACCGCTACCCTTGAACTGAATTACAAAACAGAACAGAGTCACACGTTTAGAAAACACACTATGGCTGCTTAACGGAAAGGTGAGGTGGGGTGGTGCATAAAACAAGGGTTTCAAATTAGTTCAGATACCGTTCCATAAATCCAATAGGTAATAGACAAGACCTACTCCTTGCTCGGTGAATTGGACTCAACATCCCCTATTCACCGCCCAAGAATATATCTGAGTAGTAACAATCGTAAAACCTATGTATTGATATCTCTCCGTAAGTGAGTCAAGTGGGTGTAAAGCGGCATAAACACAGCAGTGAAAAGCAGCTAAACCCCATTATAAAAATCAATTACTTTTAAACATCCATGAAACAAAGACAGTGAAAGAGAGATAAACTCTTAAAAAATTCCTTCAGGGGCTGTGATGCCAACCGGATTGACCATATCTAGACCCACAGCTGATTGAGACATAAGGGTGGACACTCTTGGGGCTGAGAGGTTTGGTGAGGTTGTGTGAGCAAACGCAGACCCTTTAAAGTAATACTGCGTGGTACCCATCCCATGGGTCCCAAATCTCCAGATTCAAGGGCATCTTCCTACATCGAAAACAAACATGAGAAACCCAGAAGAGGGTACACCGTGTGATCGGGAAAGGTTAATAAAACGCACCTCATTTCTCATCTCCTTGTGCTCGGGTTCGCCATTCCAGCCTCTTTACTAGCAAACTCCTTCCTTGGAGAATCAGCACCTTTAACCTCCTGTTCCGTACAGGTGGCAATTTTTCCTGAGGATGAACGGGAAGAGGGGGAACCAATGAGAGACTAGCTCTAGGTGTTGGCACAGGCACAGGTCACTCTATTTTCCCATCTGGAAGAAGAATTAACCACAGGCTCAGCCTGCCGCCCGGGACCAAAATAGGGACTGAAGCAATCCTGTGCTTTGCGGCCAGCTCCCAAGAAAGCGAGTTGAAAAATGGAGCTCAGGGGCACTGCAATTCACAAACCTGCAGAGTTATAAATGCTCACTCTCCTCCACAAATATATTGAGGGAAGGCAACGAAGAGGATGTGAAAGCAAGGCAGAATTGCAGGAAACATATTTCAGGAGGTAGATTCGAATCGCATTTAAAACACAGGAAAAGCGGCAAAACCTCGACAATGATGCCTTTGGCCAAAAAGGGCGTATGCGTTTTTTCCTGAATATATTCAGAAAAAAACGCATACGCCCTTTTTGGCCAACCAAGCAACCTGGAAAGGCAGATCAGCGCTACAAAGAAGTCTCGCTTCCCATCGGTCAAAAGGGCCATGCTGAATAAAGTGTCAAAACCAGAAATGCAGGACAGGCCATGGAGAAACGGGAGCCTTGCTACGCTGATGGGCGAGATGTAAATTGCCAACAGCCACTCTGGAGAAGTGTACGGTGTGTCCTGAAACATCTAAAAAACTCAGCTTAGAGAGCATAGGGCACTTCCACTCATGGGCGTATAAATTGGGAAAACCAAAAATCAGCAAGACACGGGCACCCCAAAGTTTAGGGCTGCTCTGATGACAAGAACCTCCACTTCGTTACACCTTAAATATCCCAGGAAAGAGAAAAATGGATAAAGAAGTTGTGGTCCTTAGGTGCAATGGAATATCACTCAGCCATGAAATCAACGTCATAAGGCTAGTAGCAGCATGATGAGTGAATTTAGGTACGACGATTCTAAGTGAAATAAGTCACACAAAAAAAGACACTTATCATAAGATATCACTTATAGAGGGACTGTAAAAACCGCTACCCTTGAACTGAATTACAAAACAGAACAGAGTCACACGTTTAGAAAACACACTATGGCTGCTTAACGGGAAAGGTGAGGTGGGGTGATGCATAAAACAAGGGTTTCAAATTAGCTCAGATACCGTTCCATAAACCCAATAGGTAATAGACAAGACCTACTCCTAGCTCAGTGAATTGGACTCAACACCCCCTATTCACCGCCCAAGAATATATCTGACTAGTAAGAATCTTAAAACCTATGTATTGATATCTCTCTGTAAGTGAGTCAAGTAGGTGTAAAGCGGCATAAACACAGCAGTGAAAAGAAGCTAAACCCCATTATAAAAATCAATTACTTTTAAAAACCCGTGAAACAAAGACAGTGAAAGAGAGAGAAATTCTTACAAAATTCGTTCAGGGGCTGTGATGCCACCTGGAATGACCATATCTAGACCCACAGCTGATTGAGACATAAGGGTGGACACTCTTGGGGCTGAGAGGTTTGGTGAGGTTGGGTGAGCAAATGCAGACCCTTTAAAGTAATACTGCGTGGTACCCATCCCATGGGTCCCAAATCTCCAGGTTCAAGGGCATCTTCCTACATCGAAAACATGCATGAGAAACCCAGAAGATGGTACACCGTGTGATCGGGAAAGGTTTCTAAAACGCACCTCATTTCTCATCTCCTTGTGCTTGGGTTCGCCATTCCAGCCGCTTTACTAGCAATCTCCCTCTTTGAAGAATCAGCACCTTTAACCTCCTGTTCCGTACAGGTTGCAATTTTTCCTGAGGATGAACGGGAAGAGGGGGAACCAATGAGAGACTACCTCTAGGTGTTGGGACAGGCACAGGTCACTCTATTTTCCCATCAGGAAGAAGAATTAACCACAGGCTCAGCCTGCCGCCCGGGACCAGAATAGGGCCTGAAGCAATCCTGCGCTTTTGCGGCCAGCTCCCAAGAAAGCGAGTTGAAAAATGGAGCTCAGGGGCACTGCAATTCACAAACCTGCAGACTTATAAATGATCACTCTCGTCCACAAATATATTGAGGGAAGGCAACGAAGTGGATTTGAAAGCAAGGCAGAATTGCAGGAAACAGATTTCAGGAGGGACATTCGAATCGCCTTTAAAGCACAGGAAAAGCTGCAAAACCTCGACAATGATGCCCTTGGCCAAAAAGGGCGTATGCGTTTTTTCCTGAATATATTCAGGAAAAAACGCATACGCCCTTTTTGGCCAACCAAGCAACCTGGAAAGGCAAATCAGCGCTACAAAGAAGTCTCGCTTCCCATCGGTCAAAAGGGCCATGCTGAATAAAGTGTCAAAACAAGAAATGCAGGACAGGCCATGGAGTAACGGGAGCCTTGCTACGCTGATGGGCGAGATGTAAATTGCCAACAGCCACTCTGCAGAAGTGTACGGTGTGTCCTGAAACAACTAAAAACTCAGCTTAGAGAGCATAGGGCACTTCCACTCATGGGGGTATAAATTGGGAAAACTAAAAATCAGCAAGACACAGGCACCCCAAAGTTTAGGGCTGCTCTGTTGACAAGAACCTCCACTTCGTTACACCTTAAATATCCCAGGAAAGAGAAAAATGGATAAAGAAGTTCTGGTCCTTATGTACAATGGAATATCACTCAGCCATGAAATCAACGTCATAAGGCTACTAGCAGCATGATGAGTGGATTTAGGTACGACGATTCTAAGTGAAATAAGTCACACAGAAAAAGACACTTATCATAAGATATCACTTATAGAGGGAGTGTAAAAACCGCTACCCTTGAACTGAATTACAAAACAGAACAGAGTCACACGTTTAGAAAACACACTATGGCTGCTTAACGGGAAAGGAGAGGTGGGGTGATGCATAAAACAAGGGTTTCAAATTAGCTCAGATACCGTTCCATAAACCCAATAGGTAATAGAAAAGACCTACTCCTAGCTCAGTGAATTGGACTCAACACCCGCTATTCACCACACAAAAATATATCTGACTAGTAAGAATCTTAAAACCTATGTATTGATATCTCTCTGTAAGTGAGTCAAGTGGGTGTAAAGCGGCGTAAACACAGCAGTGAAAAGCAGCTAAACCCCATTATAAAAATCAATTACTTTTAAAAACCCGTGAAACAAAGACAGTGAAAGAGAGAGAAATTCTTACAAAATTCGTTCAGGGGCTGTGATGCCACCTGCATTGACCATATCTAGACCCACAGCTGATTGAGACATAAGGGTGGACACTCTTGGGGCTGAGAGGTTTGTTGAGGTTGGGTGAGCAAACGCAGACCCTTTAAAGTAATACTGCGTGGTACCAATCCAATGGGTCCCAAATCTCCAGGTTCAAGGGCATCTTCCTACATCGAAAACATGCATGAGAAACCCAGAAGATGGTACACCGTGTGATCGGGAAACGTTTCTAAAACGCACTTAATTTCTCATCTCCTTGTGCTTGGGTTCGCCATTCCAGCCGCTTTACTAGCAATCTCCCTCCTTGGAGAATCAGCACCTTTAACCTCCTGTTCCGTACAGGTTGCAATTTGTCCTGAGGATGAACGGGAAGAGGGGGAACCAATGAGAGACTAGCTCTAGGTGTTGGGACAGGCACAGGTCACTCTATTTTCCCATCAGGAAGAAGAATTAACCACAGGCTCAGCCTGCCGCCCGGGACCAGAATAGGGCCTGAAGCAATCCTGCGCTTCTGCGGCCAGCTCCCAAGAAAGCGAGTTGAAAAATGGAGCTCAGGGGCACTGCAATTCACAAACCTGCAGTCTTATAAATGATCACTCTCGTCCACAAATATATTGAGGGAAGGCAACGAAGAGGATTTGAAAGCAAGGCAGAATTGCAGGAAACAGATTTCAGGAGGGAGATTCGAATCGCCTTTAAAGCACAGGAAAAGCTGCAAAACCTCGACAATGATGCCCTTGGCCAAAAAGGGCGTATGCGTTTTTTCCTGAATATATTCAGGAAAAAACGCATACGCCCTTTTTGGCCAACCAAGCAACCTGGAAAGGCAGATCAGCGCTACAAAGAAGTCTCGCTTCCCATCGGTCAAAAGGGCCATGCTGAATAAAGTGTCAAAACCAGAAATGCAGGACAGGCCATGGAGAAACGGGAGCCTTGCTACGCTGATGGGCGAGATGTAAATTGCCAACAGCCACTCTGGAGAAGTGTACGGTGTGTCCTGAAACATCTAAAAAACTCAGCTTAGAGAGCATAGGGCACTTCCACTCATGGGCGTATAAATTGGGAAAACCAAAAATCAGCAAGACACGGGCACCCCAAAGTTTAGGGCTGCTCTGATGACAAGAACCTCCACTTCGTTACACCTTAAATATCCCAGGAAAGAGAAAAATGGATAAAGAAGTTGTGGTCCTTAGGTGCAATGGAATATCACTCAGCCATGAAATCAACGTCATAAGGCTAGTAGCAGCATGATGAGTGAATTTAGGTACGACGATTCTAAGTGAAATAAGTCACACAAAAAAAGACACTTATCATAAGATATCACTTATAGAGGGACTGTAAAAACCGCTACCCTTGAACTGAATTACAAAACAGAACAGAGTCACACGTTTAGAAAACACACTATGGCTGCTTAACGGGAAAGGTGAGGTGGGGTGATGCATAAAACAAGGGTTTCAAATTAGCTCAGATACCGTTCCATAAACCCAATAGGTAATAGACAAGACCTACTGCTAGCTCAGTGAATTGGACTCAACACCCCCTATTCACCGCCCAAGAATATATCTGACTAGTAAGAATCTTAAAACCTATGTATTGATATCTCTCTGTAAGTGAGTCAAGTGGGTGTAAAGCGGCATAAACACAGCAGTGAAAAGAAGCTAAACCCCATTATAAAAATCAATTACTTTTAAAAACCCGTGAAACAAAGACAGTGAAAGAGAGAGAAATTCTTACAAAATTCGTTCAGGGGCTGTGATGCCACCTGGAATGACCATATCTAGACCCACAGCTGATTGAGACATAAGGGTGGACACTCTTGGGGCTGAGAGGTTTGGTGAGGTTGTGTGAGCAAATGCAGACCCTTTAAAGTAATACTGCGTGGTACCCATCCCATGGGTCCCAAATCTCCAGGTTCAAGGGCATCTTCCTACATCGAAAACATGCATGAGAAACCCAGAAGATGGTACACCGTGTGATCGGGAAAGGTTTCTAAAACGCACCTCATTTCTCATCTCCTTGTGCTTGGGTTCGCCATTCCAGCCGCTTTACTAGCAATCTCCCTCTTTGAAGAATCAGCACCTTTAACCTCCTGTTCCGTACAGGTTGCAATTTTTCCTGAGGATGAACGGGAAGAGGGGGAACCAATGAGAGACTAGCTCTAGGTGTTGGGACAGGCACAGGTCACTCTATTTTCCCATCAGGAAGAAGAATTAACCACAGGCTCAGCCTGCCGCCCGGGACCAGAATAGGGCCTGAAGCAATCCTGCGCTTTTGCGGCCAGCTCCCAAGAAAGCGAGTTGAAAAATGGAGCTCAGGGGCACTGCAATTCACAAACCTGCAGACTTATAAATCATCACTCTCGTCCACAAATATATTGAGGGAAGGCAACGAAGAGGATTTGAAAGCAAGGCAGAATTGCAGGAAACAGATTTCAGGAGGGACATTCGATTCGCCTTTAAAGCACAGGAAAAGCTGCAAAACCTCGACAATGATGCCCTTGGCCAAAAAGGGCGTATGCGTTTTTTCCTGAATATATTCAGGAAAAAACGCATACGCCCTTTTTGGCCAACCAAGCAACCTGGAAAGGCAAATCAGCGCTACAAAGAAGTCTCGCTTCCCATCGGTCAAAAGGGCCATGCTGAATAAAGTGTCAAAACCAGAAATGCAGGACAGGCCATGGAGAAACGGGAGCCTTGCTACGCTGATGGGCAGGATGTAAATTGCCAACAGCCACTCTCGAGAAGTGTACGGTGTGTCCTGAAACATCTAAAGAACTCAGCTTAGAGAGCATAGGGCACTTCCACTCATGGGCGTATAAATTGGGCAAACTAAAAATCAGCAAGACACAGGCACCCCAAAGTTTAGGGCTGCTCTGTTAACAAGAACCACCACTTCGTTACACCTTAAATATCCCAGGAAAGAGAAAAATGGATAAAGAAGTTGTGGTCCTTATGTACAATGGAATATCACTCAGCCATGAAATCAACGTCATAAGGCTAGTAGCAGCATGATGAGTGGATTTAGGTACGACGATTCTAAGTGAAATAAGTCACACAGAAAAAGACACTTATCATAAGATATCACTTATAGAGGAAGTGTAAGAACCGCTACCCTTGAACTGAATTACAAAACAGAACAGAGTCACACGTTTAGAAAACACACTATGGCTGCTTAACGGGAAAGTTGAGGTGGGGTGATGCATAAAACAAGGGTTTCAAATTAGCTCAGATACCGTTCCATAAACGCAATAGGTAATAGACAAGACCTACTCCTAGTTCAGTGAATTGGACTCAACACCCCCTATTCACCGCCCAAGAATATATCTGACTAGTAAGAATCTTAAAACCTATGTATTGATATCTCTCTGTAAGTGAGTCAAGTGGGTGGAAAGCGGCATAAACACAGCAGCGAAAAGCAGTTAAACCCCATTATAAAAATCAATTACTTTTAAAAACCCGTGAAACAAAGACAGTGAAAGACAGAGAAATTCTTACAAAATTCGTTCAGGGGCTGTGATGCCACCTGGATTGACCATATCTAGACCCACAGCTGATTGAGACATAAGGGTGGACACTCTTGGGGCTGAGAGGTTTGTTGAGGTTGGGTGAGCAAACGCAGACCCTTTAAAGTAATACTGCGTGGTACCCATCCCATGGGTCCCAAATCTCCAGGTTCAAGGGCATCTTCCTACATCGAAAACATGCATGAGAAAGCCAGAAGATGGTACACCGTGTGATCGGGAAACGTTTCTAAAACGCACTTAATTTCTCATCTCCTTGTGCTTGGGTTCGCCATTCCAGCCGCTTTACTAGCAATCTCCCTCTTTGAAGAATCAGCACCTTTAACCTCCTGTTCCGTACAGGTTGCAATTTTTCCTGAGGATGAACGGGAAGAGGGGGAACCAATTAGAGACTAGCTCTAGGTGTTGGGACAGGCACAGGTCACTCTATTTTCCCATCAGGAGAAGAATTAACCACAGGCTCAGCCTGCCGCCCGGGACCAGAATAGGGCCTGAAGCAATTCTGCGCTTCTGCGGCCAGCTCCCAAGAAAGCGAGTTGAAAAATGGAGCTCAGGGGCACTGCAATTCACAAACCTGCAGTCTTATAAATGATCACTCTCGTCCACAAATATATTGAGGGAAGGCAACGAAGAGGATTTGAAAGCAAGGCAGAATTGCAGGAAACAGATTTCAGGAGGGAGATTCGAATCGCCTTTAAAGCATAGGAAAAGCGGCAAAACCTCGACAATGATGCCCTTGGCCAAAAAGGGCGTATGCGTTTTTTCTGAATATATTCAGGAAAAAAGGCATACGCCCTTTTTGGCCAACCAAGCAACCTGGAAAGGCAAATCAGTGCTACAAAGTAGTCTCGCTTCCCATCGGTTAAAAGCGCCATGCTGAATTGAGTGTCAAAATCAGAAATTCAGGACAGGCCATGGAGAAACGGGAGCCTGGCTACGCTGATGCGCGGGATGTAAATTGCCAACAGCCACTCTGGAGAAGTGTACGGTGTGTCCTGAAACATCTAAAAAACTCAGCTTAGAGAGCATAGGGCACTTCCACTCATGGGCGTATAAATTGGGAAAACTAAAAATCAGCAAGACACAGGCACCCCAAAGTTTAGGGCTGCTCTGTTGACAAGAACCTCCACTTCTTTACACCTTAAATATCACAGGAAAGAGAAAAATGGATAAAGAAGTTGTGGTCCTTATGTACAATGGAATATCACTCAGCCATGAAATCAACGTCATAAGGCCAGTAGCAGGATGATGAGTGGATTTAGGTACGACGAATCTAAGTGAAATAAGTCACACAGAAAAAGACACTTATCATAAGATATTACTTATAGAGGGAATATAAAAACCGCTACCCTTGAACTGAATTACAAAACAGAACAGAGTCACACGTTTAGAAAACACACTATGGCTGCTTAACGGGAAAGGAGAGGTGGGGTGATGCATAAAACTAGGCTTTCAAATTAGCTCAGATACCATTCCATAAACCCAATAGGTAATAGACAAGACCTACTCCTTGCTCAGTGAATTGGACTCAACACCCCCTATTCACCACCCAAGAATATATCTGACTAGTAAGAATCTTAAAACCTATGTATTGATATCTCTCTGTAAGTGAGTCAAGTGGGTGTAAAGCAGCAGAAACACAGCAGTGAAAAGCAGCTAAACCCCATTATAAAAATAAATTACTTTTCAAAACCCGTGAAACAAAGACAGTGAAAGAGAGAGAAATTCTTACAAAATTCCTTCAGGGGCTGTGATGCCACCTGGATTGACCATATCTAGACCCACAGCTGATTGAGACATAAGGTTGGACACTCTTGGGGCTGAGAGTTTTGGTGAGGTTGGGTGAGGAAACGCAGACCGTTTAAAGTAATACTGCGTGGTACCCATCCCATGGGTCCCAAATCTCCAGGATCAAGGGCATCTTCCTACTTCGAAAACATGCATGAGAAACCCAGAAGATGGTACACCGTGTGATCGGGAAAGGTTTCTAAAACGCACCTCATTTCTCATCTCCTTGTCCTCGGGTTCGCCATTCAAGCCGCTTTACTAGCAATCTCCCTCCTTAGAAAATCAGCACCTTTAACCTCCTGTTCCGTACAGGTTGCAATTTGTCCTGAGGATGAACGGGAAGAGGGGGAAACAATGAGAGACTAACTCTAGGTGTTGGGACAGGCACAGGTCACTCTATTTTCCCATCAGGAAGAAGAATTAACCACAGGCTCAGCCTGCCGCCCGGGACCAGAGTAGGTCCTGAAGCAATCCTGCGCTTTTGCGGCCAGCTCCCAAGAAAGCGAGTTGAAAAATGGAGCTCAGGGGCACTGCAATTCGCAAACCTGCAGACTTATAAATGATAACTCTCGTCCACAAATATATTGAAGGAAGGCAACGAAGAGGATTTCAAAGCAAGGCAGAATTGCAGGAAACAAATTTCAGGAGGGAGATTCGAATCGCCTTTAAAGCACAGGAAAAGCGGCAAAACCTCGACAATGATGCCCTTGGCCAAAAAGACCGTATGCGTTTTATCCTGAATATTTTCATGAAAAAACGCATACGCCCTTTTTGGCCAATCCAGCAACCTGGAAAGGCAAATCAGCGCTACAAAGAAGTCTAGCTTCCCATCGGTCAAAAGGGCCATGCTGAATAAAGTGTCAAAACCAGAAATGCAGGACAGGCCATGGAGAAACGGGAGCCTTGCTACGCTGATGGGCAGGATGTAAATTGCCAACAGCCACTCTCGAGAAGTGTACGGTGTGTCCTGAAACATCTAAAAAACTCAGCTTAGAGAGCATAGGGCACTTCCACTCATGGGCGTATAAATTGGGCAAACTAAAAATCAGCAAGACACAGGCACCCCAAAGTTTAGGGCTGCTCTGTTAACAAGAACCACCACTTCGTTACACCTTAAATATCCCAGGAAAGAGAAAAATGGATAAAGAAGTTGTGGTCCTTATGTACAATGGAATATCACTCAGCCATGAAATCAACGTCATAAGGCTAGTAGCAGCATGATGAGTGGATTTAGGTACGACGATTCTAAGTGAAATAAGTCACACAGAAAAAGACACTTATCATAAGATATCACTTATAGAGGAAGTGTAAGAACCGCTACCCTTGAACTGAATTACAAAACAGAACAGAGTCACACGTTAGAAAACACACTATGGCTGCTTAACGGGAAAGGAGAGGTGGGGTGGTGCATAAAACAAGGGTTTCAAATTAGCTCAGATACCGTTCCATAAACCCAATAGGTAATAGAAAAGACCTACTCCTAGCTCAGTGAATTGGACTCAACACCCGCTATTCACCACACAAAAATATATCTGACTAGTAAGAATCTTAAAACCTATGTATTGATATCTCTCTGTAAGTGAGTCAAGTGGGTGTAAAGCGGCGTAAACACAGCAGTGAAAAGCAGCTAAACCCCATTATAAAAATCAATTACTTTTAAAAACCCGTGAAACAAAGACAGTGAAAGAGAGAGAAATTCTTACAAAATTCGTTCAGGGGCTGTGATGCCACCTGCATTGACCATATCTAGACCCACAGCTGATTGAGACATAAGGGTGGACACTCTTGGGGCTGAGAGGTTTGTTGAGGTTGGGTGAGCAAACGCAGACCCTTTAAAGTAATACTGCGTGGTACCAATCCAATGGGTCCCAAATCTCCAGGTTCAAGGGCATCTTCCTACATCGAAAACATGCATGAGAAACCCAGAAGATGGTACACCGTGTGATCGGGAAACGTTTCTAAAACGCACTTAATTTCTCATCTCCTTGTGCTTGGGTTCGCCATTCCAGCCGCTTTACTAGCAATCTCCCTCCTTGGAGAATCAGCACCTTTAACCTCCTGTTCCGTACAGGTTGCAATTTGTCCTGAGGATGAACGGGAAGAGGGGGAACCAATGAGAGACTAGCTCTAGGTGTTGGGACAGGCACAGGTCACTCTATTTTCCCATCAGGAAGAAGAATTAACACAGGCTCAGCCTGCCGCCCGGGACCAGAATAGGGCCTGAAGCAATCCTGCGCTTCTGCGGCCAGCTCCCAAGAAAGCGAGTTGAAAAATGGAGCTCAGGGGCACTGCAATTCACAAACCTGCAGTCTTATAAATGATCACTCTCGTCCACAAATATATTGAGGGAAGGCAACGAAGAGGATTTGAAAGCAAGGCAGAATTGCAGGAAACAGATTTCAGGAGGGAGATTCGAATCGCCTTTAAAGCACAGGAAAAGCTGCAAAACCTCGACAATGATGCCCTTGGCCAAAAAGGGCGTATGCGTTTTTTCCTGAATATATTCAGGAAAAAACGCATACGCCCTTTTTGGCCAACCAAGCAACCTGGAAAGGCAGATCAGCGCTACAAAGAAGTCTCGCTTCCCATCGGTCAAAAGGGCCATGCTGAATAAAGTGTCAAAACCAGAAATGCAGGACAGGCCATGGAGAAACGGGAGCCTTGCTACGCTGATGGGCGAGATGTAAATTGCCAACAGCCACTCTGGAGAAGTGTACGGTGTGTCCTGAAACATCTAAAAAACTCAGCTTAGAGAGCATAGGGCACTTCCACTCATGGGCGTATAAATTGGAAAAACCAAAAATCAGCAAGACACGGGCACCCCAAAGTTTAGGGCTGCTCTGATGACAAGAACCTCCACTTCGTTACACCTTAAATATCCCAGGAAAGAGAAAAATGGATAAAGAAGTTGTGGTCCTTAGGTGCAATGGAATATCACTCAGCCATGAAATCAACGTCATAAGGCTAGTAGCAGCATGATGAGTGAATTTAGGTACGACGATTCTAAGTGAAATAAGTCACACAAAAAAAGACACTTATCATAAGATATCACTTATAGAGGGACTGTAAAAACCGCTACCCTTGAACTGAATTACAAAACAGAACAGAGTCACACGTTTAGAAAACACACTATGGCTGCTTAACGGGAAAGGTGAGGTGGGGTGATGCATAAAACAAGGGTTTCAAATTAGCTCAGATACCGTTCCATAAACCCAATAGGTAATAGACAAGACCTACTGCTAGCTCAGTGAATTGGACTCAACACCCCCTATTCACCGCCCAAGAATATATCTGACTAGTAAGAATCTTAAAACCTATGTATTGATATCTCTCTGTAAGTGAGTCAAGTGGGTGTAAAGCGGCATAAACACAGCAGTGAAAAGAAGCTAAACCCCATTATAAAAATCAATTACTTTAAAAACCCGTGAAACAAAGACAGTGAAAGAGAGAGAAATTCTTACAAAATTCGTTCAGGGGCTGTGATGCCACCTGGAATGACCATATCTAGACCCACAGCTGATTGAGACATAAGGGTGGACACTCTTGGGGCTGAGAGGTTTGGTGAGGTTGTGTGAGCAAATGCAACCCTTTAAAGTAATACTGCGTGGTACCCATCCCATGGGTCCCAAATCTCCAGGTTCAAGGGCATCTTCCTACATCGAAAACATGCATGAGAAACCCAGAAGATGGTACACCGTGTGATCGGGAAAGGTTTCTAAAACGCACCTCATTTCTCATCTCCTTGTGCTTGGGTTCGCCATTCCAGCCGCTTTACTAGCAATCTCCCTCTTTGAAGAATCAGCACCTTTAACCTCCTGTTCCGTACAGGTTGCAATTTTTCCTGAGGATGAACGGGAAGAGGGGGAACCAATGAGAGACTAGCTCTAGGTGTTGGGACAGGCACAGGTCACTCTATTTCCATCAGGAAGAAGAATTAACCACAAGCTCAGCCTGCCGCCCGGGACCAGAATAGGGCCTGAAGCAATCCTGCGCTTTTGCGGCCAGCTCCCAAGAAAGCGAGTTGAAAAATGGAGCTCAGGGGCACTGCAATTCACAAACCTGCAGACTTATAAATCATCACTCTCGTCCACAAATATATTGAGGGAAGGCAACGAAGAGGATTTGAAAGCAAGGCAGAATTGCAGGAAACAGATTTCAGGAGGGACATTCGATTCGCCTTTAAAGCACAGGAAAAGCTGCAAAACCTCGACAATGATGCCCTTGGCCAAAAGGGCGTATGCGTTTTTTCCTGAATATATTCAGGAAAAACGCATACGCCCTTTTTGGCCAACCAAGCAACCTGGAAAGGCAAATCAGCGCTACAAAGAAGTCTCGCTTCCCATCGGTCAAAAGGGCCATGCTGAATAAAGTGTCAAAACCAGAAATGCAGGACAGGCCATGGAGAAACGGGAGCCTTGCTACGCTGATGGGCAGGATGTAAATTGCCAACAGCCACTCTCGAGAAGTGTACGGTGTGTCCTGAAACATCTAAAGAACTCAGCTTAGAGAGCATAGGGCACTTCCACTCATGGGCGTATAAATTGGGCAAACTAAAAATCAGCAAGACACAGGCACCCCAAAGTTTAGGGCTGCTCTGTTAACAAGAACCACCACTTCGTTACACCTTAAATATCCCAGGAAAGAGAAAAATGGATAAAGAAGTTGTGGTCCTTATGTACAATGGAATATCACTCAGCCATGAAATCAACGTCATAAGGCTAGTAGCAGCATGATGAGTGGATTTAGGTACGACGATTCTAAGTGAAATAAGTCACACAGAAAAAGACACTTATCATAAGATATCACTTATAGAGGAAGTGTAAGAACCGCTACCCTTGAACTGAATTACAAAACAGAACAGAGTCACACGTTTAGAAAACACACTATGGCTGCTTAACGGGAAAGTTGAGGTGGGGTGATGCATAAAACAAGGGTTTCAAATTAGCTCAGATACCGTTCCATAAACGCAATAGGTAATAGACAAGACCTACTCCTAGTTCAGTGAATTGGACTCAACACCCCCTATTCACCGCCCAAGAATATATCTGACTAGTAAGAATCTTAAAACCTATGTATTGATATCTCTCTGTAAGTGAGTCAAGTGGGTGGAAAGCGGCATAACACAGCAGCGAAAAGCAGTTAAACCCCATTATAAAAATCAATTACTTTTAAAAACCCGTGAAACAAAGACAGTGAAAGACAGAGAAATTCTTACAAAATTCGTTCAGGGGCTGTGATGCCACCTGGATTGAACCATATCTAGACCCACAGCTGATTGAGACATAAGGGTGGACACTCTTGGGGCTGAGAGGTTTGTTGAGGTTGGGTGAGCAAACGCAGACCCTTTAAAGTAATACTGCGTGGTACCCATCCATGGGTCCCAAATCTCCAGGTTCAAGGGCATCTTCCTACATCGAAAACATGCATGAGAAAGCAGAAGATGGTACACCGTGTGATCGGGAAACGTTTCTAAAACGCACTTAATTTCTCATCTCCTTGTGCTTGGGTTCGCCATTCCAGCCCGCTTTACTAGCAATCTCCCTCTTTGAAGAATCAGCACCTTTAACCTCCTGTTCCGTACAGGTTGCAATTTTTCCTGAGGATGAACGGGAAGAGGGGGAACCAATTAGAGACTAGCTCTAGGTGTTGGGACAGGCACAGGTCACTCTATTTTCCCATCAGGAGAAGAATTAACCACAGGCTCAGCCTGCCGCCCGGGACCAGAATAGGGCCTGAAGCAATTCTGCGCTTCTGCGGCCAGCTCCCAAGAAAG